>NW_027512543.1:2661144-2976335 GCF_048772815.1 Callospermophilus lateralis | reverse complement strand
ATTTTAAATGTTAATGCTGAGAGAGATCAAAGAGCTCATTTACAGCTATTCCACTGAAAAAGTCCCACATAGCTAAATCCATTTATCTGTGATTTTCATATTTAATATTAACTGATCATAATACAACTCAGACCCATTTGAATATCCTTCATGTTCCTATGTAAAAGGTTTAAAAGAAATCATATGATCCTATAACATGATTTCAAGATAAATTATCTTCTAACTTACAGATTAAGGAAAAATACTCATGTTAAAATGTCAGTCATTATGATACCCAGGTTGAGCTATTACAAGTACAGATCAGTGCTGCCATATTAGAAAGAGGGTAGTACTGTCTACTTTACAGAGTTGTAAGAATTAAATAAAAGAGACAAACTGAATTCAGTGGGTCCAGAGTAATCCCAGTGACTCCAGAGGCTGGGAAGGAGGATCATAAATTCAAGGCCAGTCTTGGTAAATTAGGGAGACCCTCTCTCAAACAAAAAATAGAAAGGACTGGGATGTAGCTCAATGATGGAACAACTCTGGTTCAACTTCCAGTACTGCAAAAAAAAGAAAAAGGAGTTATGAAAGCACTTTATAAACTGTAAAGGATTATTATTATTATTAGAAATAACTGAGGTTTGAGTCAAATTCATGTCCTAAAAGCCATCTAACGTGAAGTACTATATACCAAATACTTCTCTGATTCAACAACTAGAATGCTTCCAAATGCTAAAGTCAAATATTCAAAAGCAAGAAAGCTCCAAGGCAGTGAAGTCTGGAATGACTTCTGTTTCTTGTACTGGGCAAGGCACTCATCCTTTATTTCAACATTGTATGGCACAGACGCCCACATCCAACGCTGACCACAGACATATCATTCCCATACAAGATTAAGTGAGCAAGCAAACCTTAAAATTTAAGTTACTAAGTTGCTGTCCATAGCCAAAATGTAGGGTCTTGATATTTTTATGGGAATGAAGAACACACACCACAGATCACTTGATTTATGAATCTGCTAAAGAATCCATAATTTACCATTATCTCAAATCATTGTGACAATTTATTTTATATTGAACATTACAACTGTTTTCCTTAGTTTATACATATATATACTCATATATATTTTCTCTTGAGATTTAAAGACTGGCCAAATGGGCATTGACCTCAGTCTAATTACAAAAAAAAATTGCCAAATTCTAGAAAGCAAAATAGTGGTATTTACACTGTTTTCTTCTTAACTAATATCACAGTTGTAAAACAAGCCACCAAAGTCTCCTAAAAATCAATGTGTCATTTCACATTTAAATTTCTATGTTGCCTGACAATGAACAAGTAATATTTGCTGCAATATTTACTCCTTGGAGACCACAAACACTGACAATGAGCAGCAGTAGTGTTCATTCTAGATGAGGACTTACTCACTTTTTAAATTACAGCCATCCCCCAGTATTCCCAGGGGATTGGTTCCAGGAATTCGCACATATACCAAAATCTGAGAAGGCTCAGTCCCTTACATAAAATTGTGCAGTAATTTCATATAATCTACACACATCTCCCCTATACTTTAAGTCATCTCTGAATTATTTAAAATACCTAATATGGTATAAATATTATATAAGTAGTTGTTTTTGTTTATGGAATAACAACAGAGAAAAAGTCTGTACATACTCTGTACAGGTGCAATTTTTTTAATTCAAAGTCTTTCCATTCAATGTTGGTTGACTCCTCAAATGCTGACCCCAGTATATAAAGGGTCAATTGTATATACTAAGGTATAATTGAATTTTTTACTTAGAACTTAATTTTCTTGCATACCAAGGAATTATGTTATCTCACAAGTCCACCTAAGGAAAATGATTGGCATAGCACTCACTTGATGTTTATGAGAAGACATCGTGTAACAGTGGGGTCTTGGTTAGCTAAGAAAATACTCTGTCTTAAGGGAAAAACATAAAGTATAATTTTATTCTTAAAGTAGGACACTAGTGATACAATTCTATCATAAATATGTTATCAAAAGAATAATTCTGCTATTAAAACATTCTAAGTACTTTTGCAAGAATAGTTAATTGAATAGCAATGTGATAGCAATATATTTTTAAATATGTAACACAACAGAAAGTTGGTATTACACAGTTTTAAAAAAATCTTCCTTGCTCAGTAAATGTACATTAAAATAGCAAAATAATAACTTCTACAAAAATGATTTAAAAATGGAACCATTTTCAAAAGATTCATTAGGTCCCAGGGGGACCTTTGTATAATACAAATGATATTCAAAGCTGTGACCCCCCAAGGCTGTCAAGGAAGCTTAATAAAGCTCAGAATGATAACAACTTCTTAAAAGTTGCAAGCTATTTAGAGCCAGAGCCAGATCTCCTAATTCAATGTTTAACATGCTGCTCTCAGTAACAGTTTGACTAGACAACCACTGGGGGTCTTCAGAGTAGAAACGTCAATACTTATGCATCTTTTGTGTATGTTTACAATCTCTCAGTGGTGTTTATTTCAGTGTTTAGGTCTGTAAACAAGTCAGATTGGCACCTGTTACTTTTCCCGAGAAATGTTAAAGTCTGTAAACAAGTCTGGATGGCGCCTGGCCAAATGCCAGAGGGAGTGGTTTGTAAAGTAACAAAAGCAAGCCATTAAGTGTGGAGATTCCTTATTGGTTGACTGCAGTATCTATTTTATGCTAATTAGACAAGCTGTGTAAAATGTATAAATATCACTGAGATCCTACAATAAACGGCTTCCACTCCTGCTGCATCAACATACACAAGTTATTCGTCACCCCCCGGTTATTCTGCTGCAGCCGGACTGCGGCATTTCAGACTCAAAGGAATCCTGAGGCTTAGAACTACTTACAGTCATCAATTCCATCTGCACTCTTCACTACACACAGTCAGCACATCATTGTTAAAGAGAAAACTATGAACTGTGAGTTTTCCAATGCTAATTGAAAGTAGTCAATTCAGATGAGCTTTAGTCTTCACACTCATTTAGTCATGCTTGTATTTTACTCATTCAACCAACATTTACTGAGCAACTACTGGATGCTAAACAATCTACTCTGTGCTTCTAGGAACAACAGAGAAAACACAGGTCAAATTCTGTACTCACAGAATTTACCATCAAGTAATTGAAGCAAAAGATATTTTTACAAGTGAATGAAATAATTTCAGTGTACCAGAGTGCTATTGAAGAAGCTAAGTTGGAGGGTAATAAGGGGAGTTTCTATTTGTAGCAATGTGACATAGACTATGACCTCTATAATGAGAAAAAGACAACCACATGAGAATCCGGATGAGTGTTCCAGGCAAAGGGAAAGGCCATGCACAAGGTAACGATGTGGGTACAAATGTGGGATTTTTCAGCACCATAGTGCACAAGAAGCAGCAAGGGGACAGAGATACATGCTGATAAAGGATTCAAATTATTTTGCCTAAGATTAGGAAGACAAATCATGAAGTAGAAAATGAAACTGAATCCCCACTCTTGATTTTATTATATGTAGGTAGAACAAATCTCTGTAATAGGAAAGCACAGCAATTCAAAATCAAGTGTAATATACTTATTCCAAATGCATATGGGAAATAAAGTTGTTCAGGTAAGTGCTAAAGTGTGTCTTTGCTAATAAGAAGAAAAAAAAAACAATAGTTAAGGCATTTTGACCACTTGGAACTCATGACTGCATTCTGTTGAAAGCCAAATGGGTCTATAAATATACAACTGTCTGGCTTATTTTCTAAAATCTGCTACATATTAAAGTTGAACCTAATCAAATGACAAAATGTTCTTTCAATTATATGCATTTATTTTGCATTAGTGAAATCTATTTATATAATACGGGCTTCATATTTGTTATATGTAAAAACAACATATGTGTATGTGTGTGTGTGTATAGATAAATAGATAAATAATTTATTAGAGAATTAGGTATCCATATTAGGCTAAATGTCCATACATTTAAAAATAAAAAACATGGGTCACTTGAGATTGAAGGACATGCATCAAGCATACGAAATCCCAACTTTGCAACTAGCTGTATGTGTTACCAAGTTTCTAATCCTCCATGAATCTTATGTCTTTTCTCAAAAATATAGGTAAGTATGCTTTGGTATACTATGGTTGAGGAGCAAATGAACCAAGAATTTCTAAGTATCTAATGCAAAGAACAAACATAGTAAATTTCAGTGTTTTTACTCCTCCAATGTATTTTTTTAATAAGAAAGTAGTAACCACAATATGAAAAATACAATTATACAGATTGCATTTGTCTCTTAATCAAAATTTCATGGTGCTGCTCACATAAGAGAGAAAGGTAAGACAAAGAAATGGTTTCTAAAGCTTTTTATATATCAAATTCTAAATTATGACCTTGTGTTTCTAATTGTTCTGCTGCCTGGAACCATCCTATTTTGACTGTTTTGCTTCTCTATAGTTTTCAGTGTGTTTCCTTCATCTCAGACACACACGTGCCTAAACACAGTAAATCACAGTTAATTGCATGTCTTAAATTAAAAGACAAAAATAATGCACAATTAATTGGGGGAAATTGTCAGTTGGCGAATGAGTCTCGCTCATTAAACTCCCTGCACAGGATGTACACCAAGTGGGCATTCCAAACTAGAAGAATCAGCCCAAGACACCAAGGGGAGGGGCCTGGGCTCAACCCTCTGCAGAGCAATCTGGGCGGAAGAACCAAATGCTTGTAGCACATACAGCTTTCACTACAAAGATGCTCAGTAAAGGATTGTGCCAATTAGAAGGAACTAGAATTCTCATTGATAAGGGATTGAAGATTGACTAGGTTGTGGGCAATAAGCATGACAATTCTGCCATTCTTAATAACATAAGAAAATGTTCATGGCATATTCTTACATGAAAAATGCTTTAAAACAGTATTTCATTTTTAAGGATAGGTAATAAACACATGAGGCAGGAAATGAGAGGAGGAGTAGAAGGAGGAGGAGAAAGGCACTGGAAAATTCATAAACAAAATTGTTAATATTGTCATTTCTGAGTTGTTAATACTTTCCAAATTTTCTTAAAAAATTGTTTAAAAATTAGATTCTAAGTTGTTTCTTAATCCAGTATTATAAAATATCAGTTTTTATGTTTTTATTAGTATATAATAATACATTGCAGTGGGGTTCACTGACATTCATATATATACATAAAATAATTTGCTTCAATATACTCCTCAGTATTTTCCCCTCCCTCCCCTCACACCCCCATTTCCCTTCCTCTACAATTGTGGTCTTTGTTCTACTAATTTACACATATATTGTTTTTCATTGCTGCATTACAACTATACATAAAAGTGGAATTCAGTGTGGTGTATTCATTTTATTCTCCAGTTCTTCCCCTTCTCCTCTCTTCCTCCCTCCTTCTTGATCTCCTACCTTTCTTATACTGATCTTCCTTCTGTTTTCATTAGATCCCTCATTTTATTCATTTTTTTCTCTCTAGCTTCTGTATATGAGGGAAAATATTTGTCCCTTAACTTTCTAAATGTGGCTTATTTCACTGAGCATGATGTTATCCAATTTTAAAGAGTCATTAGAATCTTTTAAGACAAACTTACCTGGCTATTATAATATCATCATTTTAAAATTTAAAAATAATTTCCAATAAGCACATCCATACAATCTTTTTGTATCCTTGGCTATACAGACAAACCAATTCTATGAAAATATAATTTAAAATTACACAAAAACATGTTCAATACAATTAAATGTCAATATAATAATTTATTACAATAAATACCTTATAGTATATTGGCATGCCATAAAGAAATCACTGTAAGTTCCTTGTAATTTACTCACACTGGCAAACCACAAAATATATTCACAGTCTTTGAAATGATTAATGTGTCAGGGGACTAATTAATTGATGAGGATAAAACCCTCATGACCTAATAACTTTACAAAAGTTCTACCTTCTGAGTATTTTTACTTTGGGGATGACACCTTAACACATGAGCCTTTGAAGGGACATTTCAGAGCCAATTCATAAAAGCAAGATATCACAGAGCATAAAGCTAAGCCAGCAATATTTCTGAGGGTTTCTATTCAGATTTCTTTAATAAAACATAGTATTTATGAAAAACTTTCTGGAAAATAGTAGTGATTACTTTATTTCATTTTATTGTATATAAATCTTTCAATGAATAAAATAAGAACCAATATTATAATTATTTGAATTAGAGGAAAAAGTAATTATTAACTTGAACTACTATTTCCCGTATAAGTTAACATTGAAAGATCATTATTTAAAGTGTTTTATATTGCATGTCTATATTTAAAGTCCAATGTTTAAATATTGGCTCCTAATGATAGTAGATGTCATAAAAAAGCAAGTAATTTGGAGAATATTGATCTTGGTTTCTACTATCTATTTTGTATTTTTGCTTGTTGCTTGTTACATATAATTAAGGAGTACAACATGATGCTTTTATATATTTATGCATGGTAAAATCTTTATTATATTCAAGTAATTAATATATCCATAATTTCAAATAGTGACCCTTTTTCAGGGCAGGGAGGCAAAAGGATATGCCGTCTTCGGATGCCAAGATAAAGAAAAAAACAAAGTGACCATCAGCAGATGATCAATAAAGAACACACAATGAAATGTCTTAGTAAGAATCTCTGGTCCAGTACAATATTATTAACTCTAGTCCTCATGTTGAACATGTAATGTCAGGATTATTCCTTCAGTATTTCTGCCATTTTGTTGACCTATGTCTCCCCCTGTCCCCACCAGGCTTCCATCCATCTTCAGTAGCCAATATTTCTTCCCTCTTTGACTTTCTTTTTCAGACTTCCGCTAGATGTCAGCTAATACAAATATTTTTTTTCTGAGTCTGATGTATCTCATTTAGCATAATGTTATGCAGGTTAGTCTATGTTTAATAAATAATAGAATCTCTTTGTTCAAGGTTGAATAATACCTCAGTATGCACTTATTATATATTCAAGTATCCATGGATACATTGTTTTTGTATGGTGGCTATTGTGAATAATGCTACTAAACAAAGGAGCACAGATAACTTTATGAGTTGAAAACTAAATTTCTTTTAGGAATGGGCACAGAAGGACTTGGGAGTCATAGGACATTCATCAATTTTTTGAGGACCCTTCATAATGCTTTTCGTAATGACTCTAACAATCTAATTTCTCACCATCAGTGTATGACGGTTCTTGTTTTCCAATTTTTTGCAATGTTATCCCTTGTCTTTCTCTTTTAAATCATATTGAATTCACATTTCTGGTGCTCATGTTCAAGTTTGCATCTAAGATCATGCACCCATTTGTTTAAGCCTCAGGTTGAGAATGTGTTACATCATGATGGGTATCCATGTCAGAGGAAATGTCATATATTACACGAGGAAGTGAAGACAAACAAGACAGGTGGGGTCCTACAATTTTGATTAATGGGATGCCCCCTATGACCTAAGACCCAGTTTCTACTGGTCCACGGCACCTTCCAATAACATCACAAACCACACTGTGGACCAAACCTTTGAAATATGAATATTTCAAGAACATTACCCATATTTAAATAATAACATTCACACCCCAAGCACCAAATAGTTCAGGTGCATCTCTCAATGCAAAAAGTATTCATCTGTCTCCTACAGTTCCAAAATTTTAATTCTTCCTTGTGCCAAATGCTAAGTGTAAAGTTTCATGTAACACTCAGTCCACACACAACTGTGAGCCCTGGAAAATAATAAATAAATAAATAAATAAACAAACAAACAAATAAATAAATGAAACTGTTATATTCTTCTAAATATACAATGGTGCAGGAAGCACAGAGTAAACATTTCTATTCCAAAATGGATGGGAAATGAGGAATAGGGAAAGAGTAAGTAGTGATCACTTCATAAAAAGATTAAATATATATATATATATATATATATATATATATATATATATATATATATATGTGTGTGTGTGTGTGTGTGTGTGTGTGTGTATACATGAGAGAGAGAGAGAGAGAGAGAGAGAGAGAGAGAGAGAGAGAGAGAGAGAGGACAAACATTAAATCCTACAGATCCATGTTCAACAGCCAGGAATCAATGTAGCAGTATGTGACTTCCTAAGGTACTGGGCAGCCCTACCCCTACAACTGTTCTGAATCTGGCCTACATGACCAATCTGTAAGGCTACCTTTCACATTGACTGCAGCTTTCCTCAGTAGATATTGCACAATGCTGATGGATTCCATTCCTGGATATATATTGGAGCTTTAGTACCATAGTTCTATTTCCATTGCCTTGTTAGGGATTACTTGTAGGGAATTTTACTCTGTAGCACAATTTTTCATGGACTTCCAAGTTTTCCTTTGAAATTTTGAATGCCACAATGATCACATAACTCTTGCATTCTTCATGTCTGCAAAACAAGTACTATATGGAAATTACCAAGGTGTACCATCCTTACAAGCTGTATTGTGTGCCCTTGAACCAAGCTGCAGCTGTGCAGTTCTTTGCCAGCTGAATGCAGAGTAATAAATCCAAAGTTGGTTCTGAGCGTGTAGGGCACCCTAGAGATTTGTTCTGAAACAATTTTACCCTGAAAATGGAAGAAATTTACATTTTTATGCCTGAGACTGTGATGGGTGAGGGAGCCTTGTGGAATTCTCAGATGTCCTCAGGCATCATTTCCACTGTTCTGATACAAAATATTTGGCTTCTTTTGATTGGTGCTAATCTCTTGGCAAACACAACCTCCTTGGCCAGATTCTTATAAAATTTTTCACTCCTCTTCAGGCCAAGTGGCAAACTTTTAAAATATTTCCACTCTGCTTTTTTTTTCTTTTTAAAATTTCTGTAAATTTGAATAAAAGCATCTAGCACCACCCATACCATAGTCTGAAGGCTCTTCTGCCTGGAAAACTCCTCCACCAAATGAAATAGTCTATTATCTCTAATCTCAGCATTTCACAAAGTGGCAGGGCGTGTACAAAATGTAGTTTACATTTCTCTCACAGTGAGTCAAATATGGCCTTTTCTCCAGTTTCCAGTGTCATTCACATATGAGACCTCTTCCATGTGACTTTTAGTGACTACATTTATATCAGCATTCTAATTTTCTGAGCCCTCATCTGAATTACCAGTTATAGACTGGCCTTAGCCTTCTCAGCTTTTTCTAGCCTACTCTTCAAACCTTTGCAAACCTCCTTCTGCAAACCAATTCTAAATGTTTCTCCATATCTTCAGGAATATTGTTGTAGCCCCATTCCTTTGTACCAAATTTGCATAATATTCATGTTCATATTACTACAGTGAAATACCTTAGACAACTAATTTGCAAAGAAAGAAGTCTTATTAAGCTCACAGTTTGGATGGTCAAATCTAAAATTGTGCAACAGATTGGTCTGGCCTCTGATGAGAGTGACAGATAGCAATTGTTGGGGCACATGGCAGGGGAAGTGGTTACATCTTGATCTGGGAGCCAGAGATATAGAGGACTGATGGGGTTCCATAATACTTTTTTAAAAAGTTAATTAATTAATTATTTTTATTAGTTATACATGACAGTACAATGATCTGGACATATTATACATTTGAATCAAATGGGGTATAATTTCTCATTTTTCTGAGTTGCAGAATCACATTGGTTGCAGAATCACATTGGTTATACAGTCACGTATGTACATACAGCAATAGTAGTGTCTATTTTATTCTGCTGCCCTTCCTGTCCCTCCATCCCTTCTCCTCCCATCACTTCTTTCTACCCAATCTAATGTGACACACTTTTTTCCCCCCTCACATCATCATACATGTATTTTGTATAACAATGAGGGTCTCCTTCCATCTTCCATGCAATTCCTTTTCTCCCTCCCTTATCCTCCCACCTCTCTTCCCTATTTAGTGGTAATCTTCTTCTCATGCTCTTCCTCCCTATCCCATTTTGAGTCCCCCCTTTTATATCAGAGAAGACATTCGGCATTTGTTTTTTAGGAATTGACTAACTTCACTTAGCATAAACTGCTCTAATGCCATCCATTTCCCTGCAGATGCCATGATCTTGTTATTTTTTAGTGCTGAGTAATATTCCATTTTGAATAAATGCCACTTTTTTTTATCCATTCATCCATTGAAGGACATCTAGGTTGGCTCCACAGTCTAGTTAATTGTGCTGCTATAAACATTAATGTGGCTGTGTCCCTGTAGTTTGCTCTTCTATGAGCCCAACATCACCCTGATTCCAAAACCAGACAAAGACACTTCAAAGAAAGAAAACTACAGACCAATATCTCTAATGAATATAGATGCAAAAATCCTCAGCAAAATTCTGGCTAATTGGATACAAAAACATATCAAAAAGATCATGAACCATGATCAAAGTGGAATTCATCCCTGGGATGCAAGGCTGATTCAATATACGGAAATCAATAAATGTAATTCACCACATCAATAGATTTAAAGATAAGAACCATATGATCATCTCAATAGATGCAGAAAAAGCATTTGACAAAATACAGCATCCCTTTATGTTCAAAACACTAGAAAAACTAGGGATAACAGAAACTTACCTCAACATTGTAAAAGCTATCTAGCTAAGGCTCAGGCCAGCATCATTCTAAATGGATAAAAATTGAAGGCATTCCCACAATACCTTTTAATTGAGTATCCATAGTGACTATGAACCTGCCATAAGGCTCTATCAACTAATTGTCCACAACTGATTCAATTGTTCCACCCTGTGGGCTGTGCTTTTAACATATAGGTCTCTGTAGAAACTACCTATATTCAAAATATAGAAATTATTTAAATAATTTTGAGTTGATTTTTTTGGATATGGTTTGAGATAATGTCTATTTTAATTGTTCTGTATGTTAGATATCCAATTGTCCCAATACCACTTATTGAAAAGGACATCCTTTCTCCAATGTGTGTTCTTGGCAATTTTTTTTAATGTGAATCTTTGGATTTATTTCTGGTCTCTTATCACTGTTCTGAGTATTTATGTGTTTTGCTGTCAGGACCATGATATTTTTTTAAAAAAATTACTACAGCTTTGTAGTATATTTTCAAGTCAGATATTGTGTTTGTTCAAGATTGCTTTGAATATTTGACATCTGTTATGGTTTAGATATGAGGTGTTTCCCAAAAACTCACATGTGAGACAATGCAAGAAAGTGTATTGGTGAAATAATTGGGTGGGTTGAAAGTTTTAATCTAATCAGTGCATTAATTTCCTGATATGGATTAACGTGGTGGTAACTGTAGGTTAGTAGGGTATGGCTGGAGAAAGTGGGTTACTGCTATATATTTTGTCTCTGGAGAGTAGAACTCTTTCTCTGCTTTCTGGTACAATGTCCTGAACCACTTTTATCCACCACATCCTTCCAACATGATGTTTCCATGATGTTTTGCCTTGTGTTGGGCCCAGAGCCCAAGACTCAGCTATCTATCGACTGAGACCTTTGAAACCATGAGCCCCAAAACACACTTTTGCTTCTGTAATTGTTGTTGTCTAGTCTTTTGGTCATAGCAGGAAAAAAAAAACTGACTAAAACATCGTATTTTCTGTTTTAATGTGAAGTATAAGATAGTTTACACTATATCTAAAAAAAAAGAAAAATTCTATTAAAAATTTGTAGAAATTTCATTGATTATGAATCACTCAAGATTGCCTTGGGTAGCATAGACATTTTAACAATACAAATTTCTCTACTCCATGAACATTATGATTGATAATGTGAGGTATAGATTCATTTACTTATGTATTTATTTATTTAATATTTATTTTTTAGTTTTAGGTGGACACAAAATCTTTAATTTTTATTTTTATCTGGTGCTGAGGATTGAACCCAGTGCCTAATGCATGCTAGGCAAGCACTCTACCACTTAGCTGAAACCCCAGCCCTTATGTTTTTTTTTTTTTAATGGAACAAAGCTATATTTCATTAACATAATGAGTTGATGTCTCTCAAATAATTTCTTTCAAATGTTTAAATAATTTTTCAACATACCACATCACAAAATTGATTTCCCAATCTCATAGAAGAGAAACATTTTAATTATAATTTATCTTTTTGATCTTAAATTTTCTTCTTCAATGTTTTATGATATTTAGGACAAATTTTCCATATCCATGGTTAAATTTATTGCTCAGTATTTTATTGTTTTGTCACTCTTATAAATAAATGGAATGGTTTACTTGATTTAATTTTCTTATTAATTTCCTGTTTGGATGATCTTTTTATTGTTAAACATGTAATGGGTTAGGTTTTATGGGCATTGACTAAACAGACTCCATTTTCCCTGAGACTCCCTCCATATCATTGTAACAAATGCTTCTCCCATGAGAAATCCCTGCCTCTGAACCCATTAATAGTTACCTAGTTTCTTGGTAACACAAAGTAGCAATGGTAAAATTGTTCTCTTTGGTTTTCATTTTTCTTTGGCAATGTACCTTTTCAGAGACTGATAGTCTAGAGAGGTTATTTCTTCACTTCTGAAGGACAATTTCGTCAGATGTAGTTTTCTTGGGTGGCAGGTTTTTTTGTTTGTTTGTTTGTATTGTTTTTATTTTATTTTGACACTTAACTATATCACCTCCTCTGATCTCTAAATTTCCTTTTATAAAATCCACTGATAGTCTAATAGACATTTTCTTGTAGGTATAAGTTCACTTTTCTCCTGCTGCATTTAAACTTGTGCTTGTCATTCACTTTTGACAAGTTGGTTTTTCATATTATGGTTTGGACATGAACTGTTCCCTCAAAGTCACATGCTGAAAGTTTGGCAGCTAGCCTGTGGCAACATTAGGAGGTGGTGCTACCTTTAGGGTGTGAGGTTCATTTGGAGGACATATGTCACCAAGTTTAGGTTTTTCAAGATTGTATTTTGTCCTGAACCCCTATTGATTACTCTCTCTTCTTGATCACCAAAAAGTGAGCAGCTTTTCTCTGCCTCATGCTCCCTGCCTTGAAGATTTTCCTTAATTCATGCCCATAATCAATGGAGCAAAGTAATAATGAGCCAAAACCTTTGAAACTTTGAAAAAAAAAACACAAACAAACAAAACTTTGCTTTTCTAAGTTGAATTTCTCAGATATTTTGTCAAAACAACATAATGCCTAACCCCCATGGTGAATATTTTTATTGATTGAATCTTTTGGGGAATCCTTTATTCTCATAGAACTGTTTTCTAATATCTTGTGGAAGATAGAGGGTCTTGGGACTTGCACCCATGCACCCATGCACTGCATCAGCTATTATTTCATCAAAAACAATTCTGCCCCCTTTTTTCTCTCTTTATTTGCCCAATCTCACATAAATAATATATTGGTTTATAAAATTCTATCCCAGAAATTTTCTAGGCTTTTATTCACTATTTTTCTTTTTTTTCTTTTTTTCACATAATTTAAACAAAGTATCTTCAAGCTCACAGACTTTTTCTTCTGATTTATGAAGTCAGTTATTGAAGATCTCCATTTAAATTGTTTTTACTTTATTGATTCAATTATTTAGCTTCATGAAGTATGTTTTGTTCTGCTACTTGATTTATATCACTTTGCTGAATTTATCATTTTGTCAGGATTTTTTTCCTGATTTTATTGAATTATCTCTATGAATTCAATGATGTGTTACTGAGTTTGCTTAAAATCACTATTTCAAATTCTTTTTCAGACAATTCTCACATCTACATTATTTTGAGTAATTTATTGGGATTTTATTGTGTTCTTTTGCTGGTATACTATTTTCTGACTTTTTCATACTCCTCGTGTACCTTCTTTGATGTCTGTATGTTTGATGGAATAGTTATCCCTAACATTAGAGATCATTTTTCATGGGGGAAAACTTTCACCTGAAGTTCAGGCCCAGGGTGACAGTGTAGGGTGGTAGTTTTATTTTGGGTGGACACAGTAATTCAAATTCAATGCTTCTTCTTCTGCTGCAGGCAATGTTGTTAAATACTACATATGCCTCAGTACTCTACACTGCATGAGACTGTAGAGGTGGAGATGTCTGCAAGGGCTGTCAGAGTCCTTGGTGGCAAGGGCTACTGCGCTATTTCTACTACTGTTTTCACAAGGAATGTCCTGGCTGAAGGAATCATTCTTAGAATTGGGTTTCATGCATGACAGAAGAAGTTACAATGATCTAGCTTCCATGATTCAAGTGCTAAGAGTCACTCTGAATCTGATATTCTGGGCTCAGGATCTGATGAACTACCATAAATCCTGGAACCTGGGTATGGATTTATTCAACATTGCAAAGCTAGATGAGACATGCACAACAAAATGAAGTCTGGATGCGACTCTGATATGTACTTCCTCCTGAACACTGTGACCATAAGAAATAGCATAGTGAATGACTGTTACTTTAATGCCTACATATTTATTGTTCAAAATAATCTTGTCCTCTAACATCAGTCACTTTGTAACTCAATTGTCTGGTGTTTATTTTTTAAAAGCTGATTCGAAGTTTTCTGGGTTTTGGGTTTTATTTTATAATTTCTGTTTATATAAATATGAAATAAAATAATTATAGAATAAATAACATACAGATCTTTCCAGAATGTTCTGAGTTTTTGGTAATCCTTCTACACTTTTATATCAATTATTATAGAGGATGATTTTTACCAGGAGGACATTATTATTATTATCATTATTATTTTGGATGTATTGAGATTTAAATGACTATGTGATTGTCATATATATGACAGTTAATACTTTAAGATAAGGAAAAAAATGAGGCAGTTTTACTTATAGAACAAGACTGTATGATACTGGATACATAGAGAAGCTGGTATTCCTATGAGCAAGTGATTTATCACCACACTGCCAAGTCTGTAGACCCTTCCAGAATTATACCAAATGGCATCCTGGTGTCTTGAAAGAGTTAATGAGTTTTATTTCAGTGTCATGATATTGTTTTTATTTATTTATTTATTCCAATTTGTTATATATAACAGCAGAGTGCATTTAAATTCATATTACCCATTAGAGCACACTTTTCATGTCTCTGGTTGCCCATAATGTATTGTCACACCATTTGTGTCTTCATACATGTACTTAGAATAATGATATTCATCTCATTTCACCATTTTCCCTACCACAACCCTCCTCCCTCCCCCTCCCTCCCCTTTTCCCTATCTAAAGTGACTCCATACTTCCCATGCCCACCTCCCTCATCCCCATTATGGATCATCATCTTCATATCAGTGAAAATAGATGGCATTTGTTTTATTGGGATTGGCTTACTTCAGTTAACATTATACTTTCCAGCTCCATCCATTTTCCTGAAAATTCCATGATTTTATTATCTTTTAATGATGAGTAATATTCCATTGTGTATATAAACCACATTTTCTTTATATATTCATCTCCTGGAGGGCATCTATGTTGATTCCACAATTTTGCTATTGTGAATTGTGCTACTATAAACATTGATGGAGCTGCATCCCTGTAGTATGCTGTTTTGAAGTCCTTTGGGTATAAGCCTGAGAGTTGGATAGCTGGGTCAAATGCTGGTTCCATTCCAAATTTGCCAGGGAATCCCCATACTGTTTTTATTTTTGGCTGCACCAATTTGCAGTCACACCAGCAATGTATGAGTGTGTACTTTCACTCACATCCTTGTCAACACTTATTGTTGTTTTGTACTCTTAAAAGCTGTCATTATGACTGGCATAAGAAGAAGTCTTAGGAGTAGTTTTGATTTGCATTCCTCTAATAGGTAGAGATATTGATCATTTTTTCATATATTTGTTGATTGATTGTATATATCATCTTCTGAGAAGTGCCTGTTCATTTCCTTGGCCCATTTATTGACTGGGTTATTTAGTTTTTTGGTGTTAAAATTTTTAGTAATTATACAATTATATTATTTTGGTAACATATTTTGGTAACTAAATCATAATAAATTTTTGGTAATTTAAAATATTCTATGGATTTTGGGGCCTACATTTTTTTTATTGGGTTCAGGGTCTCTGGTTTAATACCTTGGTTCTAAATCCATTTTATGCATGTTGAGAGGTAGAAATTTAATTTCATTTTGTTGCATGTTCCTCATAAGAAACAGAAAAAGCAGTCATGAAATTCATCTGGAAAAATAAGAGACCCAGAATAGCTAACAAAATTCTTAGCAAGAAGAGTGAAGCAAGCAACGCCACTATATCAGAACTTAAATTATACTACATAGCAATAGTAACAAAAAGAGCATAGTATTTGCTTCACAATACACTTATAGACCAATGGTAAAGAATAGAGGACACAGAGACAAACCCACATAATTACAGATATCTCATATTAGACAAATGTGCCAAAAACTTATATCAGAGAAAAGATTACCTCTTCAACAAATTGTGTTGAGAAAACTGGAAATTCATATTCAACAACATGAAGTAGTGTACTGTACTGTTCTTAACTACTAAAGATATGTAATTTACTTTCACATAAGGTAGTCTGATGCTTTCTGTTTTTTTCTTCTTTGTTGATGTGCTTTAGCTATTACAGGAATTTTGTGGTTCCATAAGAACTTAAGAGCATTTTTCTTCTTCCTCTTCCTCTTCCTATTGTTTTTTCCCTTCCTCTTCTGTTGTCTCTTCCCCTTCCCCTTCTCCTTCTTCTTACAAATGCCATTGGTATTTTGATTGTTACTGCATTAAATATGTAGATTTTGGGGGGTAGTATGGACATTTTAGCAATATCAATTCTTCTGATCTGGAACATAGGCTACCTTTCCATTTATTTCTGTTTTCTAAAATTTCTTTCTTTTTTTTCTTTTTCTTTTTAAAAATTAACTAATTAATTAGTTTATTATTATTTCGTACATACATCACAATAGAGGAGTGCATTACATTCATAATTTTTTTGGCATTACAATTCTTAATACACTTCTATACCACAATTTGTCAAATCTCTGTTTGTATATAAGGTATGCTGACATCCATTTGGTGTTTTCTAAAATTTCTTTCATCAATGTTTTATATTTTTTGTTGTACATCTCATTAATCTCTTTGTTTTTATTTATTCCCAAGTTCTGTATTCTTTTTAATACTATTGTAATTTAAATTGTTTTCTTGATTTCTTCTTTGTATGGTTCATCATTTATGTCTAGAAATGAAACTGATTTTTTATTTTGATTTTATACCTGAAAACACAGGCAGTTAAACTTACGTTTTCATTTGAATTTTTATTTTGCTTTATTTCCTATTTAATCTGATTAGAGTTTCTAGTACTATGTTAGTTAAAATGTTAAAAATGGGTGACTTTCCCCTATTTCTGTTCAGAGAGGAAAAAATTACAACTTTAACTGCTCAGCAAATTGTAGCTGTTGGCTTGTGATATTTGGGTTTTATTTCTTTGAGACACATTTCTTCTATACTGATTTATTAAACTTTCTTAGGTAGTATATACAAATGCTCTCACCACACACACAGAAAGTAATAACTATATGAAATCAAGTATACAGTAATTAGATTATGGCAACCATTTCACAATGTAGAAATATATCAGGGCACTGATGTACAACATAAATATATGCAATTGCCAACTTACTTCTTTAAGCATTATCATAATTACGAAAAACTATGAAAAGTGAAGAAAGCAATTATGTTTGATAGACTTCTAAAGTATATTTTTCTGAAATAATGTAAGTTCTTTTAAAAATAATATTTTAGTGGGAAAGTGGGAAATAGATGACTTCTCAAGTTAATTTTAAGGTAATTTGTTGATTCATAATTATTATATTTTTGGTTAGCTAACTTGTAAACATATTTTGGCAATACTTTTATTTACAAAAATGTAAGTTAAATATGCTTCTACACTATGGTCTGGTTTGAAATGAAAATTCAGTCAAAATTGTTGCAGTTATAATTGATTATATTTTTAAAGCATGCATGGGAATGATATAAAGAAAAATATATAAACATGCTGAGCAATTTCAGACACATGGAGAACAGAAAAACAAGCCATGTGTTTAAAATATTCAGAATTGCTTGTGGTGTTCATTCATCTAGGCAACCAATGCTCTTGAAATCTAATGATGAAGCAGGTGACCAATTACCAATTACACTAATCTTCAATACCACACATTTGAAAGTTGGAGTTCTCACGCCAGGAAGGTGATTCGTTAACTTAATGGGAGTAGAATTATCATATGGGAAATGTGTATAAAAGGACTATTTTAATATTGCCATCTGTTATGACCCATGCAATTTAAAAAGTAAAGCATTTCTTTATCTGGTACTTACATTATCATTTTTCCAACAAAACAATTGCCAAACAGATCACATAGGAAATATTTCTTTTGGAACACATTACAGAAGCAAAACTGCCACAACTCAATTGTTTTCATATTTTTCATATATTTTATCTAAAACTAGGACATTCTTTAAATCTACTAAAATGAAACAAAGCTAAGCGGAGTTTCATTAATTACATGACCTAATTATTAATCTGTGGTGACTAATGAAAGTACGTATTTGTAAAACACTACTACATTTACTACAATTGTTATAAGGGTTCATAGAAAAGAGTGCTTTATAATGTATATTCACAAGTTGTTTTAATTTTATACATGTAAAATTAGATCTGCAAATTAATGACTTTGAGAGTTGACAAAGTTGTTTCTTGTCTTCAGAGATTGTATAGTCTGAGAAATCTCTAGTTTCTGAGTTGATCCAATTTCACTGTATAGTTACATATATTGTGTACATTAATAAATTTCAGGACAATGTTTTAACTGCTGAAATGGAAATATGCATTTAATCCTTCATGTTAAGTTTATTATCTGAAGGAAAGAGTATATTCAGAAACTAGCATCTGTATAAAAAGGAGCATTAGAAAATTTTAAAAGATAAATATTTTATTTAATATTTATTTTAAATAAAATAAATGTCAAGCAACTATCCTGTAGAACAGTTTATTTCCACTTCAGGAATGAACTATAATATATAATTGGTGGGGTTGTGGTTGTAGTTCAGTAGTAGAAGGCTCAATTAGCATGTGTGAGGCACTGGGTTTGATCCTAGGCACTGCACATAAATAAACAAAATAAAGGTCCATTGACAATTAAAAAAATACATATGTTTAAAAAAATATGTAATTGGCATTAGCAATTTTGTGTCTTTGTATATGTTAGCATTCAAATCTAAAGGAATATTTAAACTATTGTAGAAATCATGCAATAAATCTGGTCAAATTAATTATTACTAATGAAATAATACTAATAAAATTAGTGTACGTTAGAACTATTTAAATAAATTATATCATTAGTATCCTTAATTGTTTTTTTATTTTAAACTTTCTTAGGTAGTATATACAAATTCTCTCACCACACACACAAAAAGTAATAATTATATGAAATTAAGTATATTAATTTATGGCAAATTACATTAAATTATGGCAAAAAATATTGAAAGTTTTATTTTTAATAGAAAACAGTGCAAAGAATTTAAGATTCTTGATTCTGATTATTTGATTTTTGCTAGTTAATAAAAACTTAAGGTACTATTTATTTAAAATTTTATTTTAGGTTCTCAACATAAATTTTAAGTTATTTGCAAAAGAATAAAATAATGTGACAATTATATCTAGATGAGTAGATATATTAAAACACGAAAGTGATATTACCATTAGTTTCTTTGAAACTTTCCAAACGATGGCCATTAATTGCACTTCGTGTGCATTCAAATATTGACATTTTCAAAACAATTGACTATTCATGAAAATAATTGAGCCCTCAATACCAACTTTTAAACTAAAATTAACACCTTAAACTGCTGAGAAACAAATGGGAATTCATTGGCAAAGGAAGAATTGATGACAGTAAATCAAAATTAGACATGAGTCATTTTCCTGTAACTATGTATTTCAAAGTCAAATAATTTGTTTTGTTTTGTAAATTACCTTCATATAACCAAAATATGTAGCTTTGTAATATTGAAAACAAATTATGTTGAAGTTCAAAAGTTTAATATGGAAAACTGAGTTGCTTGTATTTTATATATCTGATTGAAAAGTAAAACTTTTTATAAATTATATTGAAATGTTTGGTATAATCCCCTTAGACTTTTTCTTTTTATAGGCATTATGCATATTGTTGTACATAAATGCTTTCATATTTACTCTAGTAATAAAAAGGACCCAGAACATTTACCTTTTTATGAGTGTTGTGTGTTTAAGAGAGAACATCAAATGTTTGAGCAAAATTGAGAAATTAATAACATAATCAAACTGGAAAAAAAGCCAGTGGTTTGGAAGTGTATAGCTAATTAAAAAAGTCTAGAATAAGGAACCAAGGAATAAAGGTTCTATTAGTAATTGGGGAGAACATGCTATGAAACATTTAAATCATGTTCTATTTTCTTCATTACAGGAGTTAAAGGGACATATAATCCTGTCTCAACATTATACAGCAAAAAAACAGCCTTTAGGAACCTGAATATTGGCTATTATTAAGTGTTTACTAGGTGCACCCACTCCATAGTAACTGCTCCCCAAAATTCAATATAAATAGAAAGCAGCTCCACAGCTGCATGGTGACATGGGAAAACAATGGAATGCAGCCCAGAAAGCCAGCAATTAGGTTAAACCCAGGAATATACATTTTTAGCATAGAAAGATAATTAATAAAAGAAAATCCCATACTGGACTCATAGTGTCAGGGTTGGGAAGGAAAACTTCTTAAAGGAAATTAAAGGAATTTCTCATTCAGTTCAAGAAAAGCAGGTTTATAACCTACTTTAGCCTGTTCAGACTGTTCACAAAGTCTGCAACCTGAGCTGAAAGAGGTCAGATACTGCAAAATGAACCATTGTAGGTGATAGTCCCAGCACTGCTCAGAACATTTTGTGAAAATGGGGAAGCAGTTCTAGCTTAAAAAGAATCACTATTTAGACTTTTTATGAGAGATTAGAAACCTGCAATTTGCCTTCCTCCCTGCCTCTCTCTCTTCCTTCCTTCCTTCCTTTCTTCCTTCTCTCTTCCCTTCCTCCTTCCTTCCCTTTTTCTCTTTCTGTCTCTGTCTCTCTTTCCTTATTTTGGCTTATTCTAAATATGCTCTTATTTTGTTTACCTAAGACCCAATGACCATCTATGTTTTACTACTACCTAGAATGGTGGGCACACAAGGAAAGGATCTACCTAGGCTCAATAATGGGAATATAGTATGAAATCAGAAATCACTGGCAGTGACAGGAGCTGCAACTGCTGATCTGTTGAACTGCAGAGCACAGAAAAGTGAAGGACACTTTCATGGACCTGTGCAATCTTTAATTGGTAATATGGAGCAAGGACTGTAAAAATGGTAGTCGAATGGATCAATTTTGGTTGGAAAGATGCTACTGGCATCATCCCACCATGGACCTGGCCACCTCCCCCACACCCAGAAGCCTCTGGAGGATCTACTGACAAAATCTGAGTACTTCCCATAAACCTCACCCAGCTCATGGACTGCCACTCTGAGAATGAAGGTGTGTCATAAACTGGACCACTCCTCAGGCTACATGGGTGAGAAGTTAGCAGCTGCTACTATATCTACATCCCCAACTTCAAGTACAGAAATGCAGATATTGAAGATGAATTCTGCTATCAAATATACAGTGCTTCACTGCTACTAGCAGGCAAGAAGAGGCAGGGGTCCATATAAAGACTCCTCTAACAAATTTCATTAGTTTGGGTCAGAGCTGAGAACAGACAAATTGTATAATAGTTGAGTACTACAGATTTCCTTATTGCTGGAGGACTCTAAAATTAAAGCCCGAGAAAGAAGCACCTTCATTTAAAATACTTCAGCAAGGAGAAAGCTGAATCGTTTTTATCATTACTGTAGCTTTGGCTGATTTGTGTAAAATATTTGCTGTGTCTTCCCTCTTTACTTATTTTTACATAGGGCTGTATAATTTTGTATTTTTAATTAATTGGATTTTACCTTGATATTTCTTTTCTGATTTCCCATTTCTATCCCCTTCCCTTCTCTTACAATTCTTTCTCTATTTTATGTTGTCTACCCTACCCCATTTTTAATTTATTTCCTTTCTTTTACCTTTCTAATATAATCTGGTTTTCAGAAGACTAGTTTAATGCTCAACTTTAAGTCTATACTATTTCTTATCTTCTTACATCACTGGTTGTTAGATCTGCAGAAATCATTAGTAATAAATGGTTTAATATATGTGATATATGGTTTGCTTCTGAGTTATCATGTAACTGGTGGGCATTCTCTGCTCTCAAAGTGGATCTGGTGAATGAACGAAGTACTTTGAATAAAAATGTTTTGGTATGAAGTCATACTCTCAGCTCAGGACATATTGCAAAGAGAGAACTGCTTACCAATTCCCTCATGTAACAGAGAAAAAGAAATCCATCACAACAGATGCATGACTTCTGAAATGTGGAATCAACAAGAAGACTCCTCTAACATTTATGAATGTAAATTCACATATATCAGAGTGGATTAAAGGATGGACAAATAATTTTAAAAAATTGATTGCTAAAATGATTTATGATTTAAAAGATAATAAAGGAATGAACTGAGGGAAAAAATACAATGTATGAAAGAGTATTTCAGTAAAGATACACATATTCTCAAGTATAAACAAACAGAGCCTATTAGTGAGAAAGGTGTGTTGACATGATTCAGTAGTATTGTATTGGGGGCAATCTCAGCTTTTACATTGAATGATGTTTGATTTATGTGATTAGGTGCAACAATGTTTTAGGCATAACTATTTAAATTAATAATATCTTCTTGTTTGATTGTTCCCTGTAGCAATACATAGTGACTTTGTCTCTTAAAATTTGGGCTTGATTTCTACTTTGCTGGACAAAGAGTATATACTACTACTTTACAAAATTCAGCACACTTTTATGATAAAAATATTTTCAAAAAACTAGAGATAGAAGGGACTTATCTCAACACTGTAAAGAATATACAGTATAACAAAAAACAAAGTCCAAATCATACTGAATAGAGAAAAACTGAAAGTATTTTTTTCTAAAACTGAGAACAAGTCAAGGATATTCAATATAGAATAGAGAAAAATAAAATTATTTCACTTCCAGGAAAATGGATGGAAATAGAGAGCTTTATCCTAAGTGAAATAAACCAGATTGAGAAAATAAGGTGTAGGATGTCATCAGTACATTAACTGACAAAAGTCAGGTAGAGGTATTGTCGGTGAGAGTACTAGTTAGTCTTACAGCTCAGGAAAATTATCCAATATGAAAGATCCTAAAAGACTAAATTTTCACATAGTGAAGTTAGTGAGGACTCCTCAACTTCACTTCCCACTTCTCTTATTCACCTTGAATTAACACTGGGGCATCTGGCTTGCTGCTTATCTACCCTGTTCTATAAGTAATGCCTCAAATTCTTCACACCTTCCTAATTATTGAACAATGAAATTTTCCTGGGAAAATATAGTAACCTAAATTTACTAAATCTTTTATAATAAAGCTTTAGGTTTCTTTTTCTATTGTCACAGTATCCATTAATTTATCCAAAATATTATTTGAAGTATGATATCTTTGGCTGAGACATTTTTAGTTCACAAAGAGTCTCTGACAAATGGAATGAAGGAGGATTTGAAGACAAATCATAAGAAGCTCTCTTTTAATCATTCCTCAGATTCAGATGTAAGAGTATGACATGGACTATACTTTCTTTCACTCCTCATTGAGATATAACCAGATTTTCTATTCATTATCCATAAAGAGCATTTATGGACTTTCTAAGAATACAGTGGTGGAAAATAAAGTAAATCCAAGTCTGTAAAGGGTAAGTGAGAAACATTAATTCACACTAATGGGACCATATGGGTGTATAGTATTATTGTGATTTTCAAAGTGTCCTGATTTGGGGTGTACTTAAAAAAAAGATTATGATGTGATTTTTTTTAATGTTGGTGTAATATAAGATTATTTCTGCCTAACAGAAAAATATGAAAGTTTTTCTTTGCATGCATGTACAACCCAACTATACCAAGTCCTATTACTTTTAAAATATTTTTTTAAAATTTATTAATGACAGAGGAATGCTTTAAAATTCCTATTCCACAAAGAGAGCACAATTTTTCATAACTCTGGTTGTATACAAAGCATATTTACACCAATTCATGTCTTTATACATGTATTTTAGATAATAATGTCCATCATATTCCACCATCATTTCTAACCCCAATACCCTTTCTCTTTCCCTCAATCTCCTCTTCCCTATTTAGTTCATCTATTCCTCCCAAGCTCCCCCTTCCTACTGCCCTATGAATTAGCCTCCTTATATTAGAGAAAACATTCTGCATTTGGTTTCTTGGGATTGGCTACTTCACTTAGCATTACCATTCCTAACTCCACCCATTAAATGCCATAATTTTACTGTATTTTATTGCTGAGGAATATTCCATTATTTATACATGCCACATTTTTTTAAATCCATTTATCTATTGAAGGGCACCTATGTGGTTCCACAGTTTAGCAATTGTGAATTGTGTTGATGTGGCTGTGTCAGTGCAGTATGCTCTTTTTAAATCCTCTGGGTATAGACTGAGGAGAGAGACATCTGGGTCAAATGGTGGTTCCATTCCCAATTTCCCAAGAAATCTCCACACAGCTTTCCATATTGGCTGCAGCAATTTCAGTCCCACCTGCAGTATATGAGTGTACCATTTTCCCCACATCCTCGCCAACACTTATTTGGTGTTTGTATGAATAATAGCTGCCATTCTGACTGGGGTGAAATGAAATCCTCGTTTTGATTTGCATTTCTCTAATTGCTAGCGATGATGAACATTTTTTTCATATATTTGTTGATTAATTGTATATCATTTTCTGAGAAATGTCTGTTTAGGTCCTTGACCCATTTATTGATTGGGTTATATGTTTTTTGGTGCTTAGCTTTTTGAGTTCTTTATATACCCTAGATATTATTGCTCTATCTGATGTGTGACAGATAAAGATTTGCTCCCAAGATGTAAGGCTTTCTATTCACCCCACACATTGTTTTTATTTTTTAAATTTTTAATTTAATTTTATTTTTTGCTTAGAAGAATTTTTTTTTAGTTTGAATCCATTTCATTTTTTGATTTTTGATTTTAATTCTTGTGCCAAAGGAGTCTTATTAAGGAATTTCGGGCCTAATCCCACATGATAGAAGTTAGGGTCTATTTTTTTTTAAATACTAAATGCAGGGTCTCTGGTTTTATTCCTAGGACCTGGATACATTTTGAGTTGAGTTTTGTGCATGGTGAGAGATAAGGGTTTAGTTTAGAATCAAGTCATCAACAAAGAGTGCCAATTTGAGTTCTTCTTTTCCTATGTGTACCCCTTTAATTTTCTTCTTCTGTCTAATTGCTCTGGCCAGTAACAAGAGCTATGTTAAATAGAAGTGGTGAAAGAGGGAACCACTGTCTTGTTCTAGTTTTTAGAAGAAATGCCTTCAATTTCTCTCTATTTAGAATAATATCAGCCTGTTCTTAGCATAGATCACATTTATGATATTGAGATATGTTCTATTATCTCTAAGTTTTCATTTTTTTTAATATGAAGGGGTACTATATTGTGTCGACTATATTTTGTCAAATGCTTTTTCTGCATCTATTGAGATAATCACATGATTCTCATCTTTAATTCTATTGATGTGATGAATTACATTTATTGATTTCCATATGTTGAACCAACCTTGTATCCCTGGGATGAATTCCACTTGATTGTGGTGCACGATCTTTTTGATGTTTTTGTATTAGATTGACCAGAATTTTATTGAGAATAATTGAATCTCTGTTCATTAGAGATATTGGTCTGAAGTTTTTTTTTCTTTCTTTTTTTTTTTTTTTTTGATGTGTCCTTGACTGGTTTTGGAATCAGGGTGATATTGGCATCATAGCATGAATTTGGAAGTGCTGCTTCTTTTTCTATTTCCTGGAATAAATTGAAGAGTGTTGGTGTTAGTTCTTCTTTAAAGATCTTGTATATCTTGGCTGTGTATCCAACTGGTCCTAGGCTTTTCTTGGTTGGTAGACTTCTGATGGCATCTTATTTTTGTCATTTGAAATTGATCTGTTTACATGGTGTATTTAATCCTGATTCAATTTGGGCAGATTATATGGCTCCAGAAATTTGTCAATGTCGTCGATATTTTCTAATTCATTGGAGTACAAGTTTTCAAAATAATTTCTAATTATCTTCTGTATTTCTGTAGAGTCTATCATGATATTTTCTTTTTCATCTTGTATGTTAGTAATTTGAGTTTTCTCTCTCTCTCTGTTAGCATGGCTAAGGGTCTTTCAATTTTATTTTATTTTTTTTCAAAGAACCAACTTTTTGTTCCGTCAATATTTTTCAATTATTTCTTTTGTTTCAATTTCATTGATTTCAGCTCTGATTTTAATTATTTCCTGTCTTCTACTGCTTTTGGTGTTAATTTGTTATTTTTATCCTAGAGCTTTGAGATGCAATTTTAAGTCATTTATTTGTTTACTTTTTTCTTTTAAGGAATGAAATCCATACAATGAACTTTCCTCTTAGATGTACTTTCATTGTGTCCAAGAGATTTTGATATGTTGCATCTGTGTTCTCATTCACTGTTATTTTTTTTTAGTCTCCTCCTTGATGTTTTCTGTAACCTATTGTTCATTTGGTAGCCTATAATTTAGTCTTCAGGTGTTGGAGTGAATATTATTTCTAATTTTATAATTGATTTCTAATTTCATTCCATTATTATCTGATAGAATTCAGGGTAGTATCTCTACTTTTTTATAGTTGTTAAGATTTTCTTTATGGCAATATTAAATGGTCTATTTTAGAGAATGATCTATTTGCTGCTGAGAAGAAAGTGTATTCACTTGTTGGAGGATGAAATATTCTATATATGTCAGTTAAGTCTAAGTTATTGATTGTGTTATTGAGTTCTATAGTTTCTTTGTTCAGCTTTTGTTCAGAAGATCTATCCAGTGGTGAAAGGGGTAAGTTAAAGTCACACAAAATTATTGTTTTGTGTATTGTGTTGTGGTCTATTTGAATCTTAAACTTGAGAATATTTTGTTTGATGAACGTAGATGCTCCATTGTTTGGGGCATATATAGTTAAGTCTTGTTGGTGTATACTTCCCTTAAGCAGTGCATAGTGTCCTTCTTTATTCTTTTTGGTTAGCTTTAGTTTGAAGTCTACTTTATTTGATATGAGAATGGAATCCCCTTCTTGCTTCCACAGTCCATATGAGTGGTATGATTTTCCCCAACCCTTCACCTTCAGTCTGTGCATGTGTTTTTCTAAGAGATGTGTCTCTTGCAATGCATACTGTTTTTTTTTGTTGTTGTTGTTGTTTAATTCAATCTGCTAGTCTATGTCTTTTTATTGGTGAATTTAGGCCACTAGCATTCAAGGTTATTATTGAGACATGATTTGTATTCCAAGCCATTTTGTGTATTTTGGGTATTTAATGTGACTTGGTTTCTCTTATGATTAGATTTTCCTTTAGTGTAATCCCTCCCTTTGATGATTTTCATTATTGTTATTTTATTTGCTCTTCTTGGAATATTTTGCTGAGGATGTTCTGTAGTGCAGGCACTCTAGATGTAAATTCTTTTAACTTTTGTTTATCATTGAAAGTTTTTATTTCATCATCAAATCTAAATCTTAGTTTTGCTGCATATAAGATTCCTGGTTGGCATCATTTTCTTTCAGAGCTTGGTATATGTTGTTCCATGATCTCCTGGCTTTGAGGGTCTGGGTTAAAAAATCTTTTGAGATATGATATGGACTCCCCCTATATATGATCTGATTCCTTGATCTTGCAGCTTTTAAGATTCTATCTTTATTCTGTATGCTAGGAATTTTCATTATAATGTACCTTGGTGTAGATCTGTTGTAATTTTGTACATTTGTGTTCTGTAAGTCTCTTGTATTTGGTTTTCCAATTCATTCTCCATGCTTTGGGAATTTTCTAATATTATTTCATTGGAGAGATTGTGCATTCCTTTGGTTTAGAACTCTGTGCCTTCTTTTTTCCCAATAACTCTTAGATTTGGTTTTTTGATGCTGTCCCATAATTCTTGGATGTTCTGTTCATGGTTTATTACTATCTTCACTGTGGGATAAACTTTATTTTCCAGATTGTATACTTTGTCTTCATTATCTGATGTTCTTTCTTCCAAGTGATCTAGTCTGTTGGTCATATTTTCTATTGAGTTTTTTTAATTTGGTTTATTATATCCTTCATTTCAAGGATTTCTGACTTTATTTTTTTCCAGAGTCTCTATCACTTTCTTGAAGTAATCTTTTGATACCTGTATTTGCTCTTATTTCTTTGTTGGAGTGATCAATTTGTGCCTGTATTTGCTCATTTAGGTCATTCTTTAATTCACAGATCCATTTTAATTATGAATCTTCTTAACACCTTCTCTGACATTTCATCAACTTTGCTGTTCATGGGCTCTGTTGTTACAGTACCCTGGTTTGTTTGGAGTAGCTTTCTCTCTTGTTTTTTTACATTGTCTATGTGTTTTCCTTTCTTGTAGTGTGGAACTGAGATTTCACAGTTTCTTCCCTTTATTCTGGTAGTATCCATGCAGATTGTCTGTACCTCACTTTGATGTTGGGCTTCCAGACCCTGCTGGTGTCCCTCAATGAATGCTACTGTATCTAAAGTTGGTGGAGGGTATAGCCTAAGTAATTTAAGATAATAATTGAGGTGCCCCAAGATGAAAACAATGTCTTACAGAGACAATGTCTTACAGCCCCTTACAGAGGGCTGAAAGGGTGGGCTTCATATTCTTTTAGATGCCTGCTCTAAGATGCAACTGCTTCTAGGCCCTTTTGACAAAAAGTTAGGGGCTACTGTATGGGGTAGGCTATGGAAATGACTGCAGTGTCCCAAGATGGAAGTGGTTTAGTCTTAGGCTCCCAGGTATTCTGGGGGCAAACTTGGACCTACCCTGGACCTGGGTTCTGTGCAAGTAGGTGTGGGTGGACCTGGTCAGGGCCTTGACTTCCATAGTAGTTGTGTGCCTGGATCATGAGCAGGCTCGTGTGGGTGGATCTGGGCTGCTAGGCTTGACCTCTCCTGTTAGTCTGCTGGACAGAAGGGGCGGTCCTATGCCAGAGGCTGGGCTCTAGTGGTTGCCTGCAGGTGGAGGGGTGAACTCAGGCCTACTGTGAGCCTGGGTCCCATGCAGGCTTGTGTGGGTGGATCTGGGCTGGTCCTGGCCTCCCAGCAGTTGGCAGTCCTGTATTGGAGGCTGGGCTCTGGCCCCAAGTCTCATTATCAGTAGAATTCCTGCATGTGAAAGGTGACTATTCTTTTGATAAAAGTATTTTTCTTAGCACCAGTTATATTATAATATTACATTACTATTTTTAACTAAATTAATAATAATAATAACCTTTATTTTGTAAAATAAAGTGAACAACTGATCTATGATTGGAAAATAATACATGCATAAAAGTGATAAAATGACATATATTTGGGGGTTTACATTTATAGTCCCAATTAAGAGAAAAAAATTCAATTTTATTTTAACTCTGCTCTATCAGTCTTCAATTAATTTATCATAAACCATTGGGACAAATTTTTAACACATTTGAATACAAGTTGGTCCTGTAGACTGTAATCAATTTGAAACCCAAAGTGTGTATTTAATTATAGTTAATTTTCACACTCACTTTAACTTGTGAAGTCTACCTAGCTTGTAGTGCTGTGTGTGTGTCACATATGTGCATAGATGAGATTTTTCTAACAATTTTCCCTTATTTTCTAGGTCTCCCCTTCTTTGCTAGAGTTGGGGATCTTAGAAAACCTGTAGGTTCAATGTTTAACTACATTACAACATGTGTCATTGTACATACCACAAGTGAGTTCAATAGGCATCCTGAAAAACTCTCATGCCTTCTAATTATTTTATTAACCCTTCTCCAGAAGTCTAGTTCCTGAGAAAATGTTATACAAACCCTGTTGAATTAAGGCTCACCAGGAGCTCACATATGCTTTCTACAAATATTTATGTTATATACTTCTACTTTGCTTCAGGTTGTCTTTATCATATCTCTTATAATGTTGTAAAGTTGGCCTATCCCACTTGAATTTATTTTATCAAAAAGGCACATTATACTGACACCCAGAATTCACCCTAAGTCCAGTTGCCTTGGAAACCAGTTTACTTGGCTTTATGAATGGCAGATGGTACCACCTTGTAGGGAAGATATAGAAAATACCACCTCTAATCTTTGACTAATTATGAGTTCTCTCCATTATTTTATCACACACTTTCTTCCATTTGTATGTGTGTGTGTGTGTGTGTGTGTGTGTGTGTGTATGTGTGTGTACACACACACGCCCCCTATACATATAGCCATATCCCCATATCTCATATCTGTATAGATTTTAGGTGTCAATTTGACTAGATTGAGGAATTCTATTATGGTTTCAATCAGGAATGTCCCCCAAAGTCTCATGTTGAAGACTTGGTCCCTCATGTAGTAATGTTCAGAGGTGGAGCTACTGAAAAGTTAATGGATCAGAAGGAATCTGACATCAGTTGATCCATCCATTAAGGAATTAATAAACTGATGGCATCTTGGAGGGAGTGATCAAGTTATAGGTATTAGAGCCTAGTTGGAAAAGTCTGTCACTGGGAGCATGCTTTGGAAATGTATATCTTGTTCCCATACCTCCCCTTCTGTCTCTGCTCCTCTGGTGTCATGAGGCAAAAAAAGGTTGTTTTTTTTTTCCATCATGCTCTTTCACTAGGACATTCTACCTCACTTCAGACCCAAAGAAGTGGACCCAACTGACCATGAGTGAGATCTCTGAAATAATGAGCCAAAGGAAATCATTCCTCCTGTAAGTCATTTTTTCTCAGGCATTTTATCCCAGATGCAGACAACTAACTAACACAAATACCAAGAAATCTGGCAAATAATTATTTCTTGTTTATCTTTGAGAATGTTTGCAGAGAGAGTCATTTGTGAATTTGGTGGAATGAGAAGGGAAGATCTGTGTTCCATGTAGTCAGGGTAAACTCAGGCTCCATTTCAGCAGGGCTCCTGAGTAGAGGAAAAAGAGAAAATGAGTTTTTCCTCTTTCCTGGAGCTTCATTAGTTTGTTCCCGTGCCTATGGATATCTGAACTCCAGGATCTCCAGTCTTCGGTCACCAGAACTAATACCAGCAGGCCCCTGGATTTGTAAGTGGTCAGCATTAGACTGAGAAAAACACAAAAAATTTTCTAGTATTGATACTTTCAGACTTGGGTTCAACCATGCCAAGGGGATCCCAGAGTTTGTTGCTTGTAAATGGCACAGTGTGGCATTTCTCAGCCTCAATAACTATGGGAGACAATTCCCTTAATACATCCTTCCACAAAACTATCTATCTATCAATCAATCTAATCTATCTACCGAACCCTTATTGATCTGTCTTTCTGAAGAATTTATATATATATATATATATATATATATATATATATATATATATATATATATATACATATATATATATATATATATATAACTATTTCTATGTACATTCTATGTATTATATAAATCACACTATATATCTTCATAAATGTACTTTGGATAATGATGTCCATCACATTCCACCATCATTTGTAACCCCCTGACCCCTCCCTTTCCCTCCCAACCTTCTGCCCTATCTAGAGTTTGTCTATTCCTGCCATGCTCATTCTCCTAATCCCACTATGTGTCAGTCACTTTATATCAAAGAAAACATTCATCATTTGTTTTTCTTTGTGGGGGGATTGGCTAACATCACTTAGCATTATCTTCTCCAACTGCATCCATTTATCTGTAAATGTCATGATTTTATTCTCTTTTTTGGCTAAGCAATATTCCATTGTGTATATATGAATTGGTTTGAATGAACATATTTTATATACAAACAGAAATATGAAAATTGTATTCTATCTGTGTAATAAGAATAGTAATGCATTCTGCTGTCATGTATTTAAAAATAAAAGCATTTAAAAATAAATAAATAAATAAAAATTAATATACCTTGAAAAATAAATCATACTATATAAATGTAGTGTATGTCTACATATCATATGTACTGTATATTTGTCTATACATATCGACTTATAAAGAAAATTAGATCCATATCTACCAAGTTGGACTTAGGAATATATAGATTATCTATTATCATATACATATCAATATTTTTTATATCCCATATATCTGTAGATTCCTTCTTTTTGAAATATACAGGTATAATTGGTATATTTGAGATACACGTGTTTCTTATTTGTACATGATATATATCATATATATATATCATATATATATATGTAAGACATATTTTATAACTATTATATAAAAAAATGAGAGAGAAGATGACTATGCTATTTCATGATAACCCCTCTTATGGCTGTTAATAAGTCCCTCATAGAGGATTTCTACAACCACACCTATTCCTCTATCTTTAGAACCTTAAGCTACTTAATATTTATTTGCCTTAGCTTTGATGCTTTATTCACAAGTCTGGAAAACAGGCATAACTCTGATTAATTTTTGGTTAGTGGCACCACTATTTCCCTATCAAGGAGCTTCAAGTGTGTCTATGTCTTCACCCTGTGATTAGCCTTGCCTAACCTATAGTTAAAGACATTTTTTTCCCTGAAATATAATCCTCCCTCAATATCATGCTACTGATATTTCTTATGATGATTGCCTTTTACTTGAATTACTGTATTTTGTTTTATTTCCCCCATAAAAATTGAGCATTATGTATTTTTATTTTATGTTATTAAAAAATAACTTTGGTCATATTGTATTAATCTCTATAATTATGAAAGACAATATTTCATGATTTGTAAATTAATTTTGTGTTTGCTCTCCATCCCAGTAACTGAATCAAACATGTTTTTTCCGCTGAAGTACATATAAAAAATATTTCCCTAAACATTCTCCTATTTATAATCCTCAAACTGTGCTAATATTTTTCTTTTCCCACATCTATGTAAGGTATAATTGCAATGTCTCATAAATTTAATAACCTACTGCTTTGAAATGATCTTACACTTTGTTATAAAACCGATATAGCTATTAGTGTGACAGACAGGATATCACATTATTCCATACAGTGTGATCACATTTTCCCTATGATATTTATCAACTAGATTTTATGTTTATTTTAGGCAAGATTGGACCACCTTTAAAATATTTAATATCAAGTCTAGGCTTGTCTAGATACAAGCCTATATTTTATTTTAAAAGTTATCAAAGAATAACTAAAATTAAAGAAAAAGTAAGCTATATTTTGTTTTAATATATAAAATGCTAAAGCCTATGTATTTCTATTTTAACACAGTTTGCTCTCTTCTAATGTAAAATTAAAAAATCTTTTTTACCTAAATCATTTTATAAAATCATTTTTATCATTTATCAGGACATTAGTACTTCTTGATATATCACATCTAAGAGAAGGATGCATAAATGCTATTGTCACTAGATGCTTATTCATCATTTAATTATTGTCCTAGTTACTCATAGGAAGGATAAACACTTAAGAATTTAAGAAAAAGTCTTTATTGCCAGCGATATTGACTTTCCATAAAATGCCCTAAGAAAGCTTTAAAATTCCAAAAGCTAAATCATTAATTACTTTAAAAATAAATAATTAAAATGTTGTCCAAAAACTAGAAGAAATCAAATGAATTAACTATCAATTTATGGATAATATACTAGTTACATGCATTTTACATAATAATATAAAGATATGATATTATATTATTGACATATTTATCAAATAAGATATGATAACCATCTTTTGTGTTGGTGTATGGTGTATGATGTAGATAATTGTGCTCTAGGGAAAATATATGTACAAGTATTATAGTCATAGAATGTGATATTTTGGGAGAATGGAGGTACACGATGGTTATAAATATTATAGTCATAGAATGTGATAGTTTGGGAGAATGGAGGTACATGATGGTTATAAATGGTCCAGAAGAAAACAAATATTTTAGGGCCTTCGTTAGTTCTTATTTATCTTTTTTCTCTTTTTTTCTTTTCTTTCTTTTTTTTTCAGCATTGGGTGTTTAATTTAGGTTCTCAGATTTGCTAAGAAAAGACTCTATTATTTAGATATATTGACAACCTCATATGTTTATAATTTTTAGTTGACAAAAATTCACTTATTTATCATGTACAATACAATGTGTTGAAATTAATGTGCACTGTACAATGGCCACATCAAACTAATTAACATATGCACTACCAGTCATATTACATTGTTGGTGGTAAAATTTGCCTTATTAGTGATTTTTAGGAATAGAATGCATTATTATTAAATATAATCATGTATTAAACAGCAGATCTATTGAAGATATTCTTTTCATCTAACTAAAATTTGTCTTCTTTGGCAAGCCTTTCCACAACTTACCCGAAATCTCCAGCCTTGGGTAACCAAAATTATTTTTTCTGCTTTTATAAACTAACCTTTTTAAATTAAATATATGAGTGAGGAGCTGGGGATATAGCTCAGTTGGTAGAGTGCTTGCCTTGCATGCACAAGACCCTGGGTTTAATTCCTAGCACCACAAAAACAAACAAACAAAAATAAATATAAGTGAAATTATGCATTATTTACATTTCAGTTCCTGGCCTATTTTACATAACACAGTGTCCTCCAGGAACATGTGTGTTGTAAATGATAAGATTGTTTCCCTTATTAAGGCCAAATAGTTTTTATTGTATAGATATAACACATTTTCTTTATCCATGGACACTAAGATAACTCCACCTCCTGTCTATCATAAATGATGATTCAATAAACAGAGGAGTGAAAATATCACTTTCTGAAACAATTTTTTTACAATTTCCTCCTGATATATTCCCATATTGGGATGGCTGGATAATAACAGTATTTTTTTTCCATGATGGCTGCACTAATTCACAAACAGAAATAAAATACTCAAAAGACAGCACCAGTTACTTACTAGTTTAAGTAGAAAACAGTAACGTGTAATCATTCAGTAAAAATTTAACATGATAAAAGAAAATAAAATTAATTTAAATATCTAGAATATTTTTGGGGAAATGTCATTAAAGATGGGAAATTCATCAATGAGCCTAAGGTATAAGTACAAATAATTCCCCTTTACAAAACGACTTCCTTGGGAAACACAGATGACTCTATCACATTCTTTTTACGCTGAGAACAAACACAACATACTAATAGTAGGAAAACAAATTCCTCCTTATTTTCACCTATTTCTAATTGTGCCCAAGGACCTCATGCTCTTTTGCACAACTTCTATGTTGTTCTGGTCCTTCTCCTCTTCTTCTTTTGGTCTTCTTCTTTGTCTTCATCCTCACCATCTTCTACTTCTCTCATCCTTTCCAATTTTATTCTTACCACAACTAATTTCCTCATTTTGTATTGCTGTTTTCTTCTCCTTTTTAAAAACTATCACTGCATATTCATACAGTTATAGAAGTTATGTTAAAATTTAACATGTGATATAATGCCTTTTTCTATTTATTTAATAATTTATTTATTTCAGAGATTCTGGAATATGTCTGTATTTGCTAAACTGGAGACAATTTGTGTAATATTACAATAACTTATATTACATAACTTATATTACACTGATATAAGTACACTTATCTATGAATAGCATTTAATTACATATTATGATTAGTACATCCAAATCCAATTTTAACTATCTGTCTATTTCCCTTTTGGAAATAAATACAAGTTGCTTAATGATTAGGGCTATATATTGTTCATAATTTGGTATCTAGTTTCAGAATTTCTGTTATACCTTTTCAGCTTTATTTAAATGTCTTTTGGTATGTGTAAAAACATTGCATATTATAATTAATAATTATTTATTTGCTTTGTAGATTTTCCTTTTTATCTAAGTATTAAATATATACACATACATATTTGATTACATTATATAACATTTGCCTAAAACTTCGAAAGATCCTAACAAATAACATGTACAATTACACATTCACAATAAAATAGTATAAAATAGTCTCTAAAATGTTATTTTTTTGTTTTTTCTGTACCATTGTAAAATTCTGAGTTTTATCTATCAGTAACACAAAATTTGCTTCCAAATCCACAAGTGAATGAAAGAGGCATATACATGCAATTTAATACACACAAAAGATATTATAAAATCTCAAAATTCTTTTGTGATAGATATTTACATGATTTTGATTAATATCTTACTGCTGAGTTTTTTGCATGCTCCCACTTTACCTGGTTACTCATTTAAATAATTATAGGCAAGCCTGCAGGCTTCCTAGGTTGCTGAGGTCAACCAAAGGATAGTTCTGTATTGCTATTGTCAGCATTTCAGTCTCAACTGAGATTATTTAGTTCAATCTCAAAGTTAACCTTCGACTTAATGCTTATCTTCATCCAAAATGCTTTGCAGAAACTTTAAAACCACATGTCATTTACATATCATTGCCATGGTACAATTCAAAACCACAGCTATCAGGATGTGGCAGCAACATAATCATTGCTTTAGGGACTTAGGGTTATATTCATTCTGAACAAGTTTGAAGAGTATCCTAGTGATCCAAAGGGTTTTAAAATTTTAGAATAAATATAATAAAAACCTTGATAAAATTTTTTTGTTAATGGAGTAGAGTGGTATTGTGAAAATTTAATTGTAATATCTTAATATTCATTATCTTTGAATATGTTAAGTAATGCAGTAATGATTTCATTTTTATAAAAATCAATAATTACATTCTCTTTAAACATTAATATTCTCTGCAAGGATTAATGCTTTGGCTATCCACCACAGAAGACATCATTATTTGCTGATGGATAGTGAAGAAACAATTTAGAACATTAAATGAGTTACTAATTGTTCCAGAGATAATAATGACTTTATGGGCTGAAAATACCTTTGTAACATTACTAATGGGCTCACTTTTAAGATGGTGCTAATTTTACTATAAACAAAATCTGTATTAGAGTTAACTAACTAGAAGAATAATCTCTATTCTTAGACTGTTTATGTTGAATCATGGAATTAAAAATGATTAGAAATTTATGTTAGGTTTAATAGGTACTAATACAAATGACATCTACTGGCACTTCCTTACCATATCCCAAAATCTTACGTTGTTCTCAAAGAGGAAACTATCACAATTTGTAATGGTATTTTCTAAGGAAATTAATCATCCCGGATTTGAACTTCTTTGTCTATATATTTACATAATATCAAAAGTAAAATTAACTTCAAATACATTAACACAGATTTATATTAAATAGTCTCTAAAATGTTAATTTTTGGTTTTATCTGTACCAGTGTAAAATTCTGAGTTTCTAGTCATCGATTTGTTATTTTATCAAGAAACACACAAATTTTCAGCTTATCCATTATGTTATACTATTATACTTGTTACTGTCTCTCTTGTTTTTTTTTAATTTAGATTCTTATTGATAAATTAGTTTATTATATTTATTAAGTAATTTCATTCTTTTGTCAGTAGCTTTATACAGAAGTAATTTTCTTATGAGTTTAACTCTAAATGCAACTCTAATTATTAAAAATAATTATTTATTATTGTGAAGTTGACTTTTTAAAATAAAAATCAGCTTCAGTTTTTTTTATAAAATATATCCAATGAGACATATTTTGTTAGATTTTAAAATTCTCACATTGTATTCAAATACAATGAAATAAAATTACTGCTTTGCAGGAAATTATGTTTTCCTTATATTAAGCTGTCATATTTTTAATGTTTTATTCAGATATATCTTAACAATAAAATTGATATGTAAGCACCTATACTATTATCTGTGTGTGTAATTACATACATAGTGAGCTCAATGAATACTGATTATTAATATCATTTTTCAAACCATATATATCAGTGTTTGTCAACTTTATTTCTCAAAGACTAGAAAGTCTCTTCCAATGACAAATGAGTTATACACTCTGGGATCCTGGAATGTGTATATTTTTCACACACATGTACATACCTATTTACATATATACAAACACACATATATAAATCCACAGGGAAAAGTATTGTAACTCCACTGAATATGTACAGACTTTGTTCTTTCCAATATGCCCTAAGAAATACAATATAACAAATATTTGCATAGCATTTATATTATATTAAGAATTATAAGCAATCTATGTGTGATTTAAACTACACAGGAGGATATTTCTAGGTTGTATGCAAATAGCATTCCAATTTATATAAGAAATTGGAACATCTGTGAATTTTGTTATCTCTAGGGTTTCCTGAAACTAATACGCCATGTATACTGTGTAATCAGCTTCTCATTATTGTGACAAGAAAACATAAAGGAGGGATATTTTATTTGTTTCACAGTTTCAGTAAGTTCAGTCTATTTTTGGTATGCGCCAAGGAGGAAATATTATGGTAAATGGGCAGGGGGAATAAAACTGCTTTGTTCATACAATGGAAAACAGAGAGAGAGAGAAATACACTGGGGAGAAGACAAACTATTGCACGGCATGCACCCAGTGACCTATTTTCTCCAACTATTTCTACCTCTGCCCTAGGTCCATTCAGTTTTTACTGGATTAATCCATTTTGTGATGAGTCAGAGTCCTCATGATTCAATCATTGGCTAGAAGCCCCACCTCTGAATCTTGCTGCACTCCAGACTATGCTTTCAGCACATGGTCTTTTGATGGCCAAATGATAACAAACATCAAAGGACCACTTCTGTGTGTGTGTGTGTGTGTGTGTGTGTTTGTGTGTATAATTAAAACATACTAATAAGCACATTGATAATTAAAGATTGTGGCTTCAAAGATGATTGCCAATTTTATGAATACAACATTTCTCAACTTTTCTGAGGTTTTCATTTGAAATCCATTTTGATATGATTAATGTAATGTAACATAGCCATGTTTAGAAGACCTTGTGAAAGATGACACCATGTTACTAGTTTTGCTTTTAGGTTCCAGAAAGTTAAATTATTAACAAATAATTTATTTCAAAGGAAATAAATTTGTAACAAATTAACACATTAAAAATTGAACAATTTTTGGGGAAAAAGTAAAGATTTTTCAATTATCATTCTTAAATAATATCAAAAAATAAACATGAAAAATAAAAGTGTAAGTTAATAAACAATGCTAGTGCAGATAAAGAAAAAAATATTAGTTACTTTTTTATCTTACTTATGATTCCCCAAGTACACATTTTATAGATTTTTTTAAAAATGCAAATCTGTCCTATACATTTGTTGTAAGTTGGTATCACTAAATAATCAATGAATAATTGTGATTTTTTTACTATATGTAAATCATGGTACAGATATACTATCCAAATGTTTTCCTTTCTAAACTGTATAATGTGGTTTAGCAATGTGTTTTTTGCATAAAAAACCTATAATGGCCTTCCTTGTGTTTGTTGATTTATAAGACAATGATGATTCTCATCATGAACCACACTTCAATCTAATTGTCACTGGACACATAAACAGATTCAAATAACATCCAGATCCATAGTGGAAATTATAAACTATCACTAGACAGTGACTCTGCCAACAATTGCAAAATTATAACAAACCTGAGGAATCCTCATGGGAAATAATTATATGGGTGTCAAGTATAGTTTGAGAGGAATGTAATATGAGTCCTTATAAAATATTAGAATACAAACCTAAGCAAATAAACAAAAAAGTGTAAATTCAATGTATTTCCTTAGTAGTTAAGAACACTTCTAAGCTTGGATGGTAGACAGAAATCTGAACCTAAGTATTACCTTCATTAAAGATCAGATATTAAAACTTTCTTGGTTTTATTATAGAAGGAAGATCCCTAAGGCTAATGGGATTGAGAATGATGAAGAATATTTATTATTTTGGATCTGTTCACGTTACTAATGAAGTATAAGGAGGTATATCTCAATTATACAAATGTTGAGAAATGAATTGATGAGGCAAGAAGAAACATCTTCCTGCATCTTTGTGCTATTCTTGTCTACAAGTTGGGAATGAACATGCAAATGCTTTCCTAATAGCTTTCCTAAATTTAGTGGAGGTAATAGATCCCATTAATTCAAACGTCAAAAAGCAAAACTTACTTTTGAGAAGAAAGGTAAGTGTAGCTACCACAACAGGTCAGAGAAGTCATTAAAGTTTGGTACATGGAGGCCTTTATTCTACCTAATTTAATATCATGGCTTTAGACTGAAAAGATGAGTAGCCTACTAAAACCACTTTTTTTCTGCAACTAAAAATAGTTGACATTTTTCAAGGACTTGTTATAGCAAGCATCCTTAAAATTCAGTAATTTAAACTGAAAATCACATGTTTTCACAGATATGAAGTTGGGATCTACTTTTTCCAGAACATGGTTAGTGGTTCCACTGAAGTTGACTGAGTATGATCAAACATCATTTTTTTTTAACTTTTTACCTTTTATATTTTTTAAAATTTTATTTGTGCTTTTAGTTATACATGGCAGTAAAATTTACTTTGATATATTTAGGCAGCCATGGAATATATCTTATTTAATTAGACCCAGTCATCAGATTTTTTAAATTGGATAATCTAGATTGAAGTTGACAGAAAGAACTTGAGAGCTGTATACCACAAGTTTTTGTTCTTTTTTGAAAAATTAGAAGGTTTCTCTGGGAAGAATTATCTTCTGCTAAAGCAGAAGACCAAAATAAAGTACACTCCTACAAGCACTTCACAAGCGTTATTTAATTCCTGCCTGCAAACACCTCACTGGCCAAAGCAATCCCCATGAGCAAACTGCAGATTTCATGGCTGGAAAACATGACTCTCGGAAGGTGGAATGGATTGATAATCCAATCAATGGAAAAAGAATAAAGAGATTTTCAATATTTTTATCTACTAAAATCTAAGTATATTTGATCAAGGACATAAGAACATAAAATATTGAGAATATACAATGTTAGTTATATTTTTAATGAAATATTCTGCCTGTGAGAAAACATTCAACCCTTAACTTTCTGAATCTGGTTTATTTTACTTAGCATCACATTTTCCAATTCCATGCATTACCAGCAAATGCCATAATCTTCTTCATGGCTAAATAAAACTCCAGTGTGTGTGTGTGTGTGTGTGTGTGTGTGTGCACGCACACACACACACACGCACGCATGCATTATTAAATTAATCCATTCTTCTGTTAGTAGGCATCTGAGCTGATTTCATAATTTGACTATTGCGATTTGTGCTCCTATAAAAATTAAAGTGACTATCACTATAGTTTGCCAATTACAGTTTTTTGTTATTATTGGGGATTTTGTTTTGTTTTGTTTTGTTTTTGATAAATACCAAGGAGTGGGAGGATAGCTGGGTTATATGGTGGTTCCATTCCTAGGTTTTGAAGAATGCTTATACTGCTTTCAAGAGTAGATGTACTAAATTTGCAGTTCCACCAACAATGTATGAATGAATATTTTTCCAACATCTTCACCAGCATTTATTATTATATGTATTTTTAAAAATTTATTTGGTATTGGAGATATAACCCAAAGATACTTTACCACTGATACCTCTGAGAATATAAGGAAAACTGAAAAAACTTAACAACAAATACCCAGCCCATTTGATTTTGAGACAGGTTCCAACTAAATTGCTTATGGCCTCACTATGTTGCTGAGACTATTCATACATTTGCAATCCTCCTGCCTCAGCCTCCTGAGTCACTGGGATCAAAGTATGTGCCATCATGCTTGGCTTATTATACATATTCTTGATAATTGCCATTCGGAATGGAGTAAGATAAATCTCAATGTAGTTTTTTTTTTCTTTTCTTTTTTGTAGTGGGGATTGAACCCAGGGGCACTTAACCACTGAGCCACATCCCCAGCCCTTTTTTTTGTATTTTATTTAGAAATAGGGTCTGACTGAGTTGCTTAGGGCCTCCCTAAGTTGCTGAGACTTGCTTTAAACTCAAGATCCTTCTGTCTCAGACTCCTAAACAGCTGGGATTACAGGGGTGTACCATAGCATCAAGCTCAATGTAGTTTTGATTTACATTCTTCTGATTGCAAGGGGTGTTGAATCTTTTTAATAAATGTTGGCTATGTGTATTTCTTCTTCTTTTGTGAAATGTCTTTTAGTTCTTTTGCCTATTTATTGATTACATTATTTCAGTTATTTTTGTTGTGAAGTTTTTTGAGTTCTGTATATTAATCCCTTATCAGAACAGTAGCTGGCAAAGATTTCGTCCAATGCTTTATGCTCTAATAGTCATATTTTTAATAGCCTCTTTGTTCAGTTTTAGTAAGGCACAGGTGTCCAGATATTTTTATGTTTTTCTAGATTTTTAAATTTGGTAGCACATAGTTTTTCAAAATTATCCCTATTGATTTATTTTATTTTTGTGGCATCAGTTGTACTGTCTCCTTTTTCATCTTTAATTTTATGTACTAGGGTGTTTTTTTTTTCTCTGTTTGTCTGAAGGCTTGTCAGTTTTCCTTATATTCTCAAAACATTAATCCATGTGTCATTGATTTTTATATTATTCTTAAGACTATTTATTCATGCTCTTATATTTATTGTTTATTTCCTTCTGGCAATTTTGCTTTAGGTATATTCTTGGTTTGCTAAGAGACTTAGCTGCATCTTTTCATTGTTTACATAAAATATTTCTTTTTTTCTTTCATTTTTTAATGGAGACACTCATTGTTATATTCCTAAATCTTAGTAAATGCTTTTGTGCATCCCCTCAGGCTTGGTTTGTTGTGTTTTTATTTATTTATTTTTTTCATTTCAAGGAAAATTCTAATTTTTTTTTCTGATTTTGTCAGTTTCCCACCATTTCTTCAAAAATGTGTCATCATATATTTTTATAATATTCAAAGGTTCACATTCTATTTACTCCTAATTTTGTGTTATTGTGAACAAAAAAGATGTAACATATTATTTAATTTTTTTGAATTGGTTAAGATTTATTTTGTTGCCTAATATTGGTCTATTCTAGGAAGTTAAAAGAAAAGAATAAAATCACTATTGCAAAAATATTTGCTTTGTGTTTGTTTGATTTGATAGTATCATGATCATTCTTTTATTTTATCTTTTAGTGCTTGTAATATATAATAAAATATCACCATATCAAATAGAACTTTAATATTCTTATAATATTCTACACTTTATGCCAACACACTTTATCTCATAACTTTTATTATGTATTTATGTTATTTTAAGTTAATCTCTGTGATAAAAAGATAATTTCTTGGCCATATACTTATTACCTTAAGAGTAATCTCAAAATTTTATTCCATAATCACTTAAGAGAGTTTTTTTATATGCATTATTAAATTCCTTCTAAAAATAATTGCATTAAAGTGGTAACTTATGGTGGAAATAATTATATGTTGTTGTCTACTTTATTTGGAACACTAGATTGGATATGTTAATAATAGTTCTTAAAATGAATTTGCTATTGAAAATTTGTGAAAAGTAATTTCACAAGAAATTAAAGTTTCTTCTAATCCTTTCCATTTCTTTCTTCATGCAAATATGAAATTTCATTTTTTTATTCTAACTCAATGTCATGGTATTGACTGGGTCAGTGAATATATATGTTCAATATATTTTGAATAAATTTATCCTTTACTTCTGTGATTTTAGCCCTCTCAAATATGGACTAAAAAGCAGTATAATTTTATTTGTAGATTGCAATAGTATTTCTTACTGAAATTTAGAATCATTTTCTGAAATTTTTAGTCTCTCAAAATTCTTGCACGGTACAGAGTTGTATGTGGGAAATAGAAAATGAGATGGATTTCCACATGATATAGAAACAGCTCTTGAAAATCTTTTGACCTGCCTGATGCTTGCTGCTGTCTCAGTATCAGCTGACTAACTTTTCAAAACAGCGGTCTGGTGTATACCTCTAACATGAGTTGTTTGGAAGAAAGCAATGATTAACCATTGCAGTCGAAAACTGTTCCCAAATTTCATCAGTCTCTGGCTTGTGGAGTTGAAGATATCATATAATAACCCAAGCCACAGTGGCTCACAAAACATAAAGCAGGTCACTCTTTCCCAAATTTCATTTTGTGAAGGTTGTCTTATATCAATAACTGTTTGGCCTTCAATCTTGCTTATCAGTACTCTCAATTCACATGTGAACACTCACTGCAGAGACTCATTTTTCTCCCAACATGTTGTCAATAGCTCTGAGAATTCAGCTTGGCCACTCTGTGACCAAATAATTGTTTTTCAGTGTTCACATAACTGGAAAAGGTGCCCAAACAACTCTATCTTTTATTACCTTAATGATGAATATTTTTTCCTCAGTCTCTACATTTTTCATTTCATTTCATTCATATTTATCATAATGACTCCAATTCAACCAATAAATTCTATTTCCAATAAAGTTCAACTCCAGAGAGATAAAATTGTGAAATTTTTAACCTTTAAGCAAACTTGGAATATTCAAGTACTGAAATAGTCAAGTTCCTTAGTCAAGAGATATATCAAGATGTACAAAAGTTTTCCTGTGTCTTCAGCATGACCTGATAGGTACACTCTTGTGAGAATGGGGTCATCCTTGCCTTACAATGAGGGTAATCACATGGTTTGTCCCTGCTCAGTGTTTTTAAATAAAGAAACAATATTTCTATTTATACAGCAAAATAAAGTGATAATTTTTAAATAATAAAATCCAGTATGAATTTTAATAATTTTTTCACCATAAAATGTCTGTTTCTTTTAGTCAAAAAATGAAGGCAAAGAAATAAAATTTGAAAGCTACAACAAGATGAAAAATATTAATAGCAAAGTTATTCTATTGTTATTAAACATTAAGCTTGTGTATTTATCTGAATTGAAGAAAAAAGTAATGTTTGAATCAGAAAGTAACTTAGAAAAATATAATGATAGTTTTAAAACCATTTCTTGGTGTAGGTAACCAATCAATTGATAAAACAATTTGGCGGTCTGTACCTATGTTTCTCTTATTCCTGTTTTTTGTCCTTCATGGGATATGAAAATATTTGATAGTGACCCTATAAACAAAGAGTTCATCTCTTAGTGTAAATAAAAAGTTTATTAATGTATAAGCTACATTGCCTACAACAACACATACGATGTATCATAGGATAAGACACCATTTGCTATATGATGAACTATGTTCAGCATATGTGGATTCATACAGAAGAGTACATATCTATCACAAATGAATTTTGTGAAAGCTTTTACTTTCTGTAAAAACTGTGCTATTAACTTACTTAGATAAACATTTAAAGCATTTTTACATTTCCCTGAATAAATTTAAGTTCAAAAAGGTGGAAGAATAAATAAATCATAGTTCTACAGTTGAATGACCTGGTAAGTTGCTGAGAGCCATTAGCCAAGTAGGTATGACAATTTTCTTGCCAGCGTACCCCATGTTGCTTAGTGGAAGGACTCGTGGAAATAGGACTTGCCTTAGACATTTTGCAGTGACATTGCATGTAAGGTGACCTTGCTGAAGGACCAGGGAGGATCCGGGTTTAGGGCGGATCAGGGTTTTAGGCTCTCCTTGGATTTAGGGCTTTCCCAGTTTAGGACAATCCAGGTTTAGGGCAGTTCCAGGTTTCAGATTATTCCTGCTGGGAATAGGGTGTATCCTGCTGCCTGAGTTCCCCTTGAGTTCTCCCAGGATTTAGAGAGAGTATTTGGGCAGAGAACATGGATTCCCCCAGAACGTGTTTGTAGAGGACCAGTGTGAGATCGGGAATAAGGAATTGCTGTTTTGAATCTACAAAGCTGTGAGTGGCTCGTGATTTTCTGCCCAGCCAGACTGCGGCAGTAAGTAATGTCATAAATCATTGTATTTCCATACTTCTGAAAGAAAATCTTTGTTTGCTTGCATAAAAAATATATATATGTATATATATATATATATATATATATATATACACATATATATATATAAAATATATATATATATATATTTTCTGGACAAATATACAAATTTAGTAAAATCATATTAAGTTAGTACTTGAGATTTTTGTTCTCTGTGTGTATGCGTGTGTTATTTTTCCTTAGAAAATAAATATGATGCTTGTCTTTCTGTATATGGCTTGTTTCATTTAACATGATACCTTCTAGTTCCTTTCAATTTCCATATAATGAAGGAATCTCATTCTTCTTTATGGATGAATAATACTAAAATGTGTATGTACTATATTTTCTTTATCCATATATAGTCAAATTATATATAATTGAAGTCAACAAAAATAATTATATCTGAAAACCTAAGTTTACTGTGGAATTACTCATAATAATAGAGCAAATGTGGAATCAGCCTAGTTGCCCATCAATAGATGACCAATTCTTCACTCTCCTCCCCATGTTACATAGCACTGGATAGCTTAGAAATGTCTTTTTTTTTTTTTTTTACTTTTTCCCCCTCAATAACTAGGATATAAGTTTTTTACAGTCAGATTTAGTTTATTCTAGTTTCTGACTTTTCCAACACCACAGAGTCTGGATCATAAAAGATGTTATTAAACTTATACAAAAATAATCATTATAATTTTTTCATCACAATTCTGCCATGATCAAAATCCATTTATGAATTCCTGTTATACAATGAAGTGCTGACTTCATTCTACTGTCATAAGAAATCTTAGAAATTGTCTACTCTTGTTTTCAGAGTTCTTTAGTTTATGCTCTATATTGCTCTCTTGTCAAAATGTTAAAGCACTCATTTATAATTTTTCCTCCACTTTAACTAGCCTTTATTTATAAAAATGCTTAGATTTATAATTTTCCTCCATAACTAGTTCCTTAATCTTATTAAATTTGAAACACATATTTACATTAATTACCTGCTTCTTCTATGAATACTTTTATGACTTACCAAATATATGTAATTATGTCCTCCACTGAGTACCTATTATTCCCCAACCAATTCTCTAACACATTGTTATATATTCTTAAATAGGTATACTTGCCATCATAAAATGTACTTATATTTATGTCCAATGTAAAACATAATATACCAAAACTATTAAATGGCTGATTATTTAATTTAAAATACTAAATAGCTCATAGCTGCATCTATTTTCTATAACTAGAGAAAACTATATGTATGTGTGTAAGACATAAATACATGCCTGTCAGTTCTCTGAGTATTGGGAGTGTGTTTAACCTATGATTCCAGCCACTATACTCTGTAACTTATCACTCTGTTCACACAGAGCCACATTTCCCATAAGACTTCAATGAAAGTCTGAGTACAGCAGGGATATTAAGTCAATTCTGTTTCTGAGAGTCATGAGAATCACCTAAGAAGTGACTTTGAATCGAGAATCTTTTTGTTGCTTTTTAGACCTGCTTTGCATTCTAAGATGTTTTTATTCCACCTTCTTTCTTTCCTCACTCCTCTACCTGGAATCATACCTTCATCATTAATTGGTCATTCTTCAATCCTTTCCCCATTTATTCTTCCATTTTTTTGAAGGGAATTGCCTTTAACAAATAATATGATTGATTCATCTGTCTATATATTTGCTTATTAAAGAATTAAGACTAACACAATTTGCATCTGAATAAAGAATACATATGGTAGAATGAGAATTTGGAACTGGATTATGCACCATAAATTAGATCTGGGGTATAGTTTTGATGGGTGAGTTGTGAATTTCTTCAGCACAATAGTTTCTCAGCTGCCAAATATTTCACTGAAAATTCCATTGGAAAAGTTCCAGCAAAGGCAACTGCTATAATAGATGGGATAATTCAGACATTCCAGAAAAGATAAAGATAGTGAGAGAGGGTAATGGTTATTAAGACATCAGAGCTATCTAGTTTATAGTTTGATGTAACAAGTTAGTTACATCAAAACTTACTAGTTACATCAAAATTACCTTGTAATTGATGACATGGAGGGATAGTAAGAGATGGAAGTTAAAGGATTTGTCTTTCTTGCAAAAGTTGCCTGCCTTTCCTTACTAAGAATTAGATCTCTGATATGCTAGAAGACATTACATTAATCCCATGCTACACCACCTCCATTATAGATTAAAATCCACTCTTCAGAGAAAACATTTGTCCTTTAGGTTTTGGGACCTGCTTACTTCACTTACCATGAATAGTTCATAACTATATCTATTTGTATGTAGCTAGAGAAAACTATGCATTTGTGTGTAAGACAGGAATATATGCCTGTAAATTCTCTGAGTATTGGGGTGTATTTGACTTATGATTCCAGTTGCTATACTCTGTAATTTATCACTTCAACTCCATCCATTTATCTGCAAATAGTATAATTTTATTCCCTTTATTTCTGATAATATTCAATTGTATACACACACACACACACACACACACACATATATATATATATATATATATATATATATATATATATATATATATATATATATACCAGTTTCTTTATCCATTCATCTTTTGAAGGACATCTAGGTTGGTTCCACAGTTTGGCTATTGTGCTGCTATAAATATTGATGTGGCTGCATCACTATAGTTATGCTGTTTTTAAGTCCTTTGGATATAGACCAAGGAGAGTGATAGCTGGGTCAAATGGTGGTTCCACTTCAAGTTTTCTAAGGAATCTATGTACTACTTTCCAGATTGGCTGCACCAATTAGCAGTCTCACCAACAATTTATGAGTATGCCTTTTCCTCTCACATCTTTGCCAACTCGTATTGTTCTTTGTATTCTTCATAACTGCCATTCTGACTGGAGTGAGATAAAGTCTTAGAGTAGTTTTGATTTGTATTTCTCTAATTACTAGAGATGATAAACATTTTTAAAATACATTTGTGGATTGATTGTATATCTTCTTCTGAGAAGTGTCTGCTAAGTTCTTTTGTCCATTTATTGGTTGGGTTGTTTGTTTTTTTGATATTAAGTTTTTTGTGTTCTTTATATGTCCTGGAGATGAGTGCTCTATCTGATGTGCATGTGGTAAAAATTTGCTCCCATATTATCAGCTCTCTCATCACCTCATTGATTTGTTTTGCTTAGAAAAAGGATTTTAGTTTGAATCCATTCCCTTTATTGATTCTTAATTTTATTTCTTTCACTTTAGGAGTCTTTTTAAGAAAGTAGGGGCCTAATCCAGCATAAAAAAGATTTGGGACTACATTTTCTTCTATTAGGGCATAGAATCTGGTTTAATTCCTAGGTCCTTGATCCATTTTGAGTTAGAGAGGAGGGGGCATGAGCATGGAAAAAAAGGTAGAATGAGATGGACATCATTACTCTACATGCATGTATGATTGCATGAATGATGTGACCCTACTTTGTTTACAACCATGAAGTAAAAAAAATTGTGCTCTATTTGTGTACAATGAGTCAAAGAGCATTCTGCTGTCATTATAACTGATTACAACAAATACATTTTAAAAAATTTTAAAAAAAAAGAGAAGACATTGCAGAGGCTTCTACCCCCAAACAGAGAGGGTTTTCTTTAGAAACTATCCCACTCTTTCCACATAATTTCTTGACTTTTAGAATGATCAACCCCAGAGAAGATGGATGGGGATATATTGAGCTTAAAACAGGAAAAGAACATTATAACAAAGGGTTATAGCAGTTCAAATATACTAGAAGGAAAGTCAGCGCAAATAGACAAGAAACAGGGGCATATTTCTTGTGGGTTTTTGAACAAGACAGCAAAAATATGAGAGCAAAAATCCAACCATTGATTGAATTGAGTATGCATTCCCAAAATACAGGATATAATGACCTAAGAGAGACTTCAAGATATTGGGAAAACTTTCTACTACAATGTCCCCTGGAAGCTAGGAAACACAACTTGCTACTGCAATGACCACTTAAAAGTGAGAAACAAGTAAACAAACAAGCAAACAAACAAAACCAGCCAGAAACAAGTGAGGGGAGAATATCAGAATTGCCCTAGGAGAAAGAAGTAAAAAAAAGGTTTGAAAAATGGGCTCTTTGGAATGGACTTATTATATAAGGTAAGAAGATCCCTCTAAGTTGTACACTTGGTGGGAGAGATTGGTGAGTCACTATTCATTAAGATCATGAAGTAAGGATCATTGGTATCACCGGGCTCTCCTTTGTAGAGAATGGATAATGTAAGAGATGCAGCAACACAGCTGGATGAGGGTGCCCAAAATGACAGAAGTCAGGCATTAATTATTGTTATGACTGGTCAATCAAAGACATCTAACCAACAAAGATTGGTAAAGATGTTTAATAGATTATAGGCTTCCTGGGGACAAAACAGAAATATAGTTGGGAAGTATGCTATTTAGTTTTCCCCAAGTGGCATGCTTGTCACTGTGAGCATTATGCATGCAGCATTCAGAGCTTAACATCTATCTGTGTCAAACAGGTTGAATTTTCACAGGCACAATAACTAGCCCAGTCTTGATACTGGGGAGATCATACTATGAGCTTATGTTTATCTTAGATATCATGGGTGCTTTAGTTCATGTGTTAGTAATGTCATTTTGCCATATAGAGTTAGGAAAATGCATTCAAAAATTAATGAACTCATAGTAATGTTTTGAATGTATATCTAATATTAGAGCATCCTTACAAAATTTTCACAATTTTTATTTGAGTTCTGTATTGTCCTAACACTGAAATCTAATGTTAGAATAGTTACTTGTCTGTTATAGCTATATCTACTTATTCATATATATCTAATATATATGTGTATATATATATATATATACATATGCTTATATCTACTTCCTCACATTCATACACACATATACCACACACATATATATACTCACACACACACACACATATATATATATATATATATATATATATATATATATATCTAATGTCAAAGTAATGATAACAATGTTTCTTTGAACAATAAGATAGCAGAATAAAATGTAAAATATATATGTAGGCATATTTGACTATAAAATATATTCAGCTAAGGTTTAACTAAAAATAAAGTCTTTTAAAGACTCTTGTAGTAATTCCTTATCTAATTTGATTGTGTAAACAACTTGATAAAAAATTATATTCATTCATTTTATTTTCCTTTTACTTTTTAGGTATTATCTTGTTTTTGTTTATTTTTGTTATTTTGTTTATTTATTCCTGAGTGGATTCATAAACTACATTATTACCACTGTGTTCTATTATCCCAAACTGTTCAAATCTGTTGACTTTTTAAAATTGTCTTATTGAATTGTAATCAAACATTTTAGAAAAATACATGTTCCTGTATATTTTTCACAGGTTCATTTATAAATAATTTGAAAAAAAAAATTTAACACTATAGAAGAACAGAATCTCTTAATAAACACTCAGGCTACAAAATAAAATATTATGATTAGCACTTCCTGCTTCTCCCAAACACTTCTGTCTCCTGCCTAATTTAACACTATAATTTTTGGGTGGTTTTATTTAGAGACAGGGTCTCACTGAATTCCTAGTGCCTCAAAGGTCCTGAAGCTGGCTTTGAACTCACAGTCCTCCTGCCTCAGCCTTCAGAACTGCTGAGATTACAAGCATGCACAATCACACCTGGCTACCACTATCTTTGCTTCTTTGAATACTGTATAACAATATTATTTTCATCTATTTTTATGTTATGTTGTTTTATAAGAATTTTGAACATGGTAATATTCCTCATATTGACCTAAGCCATTTTTAATTTTCTTTGCTGTGTAGTGCTGTATTTTATAAATATATCATTAGTCTTGAATTCATTCTATTGTTGAAGCACATTGAGTTTTTCAAGAAGAGTACTTCAAATTTGGTAGATAAATGTCAAATTATCAAATACTGTATGCCAATTTACACTGCCTCAAAACCTTATAAGAGTTCTTTTTCCTTCACAATACTTGTTATTGACAGTCTTTTTCAATTTTAGCCTGTCTGCTTCACTTGCAGTGTTATACAACTGAAGTTTTAAATTGACATTGATGACTAATGTAATTGAGATATTTCATGACCTTGTACATCCTCTCTTTTGAAGTGCCTGTTCAAACCTATTCTGTATTGTATTTTGTACCATTTACTAATTAATATAAATGTGATTACAAAATCTTATAGATAGGAGACTTTTGTGGCTTAGATGTGCTACATTTGCCATCTCTGATCCATGGTAGAACCAAAGAGTACAGAAGTCCAGAAAGACTGCACTGGCCATTTGACTTTTTAGGAAGAACATTGAAAATAGGAATCACTTGTCGAAGAATACTTTAATAATTCTTAAAAAAAATAAAATGGAATACAACCAGCCTGTCATTGAAGTAGCAATAGGTTCCTTAAAACAAAAACAAAAACAAAAAACCACTATCATAAAGGAAAAGATTGATACAAATGGCTATATTAAAATTAAGAGTGTTTCTTATATTAAAAGAATAAAGAGCCATAACTTCTTAAGATTAATATTCTTATAAACACATTTTACTTTTATTCATAAAGTATATCTTTATTTTCTAAAATATGCTACTTAAGTTTAATAGTGTTTCCCTATTATTCATTGTTCTTTTCTCATTTATTTCAACAAATAAAATAGACATCTTATTTTATTTTACATTTCTACATTATTTTATGTGTTGGGGCAAAGATTGAATTATTTCTTTAAAGACTATAAAATAAGATCAATAGACTATGATAGCTGCAATTGTCATTCATAACCACATTCAAGCAAAAAAAATATTATCTTTCTGTGCCTAGATTATGGGAAATATTTCTACAAGAAATATGTTAATTTTCTTTAGGTTGCTAAGATTTTGATTTTTTTTTTTTGCTTATAACTTTCAATTTGATTCTTGCCCTCTACTTTGGAAAAATACATTTGAATTTCATACTCTTATGCTACAGAGCTTGGGAGTTCTTTTCTTCCTGGGAGATTTCCCCAACCAAAGCAAAGTTGCACTTTAAACACTATTAGTCTTCTAGGACTGTCCTAACAAAATGCCATGTACAGGGTGACTTAAACATCAGAATTTTATTATCTTATTATTCTGGAGGCTAAAAGTGTACATCAAGGTATGTATAGGGTTGCTTTCTTCTGAGTACTTCCAACTTGACTCGTAGATAGCCATTTTCATGTTTTCATGACATTTTCCTGTTCTATATGTCTATTTCTAAATCTACGTTTCTTATGAGAACACCAGTATTACTGTATGAAAATGCACTCTGATGTCTTCATTTTGTTTAATTACCTCTTTAATGACTACATCTTCAAATATATTCACACTACAGGATATTAGGAGACTGAGACTTCGGTGTGTAAGTTTTGGAGGAAATAACTCAGCTTGTAAAAGATAGAATGTTTTATTAATTTAAACATAACTTTTATTGTCACACATATATAGGAGTTCTGATTACTTGTAACTCCCTCACATAAACCCACTAACTCATCTCCATTTGTCACAAATTAAAATAATAGCCTTAAATTTTAAGGTATATATTCCTATGTGACAAATAGGAACTACATAAAACTTAAGATTTTTTTTAAGTTCACATGACTTTTCATTTTACTTCTCTTTGGAAATTTTTATTCTTTGTCTAAGAATTCTGTACTCTATTTCTTTCTTTCTTTTTTTTATATATGACAGTGGAATGCATTACAATTTTTATTACACATATAGAGCATAATTTTTCCTATCTCTGGTTGTATACAAAGTATATTCACACCAATTTGTGTTTTCATACATGTGCTTTAGATAATAATGCTTTGATAAGCATGCACACAAACACAATTTGTATCCATGAAGCATGTTAATACAGTCAAAAGAGAACTTTATAATTATATATATGTAGGTAATTCACCTTTTCAGATGTATTAAAATATTATTTTATGCTTGGAGTCCAGGCCAGAACCCCATGCAACCTGCCTCCCCTAGAGTCAGGAACTGAGGAACACCGCGCCTGATGTGGAGAAGATCACCACACTGCAGTTCCCCATCCACAAAGTGTGGCTGAATCCAGACCACTTCCATCTTGGGACACTGCAGTCACTGCCATAGTCCATGTGGTACTCTCCAATGTGGGACAATGAACAGGGACATGTGGCAGCTGCCTGTTGCTGTACTGTACACCAATGTGTGCCATCACTGAAGAGGTTGTCTAACACCACTGCAGAGTCCATTCTCCCAACCTCATCTCTCAAAGCAGTTGCATTCATCTTGGGACACCTCCACTGCCATCTTGGGTTACCTCCCTTGCCATCTCCACCACCTTCAATAGGGGCAGATTACACCTTGGGACATGGACTGAGGCTTGGAAGACCAATAGCAAGATATCTACAGACTTGATGCTACATGCCACTACCAACTAGGGATGTGGCTACAGCCATATAGAGACAGCAATGAGGACCTGGAAGATTATCACCAAAGTCCCTGTGGGCCAGTAGCACCAGAGGTATGCCTACCAGTTGTGCTTACAGTCACTATCCTGTTGAAGAAGCAACAGGGAGCCTTGCATGGGATCATGTCTCTTTTTCATCTTTTTCCTCACCACTACAAACTGTAACATCTTTTGCAAACCTACTGGATATAAGGAAGAAGACAATTTATATCTGATTCAACATATCAAAAATCCCTGCAATACTATGAAGACAGTGCTAAGAGAAAAGTTCATTGGGTTGAGCTCATTCATTAAAAGAAGAAAAAGTCAACAAATAACCTGACTTACATCTCAAAGCCATGGGGGGGAGAGCAAATCAACCCCAAAAGCAATAGAAGACAAGAAAGTATTAGAAAGTATTTTGAAATTTGATAGTTCAATAAAATAGAAAACTTCAAAGACACCCACAAATTTATCAAGGTATACAACCTAACCAAATTGAACCAGGAAGATATACACAATTTCAACGGATCAATTTTAAACACTAGTAGAACAGGCCATAAGAAGCCTATCAAATAAGAAAAGCCCAGGACTAGACAAATTCACAATCAAGTTTTACAAGACCTACAAAAAAGAATTAATACAAATACTCCTCAAATTATTTCATGAAATAGAAAAGGAGGAAACACTTCCAAACTCATTCTATGAGGCCAGCATCATCCTCATACCAAAACCAGTCAGAGAAACATCAAGGAAAGAAAACTTCACACCAATATCTCTGATGAACATCGATGCAAAAATTCTCAAAAAAATTCTGGCAAATCACATACAAAAACACAAATTTAAAACTTATGCACCATGATCAACTGGGATTCATTTCAGGGATATAAGATTTGTTCAACTTACAGAAATAAATAAATGTGATTCATCATATTAACAGACTTAAAAGTAAGAATCATATGATTATATCAATTGATGCAGAGAAAGCATTTGACCAAATACAGCAACTTTCATGTTCAAAACACTAGAGAAACTAGGGATAGTAGGAATATACCTCAACATCGTAAAAGATATCTATGCAAAATCCAAGGCCAGCATCATTCTAAATGGAAAAAAATAATGGAAGCTTCCCCTCTAAGAACTGGAACAAGACAGGGATGCCCTCTTTCACTACTTCTATTCAACATAGTTCTAACTATGAACCTCTAGCTAGAGCAATTAGAAAGATGAAAAAAATGAAAGGGATACAAATAGGAAAAGTACTCAGATTATCAGTATTTGCTGATGACATGATTTTATACTTATAGGATCCAAAAAATTCCACCACAAAATTTCTAGAATTAGTAAATGAATTCAGCAAAGTAGCAGGATACAATATCAAATGCATTTCTATATATACACATCAGTGATGAATCCTCTGAAAGACAAATTAGGAAAACTACTCCATTCACAACAGCCTCAAAAAAAAATCTTGGGGAATAAATTTAACAAAACAGGTGAAAGACATTTAAAATGAAAACTACAGAACACTAAAGAAAGAAATTGAAGAAAACCTTAGAAGATGGGAAGATCTCCCGTGCTCCTGGATAAGCAGAACTAATATTGTTAAAATGGCCAGAGTACACAAAGTGCTATACAGATTCAATGTGATTCCAATTAAAATCCCTATGTCATTCCTTATAGGTATAGAAAAAGTAACCATGAAATTCATATGAAAAAATAAGAGACCCAGAATAGTCAAAACAATCCTTAGCAAGAAGAGTGAAGCAGGAACATCATAATTACCAGAACTTAAACTATATCACAAAGCTATAGTTACAAAAATGTCACGGTATTGGCACCAAAATAAAAAGGTAGCCCAGGACACAGAGACTAACCCACAAATATACAAATATATTAGATAAAGGTGCCAAAAGCATGCACTGGAGAAAGGATAGCATCTTCAACCAATGGTGCTGGGAAAACTGGAAATCCATATGTAACAAAATAAAATTGAGAAAGGCAGCAGAATACAACAGACACTAGTATGGCAATATATAAATCAATGGAAGTGTAAATGATGTGATTCTGCAATTTGTATATGGGGTAAAAATGGGAGTTCATAACCCACTTGAATCAAAGTGTGAAATATGATATATCAAGAACTATGTAATGTTTTGAAAAACCAACAATAAAAATAAATAAATAAATAAATAAATAAATAAACAAAAACATAAAAAAAAAATTGAATCCCCATCTCTCATCATGCACAAAAGTTAACTCAAAATGGATAAAGGATCTAGGGATTAAACCAGAGACTCTGTGTCTAATAGAAGAAAAAGTAGGCTTTAATCTCCATCACGTGGGGCTAGGCCCCGACTTCCTTAATAAGACACCTATAAGACAAGAATTAAAACCAAGAATCAACAAATGGGATGGATTCAAACTAAAAAGTTTTTTCTCAGCAAAAGAAATAATATGTGAGGTGAATAGGGAGCCTACATCCTGGGAACAGATTTTCACCCCTCACACATCAGATAGAGCTCTAAACTCTAGGACATATAAAGAGCTCAACAAGATAAGCACCAAAAAACCCCCCAAATAATCCAACCAATAAATGGGCCAAAGACCTGAACAGACACTTCTCAGTAGAGGATATACAATCAATCAACAATATAGGAAAAATGCTCATCATCTCTAGCAATCAGAGAAATGCAAATTAACACTACTCTAAGATACCATCTCACTCTAGTAAGAGTGGCAGCCATTATGAATACAAACAACAACAAGTGCTGGCAACGATGCTGGGGGAAAAGGTACACTCATACATTGTTGGTGGAACTGCAAATTGGTGCAGTCAATTTGGAAAGCATTATGGAGATTCCTTGGAAAACTGGGAATGGAACTACCATTTGACCTAGCTCTTCCTCTTCTCAGACTACACCCAAAGGACCTAAAAACAGCATATTATAGGGACACAGCATATGATAGGGACACAGCCACATCAATGTTTAGAGCAGCACAACTCACAGTAGCTAAACTGTGGAGCCAAACTAGATGTCCTTCAGTGGGTGAATGGATAAAAAAATGTGGCATTTATACACAATGGAATATTACTCAGCAATAAGAGAGAATAAGATCATGGCATTTGCAGGGAAATGGATCGCATGAGAGAAGATTATGCTAAGTGAAGTTAGCCAATCCCCCCAAAATAAATGCAAATGTCTTCTCTGCTATGAGGGGGGGGGTGACTCAAAATGGAGTTGGGAAGGAGAGCAAGGGAGGAAGATTACCTCTAGATAAGTAATAGGGGTGGGAGGAAAAGGAAGGGAGAAGGGGTATAGCATGGATGGTGAAAGGAGACCCTCATCACTATACAAAATACATGTATGAAGATGAGAATTTGGTGTCAATATACCTTATATATAATCACAGATATGATAAATTGTGATATAATGGTGTATTAAGAATTGTAATGCAAAAATAAATACATAAATATTAAAAAGAATAGAAAACAGAAACAAACCCACATGAATACAGTTATTTCATACTAGACTAACGCACCAAAACACACAAAGCCTTTTCAACAAATGTTGCTGGAAAACTGGAAATCCATGTGCAGCAAAATGAAATTAAGTCTCTATCTCTCAGCATACACAAAACTCAACTCTAAGTGTATCAAGGACCTGGGAATTAGACCAGAGACCCTGCACCTAAAAGAAGAAAAATTAAGCCCAAATCTTCAGTACGTCAAATTAGTCCCTGACTTCATTAGTAAGACTCCTAAAGGACAAGAAATAAAATCAAGAATTAATAAATTGATGGATTCAAACTACAAACCTCAGCAAGAGAAACAATCAATGAGGTGAAGAGAGAGCTTGCATTTTGCAAGCAAATTTTTGCCACATGAGCATCAGATAGAACACTAATCTCTAAGATATATAAAGAACTCAAAAAACTTAACACAAAAAGTGATTCAATCAGTAAATGGACTAAGGAACTAACAGACTTCTCAGAAGGATATATACAATCCATCAACAAATATATGAAAAAAATGTTCAATATCCTTAGTAATTAGAGAAATGCAAATCAAAACTACTCAAAGATTTCATCTCACTTCAATTGGAATGGCAGTTATAAAAAATACAAACAACAATACATGTTGGCAAGGATGTGAGGGAAAAGGTACACTCATACATTGTTAGTGAGACTGCAAATTAGTGCAGCTAATCTGGAAAATAGTATGGAGATTCCTTAGAAAACTTCGAGTGGAACCACCAGTCAATCCAACTATCCCTCTCCTATAAACATCAGTGTTTATAGGAGCACAATTTACAATAGCCAATCTCTGGAACCAACCTAGATGTCCTTCAATAGATGAATGGATAAAGAAACTATAGTTTATATACACAATGGAATTTTACTCAACAATAAAAGAGAATGAAAACATGGCATTTTCAGGCAAATGGATGGAGTTAGAGAATATCATGCTAAACAAAATAAGCCAATCCCCTAAAACCAAAGGCCAGATGTATTCTCTAAGTTGATGCTTATCAATAATGGAGACAGGGGCATAGGATGAGTGAAGAAACTTTGAATGGGGCAAAGGGGAGGATGGGAGAGTGTTTGGGGATAGAAAATATTTCGAGTGAGGTGGTCATCATTACCATTGGTACATGTATGACTGCATGAATGGTGTGACTGTAATTTGGGTGCAACCAGAGAAATGAAGAATTCTAATCCATTTGTGTACAATGAATTAATGAGCATTCTACTGTTATGTATAACTGATTACAATGAATAAATAAAGTTGCTTTAAATTTATTAGAGTATATCATGTTACATATCAAAGATCAATTAATTCACTACAATATATATTTTATTTGCAGACTAATACATAAAAATCATAAACATTACTTTTGGTAATAATTTTGTAGTTATTTTCTAAACTCTTAAAATTTTCAGTAGCAGATGTCGTGTGCAATTTGATACAATTTTTTTTAATTTAAAGTAAAATAGACCAAATATATATGTTTTTTCATATAACAGATAAATTACAAACAGGTCTATATTTATGTCAGCCTTTTTGATAGAACTTATTGAATGTCTACTATTTTAAACAAAGTTTATTACCATTTACATAAATAGGCAAAAGTACGCTAGAGAAACAGGACTGACTAAGCAGAGCAGAGATAAAGTGCATGATGATAATTATCAGTTCAAATAGAAGTTTTCTCTATTGGCAACAATTACTCCATTTACTGTTGGTATTTATTGTTAACTGAAAAAATAGTGATTAGGGCATCCAAATAACTGTCAATGGACTAGAAGTCTTACTATTCTATTTTTACAATCCTAAGGGTAAAGAAATTCTGAGCAGAATATGCAGTGAAAAAAGAAAAGATCATGGAGCAGAGAAAACTGTGATGCCTAGCTGCTGGGGCTTTGTCTGCCTCTTGAAATTTGTTAGTCTCTTCTCTCCAACTGCATCATTCAGCAGAGAAGTCAGCGGTTTTCTGAGTTTGTTTAATGGTATTCTAAAATAACTCTTTTTCTAGGAATTCAAAATGCCCCTGACAGCAAGAGGTAACCAAATACATTCAGTCAGCTAAGATTCAAATTTAGATCTTCATGGAACACTATGATATATTATTTTATAAAAATCCTTTGTACTGGGCTGATATTCAGTCAGCAAGTGGAAGCTTACCTATACCAGTTTTGAAAATATTGAAATACTTTCTTCCCTACGGGAAATAGTTACCTCCTCATATTTCTGAGTCCACATATCCTATCTCTGACAGTAAGAGTTTTGAACCCTTTTTTTATTTCTTCAGCAGCATTCCAGAGTTCAACAATCAACTCATTAATTTTAGGCACCATAAGATCCTCTTGACCTGTACTCCAAAGTCCAGATGGATGTTTATACTATTATTAAGGACATGTGATGATGATTATTGAATGATTTTAATTGAAGCCTTTTTTAAAAAATTATATGTAAATAAGTAATAATATGTAATTTGTTACGTCTAATTTGGGGTTACATAATATGGCTTCTTTTCAAATTGATTTATTTAAAAACATCTTTCACTGACTTCATGCATCTTTAAGTATTATATGGCACAAGAGGTTTTCACTTTCAACTTTTACCCACTATGAGTTCCTCTTTTATGTGTGTGTGTGTGTGTGTGTGTGTGTGTGTGTGTGTATGTACTGGGGTTAAAAATAGAAGTACTTAGGCATTGAAGTAGACACCCAGTTCTTTTTATTTTTAAATTTTGAAATAGGTTCTCACTAAATTGCTTAGGATCTCATTAAGCTGCTGATGTCCCTCAAATTTGAGATCCCCCGGCCTAGACCTCCTGAGTAGCTGGAATTACATGTGTTCACTGCCAAGCCTGGATATGAGTTCCTCTTATGAATGCCTATAGTGAGATATGTGCAATCCTGGCATAATTCAAATGTCTGTAATCACTATCTTGTAATCTCTAAGCTGTTAGAACTTGCTTGGTGCAAAAAGAAGATTTGTACCAAGATATTCTTCACCTTGGAAGAATATCAGTTGGTCACTACAGTTAGAAACACATTGTATTATAATTCACTAAGAGCTGAGATAGCTGCCTGTTTTTTTTAAGTAGACAGAATTTTATATACAACAACACTTGGACTTTCCTGCTTTTATAGTGATGTGTGTCCCTTTCACTTATCAGTTTAGAGAACACATGAACTGTGGTCAAGTGAACCACAAATTTGAGCAATCTCCATCCTGTTCTGTATATACCTATTTTAGGTCTGCTTTATTAGCTGGAACAAAGAAAACTACTTTCCATTTGTGTTTCATATTTCTGTGTATTTTGTGTTCCATATTTCTATGCCCTTAAAAATTTTATATTTAGAAAACTTTCATTGATTTAAGAGTAAACAGTATTGATAGTATTTATGAATGGTTATTTAGTTGCTCAGCTATACAACATATTTTAAGTCTCCACATAAAGAAGCATGAATAAGCATAACTTGGATATTATTTGTAAATTTTAGGCCTTCTTCATCTACTTGAAAAATTCAGATTATCTGAGAAGAAAAGAACATAGAACTACAAAATTACAATGTGCTTTAAATGAATAACTTAATGAAGCACAGGATATCTGTACCCATGATGGATGCTAAAAGTGGTATAACTCTAAAATATATCATTGACATTGTAGAGGATCAAAGTTTATTTGAGGGATCACAATTTCAGAGGTCTTAATCCATAAGGCAGTTCCATTCTGCAGGGCTCAAAGTGAGGAAGAACATAATGGTGGAAGTGTGTGGCAGTGGGAAGTATCTCCTATGATGATGAGAAGCGGAGAGAGAGACTCCACTCACCAGATACAAAGTATGTACCCCAGAGTCACAACCTTACACATCCTTAATGCCCATCTCCTCCAGCCACAGCCCACTTTCCTTGAGTAACCACTTGGTTAATGCCATCAGATTAATTTACTAATTGGATTAAGGCACTCACAACCCAGTCATTTCCCCTCTAAAGCATCTTGCATTGTGTCAAATGTGAGCTTTTTGGGGGCACCCCACATTCAGACCATAACAAGTATCCAAATAAAAATTTACACACACACACACACATACACACACACACACACACACACACACACACACATGACATATCTTTTTCTAAAGCCAAAGCTTAGATAACAGGAAAAAGAATCTTCCTGATTAAGGATTAATGAGGAACACCCTATTGTTATAAGTCAGTGAGTCAGTCAAACTTTTGAGAATATTCACTAGTTTGAAGATGTTCTTGTATAAATCCTTTTTTATGATTTATATATTTGTAACTCTTATGAAAGAAAGCAATAAAACTATAGCTATTGGTGAAAAAGGGAAAAGTCTGTGAAGAATGTATATATTTAAGAAAAGAGTTGATGTCAACACTGAAAATATCTGATCCAAAGAGAATGTATTCCTGTCATGGTAGTCTTTTGTTTTTATATTAAGTTTCTCATCATAACACTGTGTTACTATGCAGCTACTTATAAATAGACTATACACAAAATGTTTGAAGATCAATTCAATGGTTTGGTATAGGAAAGACTGGATACCTACAGAAATGTAATTAGATAAAGTGTGATTGGAACCTGATATCAACATGATATACAATGAGCTTTTGGCTTGCTGAATATACCTGTATTAAGTTTTGGAGGTATATATATATATGGGGACCAAAAACAAGATATCATTGATCCCAGAAAATGTTTATCATCCATTAAAAATTAATTTCAAAATTCTAGTGTACAAATATGGCTGATTCAACTGGGAAAAGATAATGTTTTGTTATAGCCAAGAACCAAAAATTTGTAAAAGAGTAACTTCTATTTTTTTTTCATCTACCTTTTTGTGTCACTTAATAACCTGAGTGTCAAGTGCACTTCCAATACTAATTTAATATGTATCTCCATATTTCAGGTAGAACTTGTCTAGATACATGTCCTCTCTTGTGTATTTGGGCCAAGAGCTACTAGTTTCAGCAATTACTGAGACTATGCTGAATAGATAAGCAATAGATGGTCCTAGAATATAGACAAAGAATATCAACCCTGTAAGATGACTTAGCAGGAGTAGGGAGTAGTGTTCTGCTGAGAGCCATGGCCAAGTCTGTATGGCCCCTGGCATTTGGCCAACAGTATTGATTGACAGGCGAGGCATTACTATCTGCCTTGGCTGCTACTTTTGAGTTCTCCCGCTACTTTGGAGTTCTCATGGGGATTCCCCGGGAGTTCCCATTGGTTGGAGAAGTGCAGGAGGAGGGATTTCCGCAGGAGATATTTCCGGTGGCTGTTTCCTTGACGAGCTGATAAGAAATTTACTGACTGACTTTGATAAGAGAAAAATAATATAAGGGAAATTGACAGCTGGGTACAATGGCACACAGCTCTAATTTCAGATTCTGGAGGCTGAAGAAGTAGAATCACAAGTTCAAGGCCAGCCTTAGCAACTTAGCCAGAATCTAAGCAATTTAGCCAGGCTAAATTGTGTTATCCTACTTTATGTTACTCACCAAATAGGAAGTATTGTAAATAGTTTATAAGTATCTGTTGGAAAACTGCATGTTTGGCTTTAGACAAGGGAGCATCTGCCAATAGATAACATTATCATAACTGCTGTAGTAGGGTTCAGGCATAGGACATCAGATCCTCAGAGACTGGTGTATAAGTCTTTCAAATACAACTGACACTTTTAGTTGTTTTCATATATAACCTTTCTATGTAATTTTATAGCACTGACTTTTCACTTAACAATCTTTCCTACCTTGGCTTCTCAAATTTACTACTTGTAATTTTCCTCTGGGATTTTCATCTTGGCAGGGCTTTTTTTATTAATATAATTATAAATGATTGCTATATATTAGAGATGTTTATTAGAATTTAAAATGTACATGAGTAAATTTTTATGAAAAATATATTTTTTGTAAAGTGTATATATTATTCCTCATGTACATACATCTACCTTTTGTTATTGATGTCAGATGATAAAAAAAATTGGGTTTCCATTGAGTGCTTTTCATAGAGTCTAATAAGATAATATACCAGTTAGTCAGGTTATATAATACACATTAAAAAAGAGCCATGCCTATTATATTATTTACAGAATTAAAGAATTGTCTAACTCATACTCATTTGTCATTAGACCTATATGAGTTTCAATTTCATGTGGTGAGCCTATATTTGGATGTGAGTTTTAAATATTTTTTTTTTTAATTCTTGGAGTCAAATTTGAGATGAAATTGAAAAAAGATATCTACTTCTGTACTTGCTTATGTAATAAGCCAAGATTTATATATAATTATTTGAATTAATTTAAATCCATTAATGAAAAATGAACATGTTTAATAACATATGCCTTTGCAAATCTTCATAAATTGTCATTATATATATATATATATATATATATATATATATATTATATATATACATATTATGTCATATATTATGTCATTATATATATATATATATATATATATATATATATATATATATATATATATAAATTCAAATAGAAGTGGTGGTTACTAGTTGCTGGGGAATAGGTCATAGGATTGGATGGAGAATAGATTATCAATGGACACTGGAATGGTTTAGATAAAGTATCACCCAAAACTTCACATGAGACCAAGTAAGAAGGTTTGCAAGTGAAATGATTGTGTTACAACCTTAAATGAATCAGTGGATTACTCCCTGATGGGGATAACTGGTGGTAACTGGAGGCAAGTAGGATGAGGCTGGAGGAAGTGGTTCATTTCAGGTGGGCCAGGGGCTCTATATTTTGTATCTGGAAAATGAAATCTCTCTCTGGTATCTGATCATCCTGTGAGTTGCTTCCCTCTGCAATACTGTTCTGCCATGGTGTTCAGCTTCAATTTGAGCCCCAAAGAATGTAGCCTGCTCTGGGTGGATTGTGCCTCTGGAACCATGAGCCCCCAAATAATTTTTTTCTCCTCTACAATTGTTCTGGTCAAATCTTTTACTCACAGCAGTGCAACAGCTGACTAAAACACTAAGTTACAGATAGATAGAAGTAAGAAGTTCTGATCATCTATTGCATATTTGGGTAACTATAGAAAAAATAATGCCCTGATCTTAAAAAAAAAAAAAAAAAAGAAAAAAGAAAACAACAAAAATAGACAAATAAATAAATAAGAAATAATCATGAATGATTTTACCATAAGGAGATCATAAATGATTGAAGATATAGATATATTTATCCTGATTTACACAATGGATCCATGTGTTCAAACATTGTATTTTAAACATTAATACATATAATTTTATGTTTTTATTGATTAGTTACTAAATTACATTTAATAAATAACAGTAACAACCTTGATTTCTATGCATGTGCATATGAGATACTGAGAATTGACCCAGGGGTTTCTTACCACTAAGCGACAGTCTCAGTCACTTTGATTTTGAAACAGCATCTCCCAAAATTGCAGTGGCTGGCCTCAAACTTGGAATTTTTTTGCCTCTGCCTCCTGATTTACTGGGATTACAGGTGTGTTCTGCACCTGACTTAAAAACCCTGATTTTGTTATTGTAAATAAGAGAGATATTGCCCCTAACATCACCATCACCATTTGACCATTGTTATGGACCTGATCTGAGAGGCAACAGTTGATGTTAATACATTAATACCCGATAGTGATCAAAAACAATGAATATTTTTACCATTTTAAATTGCATCAATGTCAGATTTTTTTAACATTAAGATTTTGCTGATGATGCAGGTCATTTTAAAAAACTATTAAACTATCATTACAGGAAATGCATAAGTGATACCACCATGATAATTATGTACATGTTATTTTGTTTTGCTTCTTTCATTATATTATAAGCTATCTAATACTCAGTCTTATCTGAAAAGTCACAGGAATGATATTGATATTTGTCAGCTACAGGAAATTATACAATGAGTTATGCTATCCTAATATAAAACAGTGTGTGAGATTTCATTATATGTGCATGAAGCTGGTACATAGATTTATATTGGGTTTATTTTCATTTATAAATAAATGACATTACTGCCAAAATAATTTTTGAAGATACTTTGTCAAACATGTTCTTATTTATAGGTTTGAATCTTTTATTATATAAGTTAATCTTTTTTTTTCTTTTGTAAAGGGGATTGAATCATTGAACCACATCCCTAGCCCCCCTTTTTTAAAAATTTTATTTTGATACAGAGTCTCACTAAGTAACTTAGGGCCTCGATAAATTGCTTACACTGGCCTCCTGCCTCAGCCTTTCAAGCCACTAGGAATGCAGGCATGCATGACTGTGCCTGGCTATATGAATTGATATTTTTGTGACACACAAATACACATACACACACACACACATAGATATATATGTATATATATATTTCTATATCACTGGTGTCATGTATATAAAACATTATATATATATATATATATATATATATATATATATATATATATATATATATATAGTATACATTTAAAGAAAGCAATGTATGTTTTGCTTTTTAATCTGTTGTGTGAATTTTAATGACTTCTAATGTGCCAAAATGTTTGCATCATTGCTAATATGTCTTAAACCACTTAAAAGCATAACAGGTTGAGATCATCCTAAGTGAAGTATTCACTTCATTAAAACCTATTATATGAGCATTCAAGTAACTTATTTATGATATAATATTTGAAGCATTTATTCCTCACATTAACATGTTTTTCTTCATTTTGCAAAGAGAAGCTCACTTATTTGTCTGCTTTCCAAAGACACATGATAATGAAATTCACACTTAAAAATATGTATGCTTCAAATGGATATAGGGTCATATATTATAGTTTCTTAGACTATATTTCTATGATACAATGCAATCTTCTGATTGATGGAGTGGTAGATTGCTTAATACAAGGATGACTGAAGATATTTTTCTCAAGGTACACCCTTCACTTTACTGAAACTCAGAAGAATATATTTCCAGCAATGTCATTGATGTTTTTTTGGTTCTCACATCAACTATCTTATACATACCACTTTCAATGTAGGCCATGGAAGAAGTGCAGTTAAAATGTAGAAAATATGAGATTTATCCATGTTTCCCCTTTAGAATAGGGCGGTTTAGTAATAGGAGATTAGGGTGTTCCTCTTTTGGAATAGGGCGTATCCTGCTGCTGAGTTCCTCTTGAGTGCTTAGGGTCAGATAGTATATTTTGGGAGACAGAAGCCCATGCGGAGTGGATTAGGGCAGAGTGTGGATTTGGAAAGAGAACCTGGATTCCCCTAGAATGTGTTTGTAAACGGCCGGTGTGAGTTCGGGAATAAAGAATTGCTGTTTGAATCTACAAGCTGTGTGGAGACTCGTGATTTGTGCCCAGCCGAGAGACTGCGGCATCTGGTGGCTCGTACGCGGAATGTCTGAAACTTGGAGGTAAGTGAAATTGCTCGCCCCTGAGGGAAGGCAAGAGAATGGGTGACCATTTCAAAAAACAATGTGTTCTTGTTTTGATTTATTTTGTTTTTATTTCAAGTTGCCTGTTCCTAGAACTTTCTCAGGCAAACTGGGGAAAATGGTTGACTCAAGGTTTTAAGTTGTTCGCCTCCGAGGAAGAGAAATTGTTAGAGAAAAAAGGCACCCCAGTAAGACCAAGAACAGCTAGGGCATATGTTGATACAATACAAAAATGCAGCCCATGGCTTTTAAATGAGAAGTTGTTAAATATATCAATGGGACCATCATGGTATACTGTAGAAGGATTTTTCTTCAACAAAAAAGAGATGGCTAGTTCTGTTTACTACATTTGTCTAAGATCTTGGTTTCTACAAAGATCTGATTAATTTGCTAAAGTGTTAAAATATCAACCACTAAATATGAAATCAAGTACTCTTTACTTATTAAGTTCCATAAGGTAATATATTTAATCATTATGCGTGTTTTCATAAATTGGTGAATGGAAAAATGTTTAATATTGCTTTGGTCTATGTCTTTGCTGAAACAAGGTTACTAAGTGTTAAGATTCTATCAGGTGTAATTTATATACAAAGAGTATAAGAAGTTTCAGTTGGGTTTCAATTACAGTATTATAGTATCATAAAAAACATGAAAGTCTTTCATCTTCTTAAAGTGGAGTAATTGTCTAAATCAGAAATTTTATAAGGGTTGTTTCAGAATGTGAATTTATAAAAAGGGTTAACGGTTAAAAAAGAGATATAAAAAGATTCAAGATGTGAAAATATATTTTAATATAAAGGTTAAAAAAAAAGAAACGTTTCTAGATGAGATAATCTCTGTGTGGTAAAGTAAAAAGTTGTAAAATGCCATTTAAAAAGATTTTGAGGAAACTAGACTTACTTTAAAAGTTTGAGAAAGGAAGAAAAAGAAAAAAAAGGTATTTGTACATGGCAGATTGAGACAAAGCTTCTTAATGGAGTGAAAAAGGCCTTTGGTTGAAGGGCAGCCATGTAAACTAACATGAAAGCGATTTAAACAGAATCTAAGCCTCGTTTAAAAGAGTGAAGCTGTAGGTGGTGAAAAAGTACATTTAAAAGTACAGTATAGATGATAATTGTAAGACTTTAAAAGGTTAATTTGAAGGTGGTTAAGATGCCTTCATGACGGAGGAAAGATTGCGTGATTTGAAGCCTAGTTAATCTTAAAAATTGGAAAGGGGTATATATCCCCCAAAGATAAACTTGAAAAACCCTTTTTACTCTAAACTTTTTAAATTTGGATTCATCAGGACTTAGTGCTACAGAAAGACATATGTATCCAAAAAATGTACATAAGACTAAAGTACTTTGGAAAGATATTCTAACAGAACAATGGAAAGATCCTGACCCAGTGATTTTCTGGAGTCGGGGTTCTGTTTGTTTTTCCACAGGAGAACAGCAACCGATTTGGATTCCAGAAAGACTAACTAAAACGATTTCTACAGATCGAAAAGAAGATGATTTGACTCAAATCCATAACAGCTGATATCCAGAACTCCAGCTTGGCTATTCTTACATCTGCGACTGTGGTTAACCAGGATGTTTTTTTCAATATCTATTTTATTATTGCATTTTTCCACATCATAAGGTTCTATTTTTATTTTTTGAGCTCATACAAACCTAGGTTAATGTTTTTCTGATCAGTTTTATTTTTTTGACTATGGAGTTTTTAAACATTGCAATGGAGATTTCACCTAGGTAAAGCTGCAATGATGATGGATAGCTGATATTAACACCCACGGGGAAAAAAAAAAAGATAATAATAAAGTAGGGGCAGTGTTTTTCTTTCCCCCTCAAGGAAAAACTTTACAGGTGAAGATGTTCCAGAGATTTCATGCCTTTCTCCTTACCACTGTCATTCAAGCCCCTAGGGAGCCAGTGACCCACTGGGAGAATCACCCAGCCCATGTCCCTGTTTTCCCCCTCTTGCCATCAGGAGAGCCCTGTCCCAGATGGAGGGCAGGGACCCCAAGGACCATCAGCCATAAGTGACTACAGCAGCTGATCTGAAAGGCTTTCCCAATCCAAGTCTTGACCAAGAACAAAGCCAAACCCACTTCTTTTCCTGGAGTCAACTTGGTCTCAAGCCAGTGGGTCACTCAAGAAACAGGTGCCATTACTTGCTGGGAGCCATCAGCCAAGTAGGTATGACAAATTCCTTGCCAGCTTACTCCCATGCTGTCTAGTGGAAGGACTTCTGAAAGGTGACCTTGCTCAAGGACCAGGGCAGGATCCGTGTTTAGGGTGTTCCCCCTTTAGAATAGGGCAGTTTAGCATAATAGGAGAGTAGGGTGTTTCCCCTTTAGAATAGGGCTGTTTAGTAATAGGAGATTAGGGTGTTCCTCTTTTGGAATAGGGCGTATCCTGCTGCTGAGTTCCTCTTGAGTGCTTAGGGTCAGATAGTATATTTTGGGAGACAGAAGCCCATGCGGAGTGGATTAGGGCAGAGTGTGGATTTGGAAAGAGAACCTGGATTCCCCTAGAATGTGTTTGTAAACGGCCGGTGTGAGTTCGGGAATAAAGAATTGCTGTTTGAATCTACAAGCTGTGTGGAGACTCGTGATTTGTGCCCAGCCGAGAGACTGCGGCAGGTTAACATATGTGGATATATTCTTGCTTAATTTTATGTCACTGAAAAAACAGAAAAAGTAAAAATAGCACAATATTTGTATTAGTAGTAATAGAATTGAAACATAAAAATCTTAAGGATAGGATTATGATAAGGAAATACTTATGCTTAATACATTAAAATTCAGGTGTTTGGGAATTAATGTCTAACACATGGCAAGTAATTAACATAACTTTCATGTACAGTCACGTAACACATCTGAATATAGACCTAAATTTCTCAAGGGAAGAAAATAAAATGTGAGCAATCCAAGGTTGTTTTCACAGGTTGACACAGAATGTAATCAGACTAAGGTGATATTTCACTGTGGATTCAATGTGTATTTCTCTGATGGTTCATAATATTGAATTTTATTGTATATTTCTGGTGCTATAACATTATCGAGGGAAAATTTCACACAGTTTGCTGGTCACAACATTTGATCACATCTTTACTGAATATTTTCCTTTAATCCTCATGGAAGTGCATATGTCTATTAATTACAAATTAAACCAGAACTATGGACCTGAACATTCACTAATGACTATAGTGATGATTCATTTTATGTGTCAAATTGTTTGGGTTAAGGGATGCTCAGAAAGCTACAAAAATTTTGTTCATAGGTATATCATGAGGGGTGTTTTTAGAAGGCATTGGCATTTGAATTGGTAGACTGAATAATTAATATCTGACTTAAACAATGGAACTAAGAAAAATCTTCTGCATTTGTGGTCTGAAAAGAACAATGTTGCAAAGGGAAAGCTAGTTCTTCTTAATTGAACTGAGTCATCCATCTTCTCTTGCCCTTAGAGCTCACAGTTTCTAATACCCAGGCCACACTTTGTCACTTGTACCATCAACACCCCATTCTGTTCATCCCTAGTGTCAGATGTTCAGACTCAGAATGAGAATTACACCATTGGATTTAAAGGTTTTCAGAATCCAACTGAGTTATATACAGCTAGTTTTGCTGGCTCTCCAGCTTAAAAATGACAAATGTTCTCAATTCTCAGTCATCATAATTGCAGGATATGTATATACAAATATATAATGCATATGTAATATATTTATGATATTTATATTTTATATAATGATTATATTCCACTGGAGGACTTTGAATGATAAAGATTTTGTTACCAAGAGAGATGATAGAAGAAGAGAATTTTATGAATGAGTTTTTTAACTTGTCAATGGATTTTCTGAAATTGGTTTTCTAATCTGACTCAATATAAAGATTGCAATTAACTTTTCCAGTATTCAAAAGAGCATTGATAGTTCATGTAATGCTCTGGCAACGTAAATATGCAAATGACTTCTCTAAATAATCCTAATCAACCACTTATTTGAAGCAAAAAGTGAAATGATTCTCTAGATAAATTTTGAACATTTTTGGAAAGCTCAGATTCATACTTGTCACTGGCTGGCTGCTTCTAATATTATTAGAAAAATTAATGAAAGAAAAGGACATGATCAGTTATAGGGCTGTATAAAGGACCCAGTAATGTCTAGGTGTGCTCTGAAGGATAGCCTGATCTCATGTACTAACAGGACAAAAATTGCTGAACATCAAATGCAGAAACTCATCCAGCAATTGGCTGAATAAAAAGGCTCATCAGATTTTCGACCTTCCTGGGTTTCTCCTGTTAAAGTAAGTTCACTGAGTAGAAAGAACTGAATCCTGTTAAATGGAATAGATACATGTCAGAAGAAAGTGATAAAGCTATAGATTTTTAGCTTCAAAAAGCTGATGATTATTTTCCCCCCATTGGAAGCAATCACCTGATAACCAGTAGAAGCAGCCTTCCCATCCTCAATGGAACTGGACTCCCCACTCTCATGAAAGGTGGTCTATACAAACCTAGTAATGATCTCCTCCTCATCCACAGATGTATCCTCCTTTACCTATATTTTAAAGGATTCACCCTTCATTGTGAAAAGCAAGGGAATGTCCTTCTCACAGGCAACTATCTTGCAAGACAGACTTTCTTCACTGCCTATCCATCTCCCCAACCCCCACTCAGCCCAAAACTGCAAGGAGACCCAAGTCTTTCCTGGTCACAAAATTGAGTTAGAAGATTGTTACAGATTTCTTACCCACCATGCATGATGTCTTGGGTTTGATCTCCAGCATTGTAAAAATGAATAAATAAATGAATCAAAAATATGGCTCATGAGGAGGAGTGCTATGTTCCAAAATAATTACTTGAATTTTCAAGTATATACAAGTAGAAAACTGGAGACCATATTTGGAAATGTCTATTAGAGGTTTAATATAGTAAAGGAAGGAACACAATGTTGAGCTAGAATGGTTTTATTAAGCAGATAATATGCATATAGTGTTGCAAAACCAACAGGTATAAAGTGATCCAATAGTTGAGTTGGCACATTAGATATAGAAGAATGAATGACTTCCCCTTTTATAACTTGAAGTGGCTAATCTCAGTCAGTTTATTGTGAAGAAGAAAGATTCAAAGGAATACGGAAATTGGACACTGGGATTGTGTTCCTCATTCAAGAAATGTCCATCTACAATGGGAAGTTACTCATGACATATATTTAACCAGTACTTTGAGATATAAAAATTTATAAGCATTTCCCTACCATCTTTTTCAAGTTCAAAATTAACTGATCTTCTGATCAGAACATACAGAGAAGCATTAGGCACTTAATTGGAAAGCTTAAAAACAAGGAGAGTTAAAAGATGCTATGGTGGGAGGGGACCAGTGACCACACTCATTTTTCAAAGACATTTTAAGCATATGGTATATGTGAATGTCTTCCTCCAAATTTTGTGTGTTCAGACCTTAAATCCCAAATTCATGTTAGTGGTATTTTGAGAGAGTCTGGGAAGTATGAGTTTTTTTGGGTTTCCCAGAGAAACAGAACCAATAATAAATAAAGATTTCTTCAGTTGACTCACATGATCACATGCTTAACAGTCCCACAATGGTTGCCTGCAATCTGAGAAGCTGAGAAGTTTGGTAGCAAATAAATTCAATTAATTCACAAGCCTCAAAATAAGAAAGAGAAAGAGAGAGAGAGAGAGAGAGAGAGAGAGAGAGAGAGAGAGAGAGAGAGAGAGAGAGAGACACAAAGTCTAATAATGCAGCACCAATCTGAGGCAGAAGACCTGAGTTATGTCTGGAGATCCACTGGTATAAGTTTGCACTCAAAGGCTGAAGAATTTGGAATCTGATATTTCATAAATACTCAAGTATGGTTAAATCTGTATGAGTTTTCCATTTTTTCTGCCTTTTCATTCCATATGTGCCCCCAGACTCTTTGATGGTGCCACCTACATTCAGGGCAAGTCTTCCTCTCTCAGCTCACCCACATTCCAATGTTATCTAGAAATATCCTCACAGATACTCTCAGAAGAATGCTTTACCAATTTTCTAGGCAAACCTCAACCCAAATTAGCCATTACATAAGTATAATATAAGTTCATGAGGATGGGATGTCCATTGATAATATTAGTGGCTTTGTAGGAAGAAGAAGAGAGACCCACGCTAGCACAATTTATTTTTCTTGCCAGGTGGTACCATCTGGCATATTATGGTACTTCAAAAAGCCTTTACAAGATGCTAAGTAGATGCTGGCACCATGTTCCTGGAATTTCCAGGCTGCAGAATTGTGAGCCAAATTAACTCCTAGTCCTACAAATTACCCACTTTCTGGTATTTAGTAATATCATGGCAATGGATTAACAGAAATTTGGTATTGAAAAGTGGGGCTATTTCTCTTAAAGTACCTGAAAATGTGGAAGTATATATAGAGGTTAGAAGTGAATACTGAAAAACATTTATATTGCCATAATTGGAGCATTAAGGGAGATTCTGGCAATTGCTTTGTGAAAGAAGTAAATGGGGAAAATCTGAAACTTCTTAGAGAATATCTAAGTGATCGTGACCAGAATGTTGACAAAAATGTGAATGGTGAAGGTCATTTTCATATGGTTTCAAATGGAACCTAGCAATAAGACTTTGGAAATTGTAGTTAAGGCCATCTTTGTTATAAAGCAGAAAAGAACTTGACTGCATTGTGCACATGGCTTAGCACATTAAGGACTGCAGATTTAGGGGCAATAAACTAAGGCATTTGGTAAAAGAAATTACTAAGCAGCAAACTATTCAGGCTTTTATATGGCTACTTTCAACTGTTTTAAATAAAATGAAAAAGCAAAAAGAAGATTTAAACCAGAAAAGTAATTAAAAATAACAGAGGCTTTTGAAAAATTCTAAGTTTGTCTATGTGGTAGAAAATAAAAGATTCTAGGAGAATAAACTAAGGATGTAAACTAGAAACTGCTTGTTAGTGAGATTAGTATAAATAAATGCAATCATCAAGATAATGAGAATCTTAAGGGTAGCTTCAAGGCTACCACTTTCAGCACAGGCCCAGTGATCTAGCAGACAACATGATTTTGTAGGATGAGTAAGGACATTCTCCATGGAATCACTGCCCTGGACCACCCTGAGTCTCTTTATCCTGCATTCTGGTGTTGCTATTCCAACTGCTAGTCAAGTGACCTTATGTATAAATCAACTCATTGCTCTAGAAGACACAAGCTATCAAACTTGGCAGAGTCCCTGTGTTGTTATTTCTGCAAGCCTGAATAATGCAAGATCTTGACTTAATGTTGCTTCCATTATTGAATTTGGACCTACTTTGCTAATTTCTATCTTTTGCAATGTGTATCAGTTCTATGTCTGTTCTAACATTGAAGTTGTGAAGTAGCATACTTGTTTTAATTTTATTTTTTTAATTTTTTTTTCCTTAGAGGGAGAGGGAGAGAGAGAGAGAGAGAGAGAGAAAGAGAGAGAGAATGCCCATTTTTTTTTTTTAGTTTTCAGCTGACACAACATCTTGGCTTGCATGTGGTGCTGAGGATCGAACCCGGGCCTCACACATGCAAGGCGAGCGTGCTACCGCTTGAGCCACATCCTCAGCCCCACTTGTTTTAATTTTATAGCTCATAGCTGGAGTGAATTTACCCTAGGATGATTTATGCCTTATGTGCCTGATTCACAAAATAATCTGAATTTTGGATTTTTTATTTGACACTGAAATTAATTAAGACTTTACAGACATGGAGATAAAAAATAGGTATTTTCCATGTGATAAAAACTTGAAATCGGGGCTGTGGTGAAAATGCTGTCGTTTCTATGTCTCCCCCAAATTTCATGAGTCCCATTTAATTCTCAATTTCACATATCAATGATATTTGGAGATGAGGGTTTTTTGAAGTAATTAGGATTAGATGAAGTCATGAGGGTGGGGTTTTATAAGCAGATGGAGGAGGCCCAACCTAGCACATTTATTTTCTCACAGAATCTCCAGAGGATAGCATCAGCATGTTCTTGTGCTTTCTGGAATCCAAAACTGGGAGACAAGTAAACTTACACTTTTTAAATAAACTTGTGGTATTCAGGTTCTTGTTACAACAACAGCAACTGAATTAAGAAAGCAAAATTACTATAATAGATTGCAGAATGAAACTAGCAATTAGAGTAGACTGACTCCCAAAGTCCTATGGTTTGTCATGGTGCTCCTAGAAGAAAAAATGGATGAAATCTACTACATTCTGGTTTCATTTTTATAAGCAGAAAAGTGCCAGGCCAAATGAACAAAAGTCTAACTCTAATCATAAAAAAAAGAGTTAGTGTCTCTCAATCAGTTCCCAGGCCGGCCTGATGCAATTTACAGACAAAAAACCACCTGAATAAAGGGAAAAATGAGTGCCTTCATGAAAGTTCCATAGTAAAATGCCCAAATCTATACTGTTAATTTTCTACCAGATCTATAGAAAAGAACTATGCATGAGGGTAAAGGAAATGGTGAGATCATTGGGACACTAATTAGCTCTATTCTTTAAGCAGACATTGACTCCATGAAATCCAAGTCACTATGGTCAACTAATTGAAGATAAAATTTACAGGGATCAGCAATCATTGGGGTTTAGCTCAAGTTTATATCCAAGTGGGTACCAAGAGATTAGAAACTTATCCTATAGTAATTTTCTCAGTCTCAAAATGCAAAAGTGAAAAAAGTTAACAGAGAATGCTCATGTTTGTTTCCTGACCTGTAGTGTGAGGGCTAATATGATTGCAAAGTCCAATGAATGCCGTTTGAACTGTCTCTGCTTCCTGGTTATAGTGGCACACACCTATAATCTCAGAGGCTTGGGAGGCTGAGGCAGGAGTATCCTGAGGCAGCAGGATCACAAGTTTGAGACTGGCCACAGTAATTTAGCCAGGCCATTAAGCAATTAGTGAGAACTTGCCTCAAAATAGATAGATAGATAGATAGATAGATAGATAGATAGATAGATAGATAGATAGATAAGTAAGTAAACAAACAAACAAACAAATGGATTTGGGATGTGAGTCGGTAGTCAATCACCCCATGGGTTAAATCTCTGGTCTCCTTCCCCAAAAAACAACCCCCCCCAAAAAAAAAGAAGAGAAAAAAGAACTGCTTCTACTTCAGAAATATCACATATGAATAAGGAAAACAAAGATTAATTCCTTTATCATTAACTTGAAAGATGCTGGGGTAGTGAGTTCATCTATATTCCCACTAAACTCATCTTCTGTGTAGTCTCTGCAGAAGACAAAAAGACATCTGATACTGGAATAGATTATCTTAAACTAAATCAAGTAGTGACTCCAATTTTAGCTACAGTTAAAGATATGACTTCATTTTTTGAGTAAATTGTCACACCCCCTTTTAACTGGTACTAAACTATTAATGTGAAAGATTCATTTTTGCTCCATTTTCTTGTTCATAAAACCCACCAGAATTTAGCTTGGATTTAGCTAGTAAATTCAAAAATGAATTTCCACTGTCCTACCTCAGGGTCATATCAACTGTCCAGCCCAGCCTTATGTCATACTTAATTTTGTAGTGATATTCCGGTTGATCATTGTTATCTTCCACAAAATATTACATTGGTGCCTAATGTTGGTTGTATTAAACTGATGAGACCTTGATGATGAGAAGTAGCAACTACTCTAGATTTACTAGTAAGACATTTGCATGTGAGAAGTAGCAACTACTCTAGATTTACTAGTAAGACATTTGCATGTGAGAGGGTGAACCTCAGTTCCGCCTCAGTGAACCCTCAATGATTTTCTGCTTCAGTGAGATTTAGAGGTCTAGGTATTTGAAAGGCATTTTGAAATATCCCTTTTTAGGTGAAGAATAAGTTGTTATATAAATGGCTTCTCCCTTCTCTTCCAACCAAGAAAAAGGCACATGGCCTAGGGGGCCAATTTGTGTTTTGGAGACAACATATTTCTCATTTGTGTGTATTACTTCAGTCCACATTTTGGGTGAACCCATAATAGCAGAGGTTCCAAAACTGGCCAAGGCTGTTGTAAAAGCTGCTCTGCAGCTTGTGCCATAAAATATAATAGATGTAATGATGCTTACTGTCACTGGAAGATAGGGATGCCTTTTGTAGTTTTATGTAGGTTCTTTGTTCATGAATTGCAAAGCTTTGTTATTCTCATAAATAACTGCTATTCTTTCCTAGGAAGAGATTTTGGCCTGCTATTCAGCTGTGGAAGAAAGTGAGCACTTAATCATGGTCAAGAAAATCACCAGGTGACCTGAACTGTCCATCATAAACTGACCTATCTTACCTATAAGTCATAGAGTTTGGTCCACAATATCATCATCAACTTCAACCTCCATCATCAAATGATTTACAATTAGTAAGTAGGGCTCAAATAGATCTGGAAGGTACTACTATACAATTAATATGGGAGATATGCTCATGATTGCTATTTCTGCTACATTACCCTCTCCAGCTCAACTTGGACTTTTGGTTTCATGACAAGTTGCCTTTAATTAATTCACAAAGGATGGAAGACTCAGAAGTTACATGATTCAGGAAGTCATCAGGTTCCTATCTCTGAAGGACAATGGAAAAGAGAAATTATCTAGCACAGAAAATTTCAGTGATTAAATGGCAGCTACACAGTTTTTTGGGAATAAATAATAACCAAATGTGGGATTAGATATTGATTTATGTATGCACTGTGGCAAATGATTAGGCAAGAAAGTCAGGTATGTGGAATGAATATAAGAAATCTGATGACAAACTAATTTGGAAGATAAGTTAGTGAAAAGACCTCTTCTAATGTGCAAGTATTTCTCAAACTTTCTGGTAAAGAGCAAGAACTAGCTAAGGTGCATGCTGAAGGCATTGCATAATATACAATAGAAGATAGTTATAAATACTAGGTATGAACAGGTGACCAGTTTGAAAAGAGGGCTGTCATACACATTCCCTTCTTATATTATTAAGGATGTATTTCACACATATATGTATATTTATATATAATATTTACTATAAAAGTTTCATATATACTACATATATATATGTTATTTTTCCTATATTTACCTTGTGTGACACAAGATATATTGACTTTATTTCAGTACTTAAATTTTCTAATATTATATAATCATGCTTAACTTATGTAATATCCTGAGAAAAATAAACATCAAAAAAGAATATTGCATTTTGTTCTGGGGAAAAGAATGTGTGCTCTTTTAGTAGAATGTATTATACTTGTGTTTGGTAAGGAGTAATTATGATCTTGGTATTGTTGTTATTTGGATATTAAGTATGGCAGTGCCTAGCTACAGAGGTTGGGTTTGTGATGGTTAATTTTATGTATCAAATTCACTGAGTAAAGGATGTCCAGGTAGCTGGTAAAACATCATTTCTGGGTGTATGTATAAAGTTATGGAAGAGATTATCTGACAAATTAGTACACTGAGTAAATAATAGACTGAATAAAGATTGTATGCTATTATGATTGTGGGACATTTTCATATAATTCATTTAAAGTTTGAATAGAACAAAAACATAAAGAACAGAAAAATTTTCTCTAGTGGATCTGAGACTTTTATCTTCTCTGCCTTCAGGCATTGAGGTTCATTGTTCTGAGGAATTCTCAGTATTTCAGACACAGATCAAATTACACCAACAGGGTCCTTGGTTCTCCAGCTTAGAGAGAGAATAGAGGATGTGACATTTCCATAATTATATGAACAAACTTTCATGATAATTTTCTCTTCTTCCTTTTCTTTCTGTATATTTAAACATGTATCTATGTACAGATTTGCACATCATAATACAAATATATACTCATAACCTATATATACATTTATACATATATACACATATATACATTCATGATCGACACATATATATCTATTAGTTTTTCCTGGAGACTCCCTAATAATACAAATATTAAACCTGAAGGCTAGTGATGTTTTATTCCTTTTTATTCTATCTATATCAATGTTTGAACTCTGCCTTCTTTATTCAGAGTTGTCAAGCATGCAATTTTGTTCCTCACCCTCAACAATAGGATAGCTATTTGTTCAAAAATAACATGTTGATCTTATTTCAGAATCTTTTTTGATATAGAAATTACAGAAGTATTGTGCTTATAATATTATTTTAAAGGATTTTTTTTCTTCTCTGTTCCAGGGATGTTTTTTTTTAATTTTATTTTTTTATTAGCTACACATGACATTACAATGATCTTGGCAAATTCATACATTTGAATCATTGGGGTATAATTTCTCATTTTTCTAATTACAGATTGTAGAATCACACTGTTCATAGAGTAAAAGGAATTTTTTTTAAAAAAAGAAAACATACAAATTACCTCCTGGAACAAATATTTATTATCTTAGCATAGCCTATATATTACTACATGAAAATATCACTACATTGGAGATATATATATATATATATATATATATATATATATATATATATATATATGTGTTTATATATATTTATAATATGTTAATTTGTTACATATGATACACACACACACACACACACACACACATACACACACACACACAGGAGTTAAAGATGTACCAATTTTTTTGAATAGATGTTCTCAAAATGAATTATTGTTTTTTCTCTGTATATTATTAAATGATCAATACTGAATCAAGGAGAGAAAAAACAATGTTAAATAAATTATGTCATCATATTGTAATGGAAAATTAGACAAATTAAAATGTCACAATATTTTACAACTAGAAAATATATTTAGGTAAGGTTTAATAATAAATGTCTTTACTACACAAATAAATGCAGTTCAGAAGAACTGAAACAGGTATAAATTAATGAAAAAATGGTGTGTATTTGCAATGTTTTCTAAAATAAATAGCTATTAAAGTTTACTATAAAAAGAATCTAATCTACTCGTAATCTTTTAAAATACAAGATTTGTTCCTTGAAAAATCACCAAATAATTGAAATCATTCTACCGACTATCTTATTATTATGAATGATTTTTTTCAAAATGTTTTTCATTTTAGTATCCATACTTCAGATAAATGAATAAAATAAACTAATTCATTATTATGTTAGTTGTAAATAAAAAAAAACATACAAAATGTTCAGTTTTTTACTGATTAGTACTATTTTTTAAAGGTAAAATTCATGCACTCATTGCTAATTTATACAATTGCTTATTATCACTTGTGTGCCAGAGTAAACCTTAAAATTTCATGTCAGTTAGCTGGACATTTCTATAACCACCATATGCTATGGAAATAGTAAACAATTAGGTGAACAATCTCAAAGTTCCTATATAGTGTTAATAACTACTATTTGCTAAGTTGCTCTGCATAAAAAGTTGCTAAAATATCCACATTACTATTATCTTCTAAGTGATGGTTGAGTATATTTAGAATTTCTAATATTATAGTAAAATTTGCATTTTCATTTGTTGTCATCTTGGTTTTCTCTATGATACTCAAAATTTAAATTCTTCTATTTAAAATACTTAAAGTTACAATTCAACTTAAATTTTAGTGCTAATACATACAAGACATGTTTATATACTGAATGAGTGCAATGTTCTTTCTAGAATATCTATGAATAACTTAGCAGCTATGCTTCACTGTTCAATATTCATATAAATTATTTTAAAAATTAAAAGCTGGACATATGGTGCACACATGTAATCCTGGCTATTTTGAAAACTAAGGCAGTTGTTTAGGTAAGGCAGGAGGTTCATGACTTTGAGGCCAGCCTAGGAAATTTAGTAAGACCCTATCTAAAAATAAAAGATGGAGCTAGGATTGGACCTCAGTTATAGAGCACATGATTAGAAGGTGCAAGGATCTAGGTTCAATTCCAAGAAACATATATACACACAAAAAAAAAAAAAAATAGAAAAGAGAAAGAAAAAAGAAAAGAAGTTGTGAGTATATTTCCAATATGACATCAAAAATTCCCTGTGAAAACATCACACAAATTATTCTGCACAACATTTCCACTCTCGTTCTCTCTTTTAGAATTCCCTTAATTCCATTTCCCTCAATTCCAAATAACTGTTGTTGGGTTCAACATGTACCTCGGGAGTAGAGCACTTGCCTAGCAGGCTGTTGGGCCTGGATTCATTCACCAGCTTCTTAAACCCTTGGACAGTGGAATGGATCTGATCTAAACTTTCCTGTGTATGTGTATGAATACCCCACATTGAAACTCACCATAATGTACATCCACGAGAAATTAATTAAAAAAAAAAAAGCTAGAAGTAAATAGCAGTTAGAACAGTGAAAAAGATAATAAGTGAGGGGAGAGGAAAGAGAAAGGAGAAGTGCTGGGGACTGAATTAGAATAAAGTATATTTCATGATTATATAATTATGTCAAAATAAATCCTATTGTTGTGATGTTATGTATAACTAAGAAGAACCAATAAAAATAATTTAAAAATTTAAAAATTAGATAAACAAATAAAAATTATTTGCTAATTTTTTAACTCAGTAGAAAGATAGTAGAATGAATTGCACATTACTTTCCTATATCCATATATGAGTACACTACCAATGTAATTCCATATCATGTACAACTAGAAGAGTGGGAATGTATACTCCATGTATGTATAATATGTCATATTGTCATGACAAGAACAAATTAAAAAATGAACTAATGACGCCTTTACAATTGGCACCTTGCCAGTATTCTAGCTTCTTGAAAATATAATCACCTACAATTGTGCTTGAAATCTTTTGCATGCTTGCATCTCTGTTTTTTTTAATTTGTCCATTTTCAGCTTTATAGTTTGCCATCGTGTATATAAACTATAGTGTATTTATTTATCTATTAAATTATTTAATATTTGTTATGTATTTCTTTCTTACCCTGGCCTTTTAAAAATTAAAGTGTTTTACGGATATATCAATGTGCTATTCATCTTATGATTTCACATGTATGTTACATATAATATGTATGTTTTACATGCAAATATATAAAAATATATTAGATATAAACATATGAGTGTATGTATATAAGTTTTGAATAAACACAAATATATACATTATGTATGTTCATTTATAGAGAAAGCTCTAAAAAATAGAAAATACTTTGTTTATTTGGTAGTCCAAATTTTCTGCCACAAAATCTTATCTGAGCTTTCTCTTTTCAACTGCAAAAATACAGATGTCTGTGAAGAGCCTGATGGGACCACCATCACCCTTGAGGTCAGGTCCATAGAAACCATACAAAACTTTGAACCCAAATCCAAGTCAATGAGAGCATCCCCCTCTTACAAGCAGAGTAAGATTATTTTCAAACAGCTGAAGAATAACAACACTCTCTCAGACTACAACACCCAGAAAGAGTCTACTTTGGACATTTTTTCATCTGCAAGGCAGAATCATAAAATGTACTTCTGACAGCTTACCCAAAAGCACAGCTGGGTGAAGATGATCTAACATAAGTTTCCATGTTGTCAGCTGCCACAAGAAGTAACATCACACTAGTAATTTCTGCTCCAAGAAGATAAAAAATTGCTCAGAGCCACTCCTTACTCTTCAGCATAGCCTCCTGCTTCAGCCACAGCTCTGAGACTTCATTGAGATCTCCCTTTAGTTGATTGTGAAGGTAAAAAACAAAAACAAATCCACTTTGATGGTATATATCTTTAAATGATTTTATGTATATTAAAAAATTAAATTGTGTTTATGATTAATGAGAATTAATCTAAGACAGATTAATGAGAATTAATCTGTCTTAGGGTCAGCAATTGATTAAAGAAAAAGTTGTGCATATATACAAATTCTGTGTAATATATGTGTCAAATATAAGCTATAACTTAGTGTTTCTCTCTAAAACTGTGGTTTGATTTTAAATAACATGACATAAGGCTATGTTTATGATATTTTCTTGAAAAGGTTATTGAAAAATAACTTGTAGGCTTCTATATTTAACTATGATTGTTTACTGCCTCTGCTTGTATTTGTTTTCTTCTCTCAAATTCTCTTTAAATGGCAATTGAAATAGAGCAAATTATATTCCATGCTTATATGATGATGTCAAAATGAAAAACAATATTATATATAACTAAAATGCATTAATAAATAAAAAAGGTTTTGATGTATTTTTATATAGTAAGGGGTAAATATAATTTATTTGAATTATAAAAAGAAGTGGGGTATTAACTGATGAGGTAATAATTTCTCAGTTATATGAGGACATAAAATAACTAAACATGTATCGAGACCTACTGAGAATTTACAATAATCAAGAAGATGACTAGTAAAATAGAAATAATAGAAAATTAGAAGCAGTCCCACACATATAATTTTATATTTAAAATTGTCTAACTAATGTTTCAAATATCTACAAATAGTAAATAATTCTGATACAATTGGTAAATCATTTAAAAAATTATTGTTTCTTAGTTTGAAATACATGTAACAAGTTGGAACTTGTTTTGTTTTTCAAAGTATAGGAAAAATATTAAATGTGTAGAAAAACACTGAATAATAGTTTAAATTTGGGAAGAGATTTTTAAGACACAAAAAGAACAAGCCACCAAGAAAAAATTAGAAATTTTGAATAAATTAGCATTAAATGTTTGAATAGTAATATGTATATGAACAAAGCAAAATAAGATACTGTATACAGACAAATGAAACTAAATATTATTCAGAAACACCAAAAGAAATTAATGCTATTATCCAATCTTTTGGATCATAAAGAAATCCAATGCTCACCCAATCTTTTGCTATATCTGAATTTCACAGGATGGGTAATTTATAAAGAATACGTACAACATTATTTTTAATTCATTCATCCACTGATCTATACACAATAGCTAAATTATGATATCAATTAAGATTCCCTTCAGTGGATTTATGGATAAAGAAAACATGGTATGTTATGCAGCCATAAAAAATATTGATGTTTTTTAAAGGGAATTTTAAAAGTTTATCGAATATAATGTATTATGCTTTCTCTATATAATTTTTGAGTGGATAGATATTTAGGTAAACATGACAATGATTGATACAATATAAACTAACAATCATTAAATCTGTGTTTTCAGTATCTTGACATAGAATTTAAAATATTTTGGCAAATTGTTATGAGCCAGGTTTTATGGGCAGTGACTAAACAGACTCCATTTTACACTGAGACTCCATATCATGCAAGAAATGCTTCTCCCATGGGAACATTCTGCCTCCATACCCACCAAGAGTTAAGTAGCATAGCATGTTTGGCAACACAAAATGGCAATTCTTACACAATGAAAAATTGTTCTATTTTTTTTGTTCCCATTTTTCTTGAACAGTATACCTTGTTAGAGATTAACTATCTAGACATTAGTAACCCTTCTTTAACTTTTACTCAGGTAGGGTTGTTTTGACCCATTTTCTCTTCTGTTTATGATTTTACATCTCATGACATTTGTTTATGGTTTTGAATGATAGCAACAACAACTTATGATTAATATGGTTTTGGACTATAAAATCCAAAATAAATATAAACAAATCCCAGGAGGGGGTCAAAGGGTCTACACCTGCTCTTTGGACCAGCAGTTGGTGGATCCAGACCACCAGCTGGTGAATAAAATTTCCGACTTCTGATCAACTCAGTAATACATTGCAATCTCACCATAACAAAATACTAAATCAATTTTTAGCTTTTGATAAAAAAAATTTTGTTAAATATATTTTATATTGTAGCCATGCTAAATATTTGAAGGTTGAATTTGGTATACTTTTGTATGTACAAATATTTTATGAAAAAATCATGTTTGAAATATTTAGTGAAAATAGCTTTTAAGTATATATCCTATACACTGACATCAAATTAAAATGAAATTCTATTTATAATAGTCTCTAAAGGAATTGCCCCCTGTGATGATACAGCAGACTGAATCATAGAAAATATGGAAGCATAGGAAAAATATGTGGTAATTATGGACATCCTTGGTACAGTTGAAAACAATAGTCAGAAAAGTTTTAAACTAAATTTCTTTCTGTGTTTTATGATCTATAGAAAGATCTGTAATGAAAATAATTGAAAACATTTAAGTCCATTTCATTGAATAATTAAAATTACTATTTGGTCATCAGTTACTTCTCAATATACCTTAATAAAACAAAAATGAAATTTTTCTCAGATATCATGGTAGCCTGTATTTAGTTTCCATAATAACAATGAAATAGAGGCTATTTTTGTTAAAATATCAGAGGGACATTATATCTGTATTTATGATGTATGGGGAAAGAGCCCAAGTAATGAAGTAAGAAGATCTGTGATTTTTTTAGTATAACCTAACTTAGCCTGTATTAATATTTTGTTCTGGCAGTCATTTTTGACATAAAGTTAAAAACAAAAATCTATTTTTACTATATATGCATTCTATAGTTATTATTTTTAAGATATTTTACTACCATAAAGTCATATACCTTGGTGAACATTCAAGAAAGTACATAATAATAATGAATTTTAAAATATTAAATGTGAAAATGAAAAAAAAAAACACAAAAAGTATCCTGCTGATTTGCTCTGCTGTGTCTTTATTATAATAAATACATTACTTAAATTATTCCATCTGTTACATTCCAAAATAGCTATTTTACATCTATACTAATGTGCATTTATTTTTACCTATGAAAAAATGATTAATAGTAGGTACTAAAATTGTACATAAAATATAAAGTAGATTTTTTCTATAGTTTCTCCACATAGAAAATAATGAAGGAACTTACTACTAGTTTCGAATATTAACCATTCTGCCAACAAATTATTTGATTTTTCAAACTATACAATAAGTATATCTTTTAATTTTTTCTCTAAATTATAAATTTTTTACCCTTGAATCTTCTTAGCCACTTTTCACCCCTGGTCGATGTGATCCACATATATTATGTAAATCTACACTATAGAAAACATGATATTACTTAAAAGTAGAAAAAATAAATAATTGTTAATATACACATATCTATTCTTAATAGCTGTGTTTATTAATTAAATGTATAAAAACTACTTCAAAATTTACTGACTTTATGCAACCATTATTTATTTTTTCTTCAGTGTTGTGGGTTGTATGCAGCTTTATGAGAGCAGATTGTCCAACATGGCTGTAAGCACATGACTTTGACTTTAGCTGGGGTGAATGGAGAATGAGAAAACTAGGCTTCTCACTCCATGTAGTTATTCATGCTCTCTCTCCAAATTATCTCTTATCAGCATTTTAAATCATGTTCCAAGCATCTCGCTGAGCAAAGAATGTTTTTTGACCAACTACAGGTTTGAGAATCAGAGACTTCCTCTTGATAGAAGTAGCGGTGAAATCGATACACAAATATGGAAGAAATTTTTGACATGTTTTCTGTTTACCAAATAATGTTCCCTGGCATTAAATTAGTCACATTTCTTATTCTAGTGGATGCTGTTGTCTGTTCTCTATATTCTCCTGTTAAAACAAAAATAATATTTTCCCTACCTGCAAGAGAATTTTCTATAAAAAGCTCAAAGTTTGACCTAGTTTTAGGAAGTGTCCTTATATCTTGGGAATTACTTCCTCTAATATATATCTGCTCTCTTCTGGTGAAGGCAACAATTATCTGGTGATACTGGGTATTAAGCCTTGGCCTCTTTGTAATATTCTGTCTCAACTTTGAAGGTCCATGTTTGTTCCAGTACTGTCTGTTAATATGAAGGATTTGTTGTGACTTCATTAGAGTTCAGATTCTTCCTCTGTTGAAGGAGGCTTCCATCAATCCCTTGATGGTTAGTTTCTGAAAATGTTCTTCAATAAACAGCATGAAAAAAATTTATTTTAATAATTTTTTTATTAGGATCACCAGGCTCAGTACTCAGAGGCTGAGTAAGGAGGATCCTGATTTCAAAGCCAGCCTCAGCAACTGAAGAAGACCCTAAGCAACTTGGCAAGACCCTGTCTCAAAATAAAATATTTTTAAAAGGGCTGGAGATGTGAGTCATTGGTTAAATGCCCCTAGATTCAATCCCTGGTACCAAAAGAATTTATAATAATAATAGCAATAATAATAATAATAATAATAATAATAATAATAATAATAATAATATCTTTTATAAGGGAATTATAAATAATGCAGGGGTTTATTTATATAATAATATACTCATAGAGTATAAATTGATTCATTTCAATTTATATTCAATTCCAAATTTTTCCCTCCCTCTTGCTGTTCATTCCTACTACATGTCTCCCAACTATTTATTCTTTTTTTTTTTTTGCAATTGGTGTTTTAAAGATATACATAAAGCTGTAATTCACTATGGCATATTCATATCTGTACTTAGCATAATTTGGTCAACTTAATTCTACTGACTTTTCCTGTCCCTTCTTCTTCCCCTCAATCCCTTCCTCTACTCTACTGAAATCCCTTCTATTTTCTGGAGTTCCTCTTTTTTTTCCCTTGCCTTTTTCTAGTTTCTTCATGAGGGAAATATTCAACTCTTGACCTCCTGAGTCTGACTATTTTACTTAGCATGAGTGTTCTGCAGTTCCGTCCACTCACCAGCAAACATGATAATTTCATTCTTCTTTATGGCTGAGTAAAACGCCATTGTGTATATATTCCATGTTTTATGTACCCATTCATCCTTCCATAGGCACTTGCACTGGTTCCATGACTGGGATACTGTGAATCATGCTCCTACAATCATCGATGTGGCTGAATCACTCTAGTGTGCTGATTTTATTTAGCTATTCTTTTTCTTTTTTTTTAATGTGGGGGTTGTATTTATTTGTTATAAAAGGAATGAAGATGAGAAAATTTAAAAAAATGTTTACTAATTCATTTATAACATCAACAAACACATTGTATCTTAACATGAAATCTTTTATGAAAAAACTGCATTTTCCAAAATAAAAAATATGAAGAAATAAAAAGTTTGGATTTACATTTTTAAAATCTTTCAATAACCAGCTTGATAAAACACTGAACTTTTATATGTTTTCTTCTGCATTCTATCTGTTGCATTTATCTTGTTTTTGTAGAAGTATATGAAGAAATCACACCACAAAGAGAATTACAAGGAAAGGGATGTATATGTTAATGACCTTTCTAGAGAATTGACATTTTTCCTTCTGATTTGCTACCATACCAACATCCAACAAGTTGTAATTTCTTAAAGGTTAGTTGCAATGTAGAATATGAAATAATAGCAATGAACTTTTCAGATTCTATTACATTAAAATCCATTGATCCATTTTGTAATTTGGCTGGGTCATCTACCCCTGTGTGATTCTATAACATCAGGCTTTGGTCATTTGGAAAATACTGGTTCACTGAATTATTCAAAATTCTCAAAAAAAAAAAAAGTCAAACTTCTTCATGTCAATATTTCAATACTGAGTCATTAGAAAATGTCTTCAAATTTTGAAAAGCTGTTATGTTCACAGTGACAGAGAAATTTTGGGGGGTTTTAATTTTAATTTGGAAGTGTGAATTTTATCATTGGAAATAAGCACTATTATTGCCCTAGAAGTGTCAGGTTTATCTTGCTTATTTAGAAAAAAAGAAGAAGAAGAAGCTTTTCCAATACCCATCTAAATAACCATCATTCCATCTAAATAACATAACATGAAATTATGTTCCATGACAAAGGTGGCTAATTCAACTTGCAATGGCAGCAGCCATTTACATGATGTTCAACACTTCCAGGAATTAGAAAATGCAAATTATAACTACACTGAGATTCCATCTGACTCCAGTCAGAAAGGCAATTACCAGGAATACAAGTAACAATAAATATTGTTGAGGATGTGGGGGAAAAGATTCACTCATACATTTCTGGTGAAACTGCAAATTGGTGCAATCACACTGGAAAGCAGTATGGAGATTCATTAGAAAACTTGGAATGGCACCACAATTTGACCAAATTATCTCACTCCTCAGTTTATACCTGAAGGAGAGCGGTAGTCCCACCTACAATATATGAGTGTACCCTTTTCTACACATCCTATCAACATTTAATATTATTTGTATTCTTGATGATTGCCATTCTGACTGACGTGTGATGAAATGTTAATGTAGTTTTGATTTTGATTTTCCTTATTAGTAGGGATGTTGAACAGGTTTTCATATATTTGTTAGCCACTTGAATTTATTCTTTGAGAAATTTCTGTTCATCTTGTTTGCCCATTTGTTGATTGAGTTGTTTCTTATTGCTGTTAGTGGTGGTTTTGATGTTAAATTTTTTGAGTTATTTGTATATTAGTGGTATTAATCCCCTATTGGAGGAGCTACTGGCGAAGTTCTTTGCCCATTCTGTAGGCTCTGTCTTCATGCTCTTAATTGTTCCCTCTGCTGTGCAGAAGCTTTTTAATTTAATGCCATCCCACTAATTGATTCTTTGTTTTATTTTTGAGCTTTAGGAGTTTTGTTAAGTATATTTCCAGGAACCCAATGTAAGTTACTCCCTCATTAAAATGCATTCACCCTGTTCTCACTAACATCAAAATTATTTTTCATTTCACGCCTGGGCTGATAATTAATAATCTCATGTACTTTATTAGGTCCAGGAACAGATAAAGCTCATTACATGTAAGTCCTTATGATCACTATCTTTTGATTCAAGGCAGTGAAAGAAAAGTCATATTTATCCAACTTGCATATTTTCAACGTGCAAAAGTAAGACAGAAAGTGAGATTGAAAGCAAATAATCATAATACACATTTGTTTAAAGCAATGGAGAAAAAAGAACCAATTATGAAATCATTGGGATATGATCAGCTACCTTCTACATGATTCCTGGTTTATTGTCTTCTGACTTTTTACTTTAAATTCAAATAAAATCTTGAACTTGCCTACTGATTTGATGTTCCTTTTTTATAATAATGTCCCAAGATTATACTTGGTAATATTTCATCCAAATTAGTTTCTGTAGAAATTTGGGGCTCAGATTCAATTTTTTAAGTTAAACAAATTAGTATTTTGTAATACAATTTGTCATTACATCCATTCATAGTAATCTCTTAACAACTATGAAGTATGTTTGAGTATATTCCCTATATCAAAAGCCACATTCACATATTTTAATGAAACAGAGTTTTCTTTTTTTAATTTTTTACCTTGGATCACATGCCTAATTGCAATCAGATGATATTTTTTAGAGTCTTAAATCTTTTTTCCTCCAGCTAAATTTGTCAACTTCACACCATGTTAAATCTTTTAAATGCCTCAAGCATGTTACAAGCTTATAATTCGTTGTATTATAAATTTGCTCTTCCTATTTGGAAATTGTGTTGAGTAGAAATAACAGAAGTGAAAAAGCCTTTATAAACTCCTTAAAACTAAACAATTCTTTCTTTATGCTTAGTTCCCTCTTGCAGTAATGATCATATTTAGCTAGTAAAAGCCAAATAATTTTTTAATAAGCAAATGGTCTTTTAGTATCTGCACTATTTTGCATGACACTGCAAGCAATATTTTGCCAGATATTTTACTACTACTTAATCTAGATGTTATTTTTTCAGACTTTTCTTTTCATTACCTCACTACCTTTTAGTTTTTGCTAACTTTTCCCTTGCCAGTGTTCTAGATTTTAAATGTATTTGTAATCATTTGTCTAGTATGAGGCTGGTGCTTGGGACCCAAATCAAGGACATACACTAGGGTTTTGTTAAGAGAGTATCTCACTTGTAGACCCCAATTTACATATTTGTTAGCAATTTCTGTGAAATAAGCAACCTCAACATACATTGTTTCAAAACAAAATCTTTTACTATCTCTTAGGATACTTATGGTTATCTGAGTAGTTCTGCTCCAGGGGAGAGCTTGTTACAAGCTGACAATTGAGCATGGCTTCAAATAGGATATATGATGGCTAGAAATAATCTCCTGGCTCATTCATACCATGTTTAAAGATTCCCAGCAGCCACAAATTACAAGTCATAGTGCAAAGCGTGAGTCCAGCCTACAGTTCTGTCATATATACCAATGGTGCACTGATCTGCACAAGCAAAATGGCAAGTTGCACTCTACCTATTCACAAAACAAGAAGAAAATCTGCATAGTAAAATTACATGTGTAAAAAAATGAGGGGAACTTTCACAAGGTTTTTTCATCTGATAGTTTATCAAAAACAGATTCCCCTATCTTAAGACTAATTTTTATGTTGCTAATAATAATAAACCCATTCATCAATCAGCAGCTTGAGGTATGAGAGAATGTTGTGCTATATATAGTTCATAATATCATTTTCAAACATGAATTTAGGAGGATGATTGCTATTTTATGACTTATTATGATGTTGTTATAACTTATGCACATGGTTTCTGTGTCAGCAGCATTATGATATTATTGGCTCAGACTGTGTTCAGGTTCTCATAGAGAACCAAATATTTCCTTGGATAATTTTGCAAATCCAAAGTTTGTGATTTCTCCTAGTAAAACTGAGTTTTCCTATCTTAACTAAGAAACTTACATTTATATTTAATTCTCACTTTATTGATTCTAGACAATCATTGTTGTGCTTAAAATCCTTTTGAAAACTGTGTTATCTGCTACTTTCATTTTGTACTATCATTGAATTTGGGCAATGTAACTTTAATAAATTTTCATAGGATTCTTTGATTAAAATGTGTATGGCAAAAGTAAAAGAGGGCTCTTTGTCAGAGTTAAGAAATAAAAAATGTATTCTGAATCATTAAATCAGTTGCATTCTTTGCCCAACATTCTTATAAACTTTTGGGTAACGTATCCCATCAAAGTCTTCAGACATTGTCAGTGTATCTCTATTGAATTATTATTTCTGTTTCTATGTTGCATTGTTGATTTTCTTTGACTCTAAATATATACATATATAATCTGATGATTATATGTCACATGTAATTTATGCTATTTTCCTCTTCTGTATTGTTCATACTTTTTTAAATTTCAATTTTAGCCTGAATGTTTTTGCTTATCTGGCATCTGGCTCATGCTGTGGCCAGTATTATGCCCAAATAATCTATTATTTTTAATCACCATTACTCAGTTTTAATTCAAAAAATATATACATTTGATTCTTTGTTCGTTAGGAGTTAAATTTTCCATTCATCATTTACTTTTGGGACACAGAACTCCTAATAATTTTCATATCTACATTTGTTAATTGTGGTAGGTTGTTTATGTTGGATTATTGTTCCAGCATCTACTTATATTATTTTTTCCATTCTGTCTTATTTTTTGTATGCCTAATCACTTTTGTTTTAATTGAGGGTATATTATATGAGTTAGTTGGGGCAGAAGGTGAATATTAAGAAACTGGTTCCTGCACCTGTTGATGCTCACAAACCTGAGTTCTTTAGAGTAGGTGTGCAAGCTGGAAAATCAGGCAAAAGCTGTTTTTCTAGTCTCTTAATAATATTTCCTTTTTCTCCAGGAAAAATTTGCTTTTCCTCTGAAGGTCTCAAAAGATTAGATAAGTGATATGAAGTCCACTCACATCATTACAGATAATCTGCTCAATGTAAAGTTAACTGATTATCAATATTAATTACATATAAAAATAAATTCAGAGCACCACATTGATTAGTGTTTGACCAAACAATCTGGAACCATAGTATATTCAGTTTTTACATAAAAATAACCATTAAAATTACATATGGAAACTTATAAAGACTTTCAGTTTTGTGTTTATCCTACATAGAAGGATAGTGCTATTCTCTGGAAGGAACCAAAAACTGAAAGAATTTCACAATAATACTGACCTAAGCCAAGGAAGTAATCTTTAAACTATTTTTTTAGTTCATTCTATTTTGATTCTGTTATGTTCAGTTTTATAATATTTAAGAATAATAAATATTAATATTGCTATATAATTGAATTTATTTTTATTTGAAAGGATTAAACTCCAATTTCTGTTCCTTTTGAACTCTGAAAATAACACACACACACACACACACACACACACATATTGAAAGAAAAAAACCAGAATTTCTTTATTCTTTCTCCTTGAATTATAACACCCTGTTCTAAACAAAAATATTTATACATATTGCAAAATGGCTGGAAGACAGACAAACTGCTTTTCCTGCTCCTATCTTTGGCCTTCACGTTTTCTGGCACCTTTGCATGCTCAAATTTTGGTTAACCTAGTAGTCATAAATACCAATATGGTCTCTTCCCTTGCCAGTGAAAGTCAAAGAAATCTCTCTCACTCTTCTTTTTTTTTTCTCTGCATCTAGAAATTGCTGCTCATAGCCTCACTCCATCTGAAGGATTATAAAATCTCTTACTTGGTTTCCTTCTGTCTTGGATTGTGAATCATCAAACACTGGTTGTAATAGAAGCTGTCTAATGGACTTATTATTCAATGTTCTTTTTCTTCATATTCTATTTGGCTCTGCATAGGAATATTGGACTTTCAGAATTTTACCTTAACCCATTTTTTGGCTCCCAAATTATAATCAGAGAATTTCAGGATGAAGTTAATGGTAATTATTTCTAATTGAAGATGGAATGTTAACAAAATGGCTAGAAATTGTTTATAAAATAAAATATGCTAGAAGTAAGAAACAGATATGGAGAGAAGAGTGCTGTGGCTCAACAGCATTGAAAGGTGAGCTCTTGAATATCAAGCATTGATTGAAAGTGTATGGAATGTGTGATGCATTCTGTGACCCCATGAAAAAAGCACATGCAGAGACTAAAGGTGTTTATTGGGCATAAGTACAATAGAAGCTTCTTTGCTTTGCTCAGCTTGACTACTTTCCCCCCAGAACTTGATGAATGATTTACACACACACACACACACACAAACACACACACACACACAATGATTATAATATTTATATGATTATAATATTTATTATAATAAATGTGGAAGAAAAAGTAGTCTTATACTAACAAATATTCAGTGAATATCAGCTGACTATAGTAACTGAATTCATGCAATATAATTTTGAGAATAATAAATTATACAGATATTAGCATCAATAAAAGAAATTTCATTGGCCACTTTCTTGATTCAAAATTTCCCAATAGCCAAGATCTTATTTAGTCTTCCACCCCACTCCATATTTAGTCTTCTTTCTCAATTGCTTCTTAGTAGAATAAAGATGAGTGGTGCTATTTTTTTCTACTTTCCAATCCCAGCAGCTTTGTTAACTACTGTGTAGTGTCCAGTAAGTATAAACTTAAAAGAAAAAACAGCTCCACTTTTTGCTGTGAAGCAATAAGATCAGATTTGTCTCTGGAATTTTCTTCTCTTCTAAAACAAAAAAGGTGGAAGGAGCACATTTCATATCACCACTAGGGTATTTGTTGATCTAAAGATACTACCTTTATTTTGAAGATAAATTGGAATGTGTGAAATGATCATGATTAGCAGTTACATAAAAGAACAGTAAGAAGCATATTACTTGAGACTTTGTTAATAAAACATGAAAACTACCTGAAATTACAAGACATGAAATTCTAAAATATTTACACAAAGGTTAGAGACCATTGCCGTTTTCTGTTTCAGAGTTTTGAAGTTCAGCAAAAGCTCTAGTTTATCAATCCCAGAGTGAATTCAAGCAATCTAACTTGTTTAGTGCATGGAACATATTTTACAGAGACTGTTTTATCATTTTACCCAAGAAAACACTTGCATCTATCACATTACAACAAGACCTGCTTTTGTCTTTTTCTTCTTTTCTTTCTTTCTTTTTTTTCATTAAATCACATTTAGCTTTCTTTACCCAGAAACCGTGTTATTCCTACGTCAGGGATACGTTGCTTAGATTCTATGAATGCTTCCCATAAATTTTCCTTATAATGGCAATATTGTCTAACTAACAACAAATGCCAAAAGCAGTTTGTAGCTCATGTTCAGTGTTGTTTGGCTAGAATCCTCAGGCTGTTGATTCCACTCTGCTGTAATCTATTCAGCCAGAATGATCTTTTTGAATTACAAGTCATTAAGGGACATGAATCGTTCTAAACCCCAGCATATGCCATGTTTCTAAATGTGGTCTCCCTTGATCTTTTCAGGACTCTAAATCAGTCAGCATTTGCCAGCTTGGCATTTTTGCCCATCCCTTTTTCTCTAAAAATATTGTTTTTGTTGATTATCTGCCAAAACTTTGTCCCTGTCTCATTCATTATCTTCTGGGAATCTCAATCCCCATAGTATGAAGAAAGACGTCTTCAGTTTTAAAAATGGCACAGAGTTAAAAGGAAAAATAATGCAATTTTTTTAATTGGTGCCTATTCATTACCAATTCAACAGCTTTGGTGCCTACCATGACTTCAATATAGATACTGTTCACTAAGTATTTATAGAAAAAAATGATTAGACAACCCATAACAAATTATGACAATGATGTATTTTTGCTATTGTTCATACCAAAATACAAGAAGGTTGATAAGTTGATGGTGGAAATTATGAAGGTAAAATTTTGAAACTAAAAGAAAAACTACAAACTTTAACGAGCTTTTGTTATTGATATTTACTTTGTGTTCCTGTGCCTATAAGTCATATGTCATAATTTGGGCCACAGAAGTGCTTTTATTTTGAGAAATTTATAAAATGAAATAAGAATTTTTGTTTCTTACTTTAGTCATTTTATCATTGGGTTTTGCATATGATTTATACTTGAGATGAAATTTATGCTTACAAAGACAATACTAGCAGTGAATTATGTTTGTTTCAAGTAAGCTGAAATTGGTTACCTACAAACGTTCAGGAAAAAAACCACACACCCTAAATATGATTTCTATAAAACATTATTTTAAATTTATCTCTATACTAAAACACAATCCTCATGCCCTTTCTACTCAAGCTCTTAAGGATAGTAGTAGTATGAGGTCATTCACCTGATTATAGCTTTTAATTAATGTGAAAGAATAGAAAAGCCTCAAACAGAATGTGTGATAGTTAATCTGAATTAACTTAATTGGATTAAGAGACACAGAACAATAGGAGGCTTCTGGTTGTTTTGGTAAGGGTATGTCTAGAAACAGTTGGCATGTGGGACAGCAGACACCCACCCTAACTGTAGGTAGAATAGTTTAATAGGTTGGAGACCTGGATGGAACAAAAAGAACAAGGAAGTAGCAGCAGATACAAGCTCAATTGTTCACCAATGGGTTCTCCATTGCTACTGGGATCACCTGAGAACATAAGACTTAAGCTTCTTCCCTCTTACAAAGCAAACTCTACCCAGTGACTCTCCAGAAGTTTTCAGGCCTTCTGTTCTGGACTGAGGTGTCATCATTGATCCCTCTTGTTCTGAGGCTGCAGCTTCTTTAATTGAACAGCTACTGGTTCCTCCAGGTCTGCAGAAGAATGTCTATGGACAGCCATTGTGATACCACTAACCAGCTTCTTGTTGGGAGATATACCTGTTGGTTCTGTTCCTCTAGAGAAGGCTGAATAATACACAAGGTTAAAAAATATCCAAATAAATATTGAGAAACTGATCAGATGATTTGTCATATATGATCTGATATGATCTGAGAAAAAAAACTTTAGTCAATCATAACCTTTATTTTATTTCCTTTAAATTCCCCTGGAGTTGTCTTAGACACTCCAGTGAAAATTAGAAATTTAGAAGAAATAAACTATAGTCAAGGTAACTGATGTTAAGTATTATCTAATGAGGCAGCATAAAAATGTAGCAATTCAGCGGGACTCAAATGTGCACAGGTTGAAAGATTATTAACTCTGAAATTGGATTCTTCCTTTCATTTGGCATGGATACTACTTCCACCTAACACTTTGGGGTAGGTTGTTCAATGAAGGGCACATAAACCTTTTTGCTTCTAGTATATAGCTAATATTTTTCCAGGAAGGCTTGACTTATTCACAGTTGCCTGTAAGTATTCTTCTCTATGTTTTCATTGGAGAAAATATTTATGAATCATATATTCCACACAGACACATATTTATTATGGGTTGGTCAGAGACACATGCAAACCTGTAATATCTGACATAATTATTTAAAAATAGAGATATAGTAATAAATGTTTCTAATGCTAATAAAATCACTTGCTTTAATATTTGTTTCATTTTGTTAGCAGTTTTTTTTATGTAAGCACATGAAAAGCATAGGTAAGCTAATGGAATATGACTGTAAATATAACCCAGATAATCTTAATTTTTATTCTATTTTGTTTTCAATGATGTCTGCCCAGTCTATGGGTTTTTTATTATCATTTGCTCCTTAACATTAGGTATGCCTTGTCTATTTTTTAAAATATCTGCTTTCTGGAAGAAGGATTTCCTGCACTATCCTTAGTAAGGGCTTATCTCCTTGAATAAAACACATATGTTCCTGAAAGACCTGGAATTCTGCAAAATAACCACTAACAGTCACAGGGCTTAGGAGGAAAATGTCATTGGCCAAAACCTATGCAGGTATGTAAACATAACACTAACAAAACCAATAATTGGTGCCTTGGGAAATTATGTGGGCAGACCAGGCAGTCAGCACAAGCTGTCAGGAGGATGTCTCAGGGAATATTAAACTTGCACAAAAACAATAGAGAAGAAAGTCTGGCTTGTGGGAGGTAATGAATCAATGCAGAGAGAAATGCAGCTCTGAACACCAGAGAAAGTAAAACCTGCCACGAGGCTAGAACTCTGCAGGGGTGTGATTCTGGCTCTCTAGAGTGAATATGATGAGTTCAAGGACTCATTTTCAATTTCCTAAAATAGAGCTACAAAGGGACCCCTTCCTAGGAGGCACCCAAGCAAAATACGTGCCAATTTTTTTTTCTTTTCTGAATTACAGTTTTTCTCTTACTATGTTGGCTCCTCTTTAGTAAAATCAGATATGAAACAACCAAACTTCTAACATGTATTCATAATTTCCCCCTCATTACTAGTGTTTATGAGTAAAATGTAAAAAATGTGTTTTTATAGAAGAAAATTTCCCATAGCAGCATGAACGTGCTACTCTGAATATTTTTTTTTTTAACCTGAAACACCATCAAAATTGGGAGTTTATATTTAATGAAATAAACTCTGGGAGCTCATTCAAAATTCTTTGAAAGGCCACATTTTAAAATACTATCACTTATATTTGGACAAATTGTACAACATTTTATTCTTGTTTTCAAGTTTAGATTAATTCTTTGTAACCTTACTCATATTTCTAAATGCTTTGAATTTTTACAAAAGAAAACTAGTTTATTCTCCACATCTTGCATGGATCTTTCATCTCTTATTCAAACTGGGAATACATCTCTTTATCTTTTATAACTCCCAAACATCTTATTGACAAGAACAAAACATCTCTAAGATAGATAATAAAATAATACATAATGCTGATAGGTTTTTCTAATGATAGATTACCCTACATTCCTGGAATAAAGCCTATTTATCCTGATTCATTTTGATTTAAATACCTCTGCATGGTTTGGCTTTATGATATTTTATTTATATTTTGGCATATATTCAAAATAAAATTTATTTGCAATGTTATTTGTGCTGAGTTATGCTAGCTTTGTAAAATGACTGGAAATATTTTACATTTTCTATATTCTGGATCACTTTGAATAAAACTGAAACTATTATTTATGTCAATTTTATTAATTTATGTTTCATTCTAAAACATCTGTTGTTTAGCTTTTAAAATACATTTCTCCAAGTTCCACATGTTCTTCACAAAATTGCATTTATTCTTTTACATGTTTTTTTCTGTGTTCCTTCTCTCAGAACCTATTACCTATTTTTAAAAAATCTTTGTACAAATAGGCAGGCATTGGTATTTTAACACTGAAAATGAAATATTAATTTTAATTTTTAATTTAATTTTTAAATTGATTTTAGAGATTTTGACCTAACCATTATTTTGTTCTCAAAAAGTAGAACATATATCAGAGCATATCTCAGTCAAGATGTGAAGTTTAAGTAAATATGCTTTATATAACACAAAATAAGTATAATTCAGTTCTAGCTGTGGATATCTATGGCCTTGGGTTATTGCTTACTTGTTTTATATATAACTTATATCATGCTTTTCATTGCACTTAAATCTCAGTAATGCCCTCTTGAAAAATAACTTTTTCCCTGGAAAGATGTGTGTGTGTGTGTGTGTGTGTGTGTGTGTGTGTGTGTATACACATGCATGTATATGTATTCCTGTATGTACAGGATAATTTTTTAATAAGCAACTACTTTTTGGAAATAAATGATGATGCAGAATAGAAGATTATGCTTTTTATCTATTGCAGCCCTTGATTTTGTTAAATGTATACTAAAATCCTTCAGAGATCTGACATATTTTCACCCCTTAATAAGAGGTTTCATACCCAAGTATCCAAATCTTATTAACTCTACCAATAGGACCCTGAGCACATCCTCAGTTGGAAAACTTTAGATTTTTCCCACTTGATTAACAGTTTCCATTTTCTCATTTGATTAAACACTTTAAATTGAATGAAGGACTCCAGGGAGTCATTTTTTTTAACAATGTACAAAAAAAAACCCTTTTATAAGTGGTAGCATTGTTATTTTTTAAAAACTTTTGCAAAGTTTTAAAATGTGCTTCATTTTGAGTTATCATTCTATAATATAGATTACAAAATGGGTGCACTTTTTGCCATTCAAATTGTTCAAATGTAGCAAAATATTTAAATGTAACATTTTATATAGGTAAAATTAATTGACATTCTTACCTCTCTGAAACACTACAGAATATCAATATTCACTAAATGAATATTGATACAAGGTTCCTGATAACATTATAATCAATAACTATCACTTTCCAAAGTTATTACTAATCAAGACAATTTGATCTCAAAATAGACCCAAGGTATGCATGATACTGTCAATTTTGTGACAGTCATTATTTGTAATAGTTTGTTCATTGCCTTTGAACTTAGAAACACCTGACTTTGAATCCATCTTTGTCATTTACAATATCTTTAAGGGAAGCACACTCACAAAAAGATATACATCCTCCCAGAGAATATGCTTGATGACAGAGAATCTGCCATATGACAGTCTTTTGATTCATTTATCTAAAAATGGGAATAATTATGATAATAATGAATTTAATTAAAATAATAGATGCCCAATAAGCATGGTATGTCTAATAGTTATCTTTAGATTTTATTCTACTTATTTTATTGAAAATAATAGGCATGAGAGGAATGTTTAGTACTTAGTCTCAAATTATTTTAAAAAGCTGAAGTAGAGTTTGCAAGAAAAATATATGATCACACATTTGATAGAAAGAAAAAGCTTTATTTTATTTCGGTAATAAACTTGACGTTGTTGAACCAATTAGAAATTGTTTCAGCTATGGAAAAAATTTCTCCAATAAATCCATTCTGACCACCCTATAGGACGCTGGGTGGTGGTGGTGTTTCTTAAAATCAGAAAGTATATCAACTGAGATATATCTTAAAATCTATCTTGATATTTTCTAAAAAATATGCAGGTGGTTTTTGTATTTTTGGGTTTACAAATTAGAATTTCTTTGCATATTTTAGAAAACCTCAAAATTGTATTGATAAAAAACACTTATTCTTTGTCCAGAAACTTCAATTTTTATCACCTCAAGAACAATCCTCCCATGATAGAAAAAAAAATTGGTAAGAGTTTCTGAGTTATAGAATAGGTGTCAAAATTGTCATTTAAAAAGACTTTTTATAAGCAACTCTAGACCAAAGTTGTCAAGTTCTTGCATGCATTAAATAAATTTTTTTCAAGATTGTTCTATTTAAAACATTCTGTGTACTTTTTGAAAGCATTGAAAATATCAACTACAATATTTATCAATATTATTTATTTATCAATAATATTTTTAAGAGTTTACTAAAAATAGTATGATTTTTTGGAAAATTGAGAGGAAGATACATAAATTTCCTGATTTTTCATATAATCACTCACTTCACATATATGTAGCCTCCACTATTACAACATCTCAATAGATGACATCTGTTACAATTGATAAACCTACTTAACACAATTTAATCATCTAGAGTTTATAATTTACATTGGGAATCATTTTTTAGTGTTATACATTCTACATGTTTTAACAAATGTATGATGCTATGTATACATCATTAGTATGATGCAGAATATTTTAAATGCCCTTAAAATTATCTGTACTTCAGTTAATTCTCTTTCCGACCAGATCTTGGCAACCACTGATATTCTGCTCTCTCCATAATTTTTGTCTTTTCTAAAAACCTATATAATCGGAATATTGTCTAATGTAATATTTTCAGATTGACATATTTCACTTTATTATATGCTTTTTAGGTTCCTTTATATCTTTTTATGACTTGAGGTCTCATTTCCTTTTTAGCCCTGAATGATACACTGGGATGTGAATGTACCACAGTGTAGGGTTTCCTTTACCTGCTGAACAACACCTTGCTTTCTTGCATGTTTTGCTAATTGTAAATAAAGGTGGTATAGTATCTATATACAGGAGTTTTGTGGAAATAAGTTTTCAGTATATACCAAGGAGCATGATTGTATATCTTATAGAAAGTATCTGTTGACTTTTTTATGAATCTGTAAAGTTTTTACCTATATTGGTATACAGTTTGCATTCTGATGAGCAAGAAATTAGAATTTCTACAGTTCCATATCCTTGCTAGGATTGTGGCATAATTAGTGTTATAAATTTGGCCATTTTAGTTGGTGTTCTAATTTGCATATTTTCTTGATGATATGATGTGGAACATTTTTTCATATGTTTAATTTGTTTTGTGAGGTTATTTTTATCAGTGCATTCACATTTTTTTCTGATTTTTTTCATTAGATTTCTTTTTTATTATTGTTGAGAATTCAGGGGTTTTTTGTGATTTTTTTTTTTGAAAAAATATCCTAAAGACCTTTAGCAATCCTATCTTTAGAAATCTCCTAGTGCATATCCTATTTTCTTATTCTCTTAACTCTTTTTCAGAGAAGGTTTAAGTTTAATGAGGTTTAGCTCATTAATTATTTTTTTATGTATCATGACTTTGCTGTTTCATCTAAAAGTCATTGTCATACCCACATGGAGTTGTACAGATTTTCTCTTTTTACCACTAGGAAGATTTGTAGTTTTGTGTTTTATATTTAGATCCATGATTACTTTTCAGTTAGTTTTCATGAAAGCTCAGGTTTTAGACTCACTGTTTTTACATGTTGATGTCCAATTGTTCCAGAAACATTTGTTGAAAAGATTATCTCTGTCCATTGTATTAATTCTGCTCCATCTCATTTTAGTTCTGAATTTATGAGTGGGTCAGTTTCTTGATTCACTGTTCTGTATCATTGATCTGTATATCTATTGATTAATACCAGATTGTCACAATTACTATAGCTTTATAAGTAAGTTTTGAAGTTTTGTATTGTTATCTCCCAAATGGGTTTTCTCTAATGCTCTCTTCGCTATATAAGATAATTGGTATCTCCATTTCAAATTTAAAATAAGTTTGATATCAAAGAATACCTTGTTCAAATTTTGACTGGAATTACATCAGACCAATAGATCAAGTAGACGGAGAACTGATGTGTTGAAAATATTGAGGATTTCAATTCCGAAACATGAACCATCTTTTGATTTATTTAGTTCTGTTTTGCTTTTATTCATTAGAATTTTGTTATATTTTCTCATCTGTATCTTACACATGCTTTGCTCAATTTGTACCTAGTAATTTCCTTTTTTGGGTGCTAAAGTAAGTGCTGTTGTGTTTTTTGATTCATATTTCACTGGTTTGTCACTAGCATAAAAGAAATCAATTGACTTTTGTACATAAGCCTTGTATCCTGCAAAATTACTATAAATTACTATAATTACAAGGTCCAATTTATTAAACATAGATAATCATATCCTCTGTGAACAAAGACTTCCTTCTCTGTTTCTTTCTTCCCAGTCCAGTTTTAATCTCTTCATCTTCTTTTGTTGTACTAATAGGACTTCCAATATAATGTTGGAGAGCATAAAAGGGAATATCCTATTTTTTAAAATTGTTTTCCTAGTTGTAGATGGATGTGATAACTTTATTCTATTTTATATTTTAAATACAGTGCTGAGATAAAAGCCAGTGCCTCACACATAACAAAAAAAGCTTTAGGTTTATGGCTATCTAAATGATTTTAGCATTAGCTTTTTAAGGATGTCACTTATCAAGTTGAGGAAGTTCCCCTTTATTCTTAGTTTACTGAGATTCATTATAATGAATATGTATTGGGTTTCATGAAATGCTTTTTGTTGAGTCTATTGATATGATCATGTAGATGTGTTCTTTGGATATCTATGATACAAATTATTTTAAAAGATAACACTTAATCTGTCTGAAGAAATGTTGTACTCTAAAGTATCCATCAAAATGGAAATCCTTGATTTGCTCACATTTAGCTATGTTTGATAAGTGGCTCAAAGATCAAGATTAATCACAACGGGAATATTTGCCTGAATGAGTCAAAAGTTTTCATTTTTGATAGGTTAATATGTGAAAATTAATTTATAATTTTATGGACTATTTGAAATATCAACCACTAAAACTAGTAAACAATAAACTTAAAAAGCCAATTCATCTGTAGATTTAGAGATAAAAAAATACTCAAAATTATCTTTTACTTTAACATTTTCATTTGAAAATTATTCTATATTAAAGCAGTAGCTTTAATTCTGTTGACTTAATATTTTAATCTACTAAATAAATATTTTAACTAAATAACTAATGTCTATATATTCAAAATCATAAGTTTATCAGCTTAAATTTTAGAAATGTTTTATATTTACGTATATAAAATGTCCATATTAATTTATATAATACATTAATTATGTATAATCTTACTTGTTTCCTAATGTAAATATTGTTCAACTATGAGAGTGCAATTAATTTTTTTCCAGAATTAATCTTATGAATAACTGCTTCCCTTATAATGTCTCAGGAATCTCATTTTATTAATTTAATCCTTATGCTTATATTAGATTTTAACAGAATTATTGTTTTCTTGATTGTAAAATAATGAATTTAATAATTTTTAAAAACATATACACTTCAATGTCTACCATTCTTCTTAGATAATAGTTTTTTCTTTGTTTTGTTTCTCTTCATTTTTGTCCATCTTTTCACTTGTACGTATTTTCTCTACTTAGAGACACTAAACTTCCATTTATTCTGCTGCAATTCCACTAAAGTTAACTGTAACCCATCAGTTATTAACACTAATTAAAATATTTCAAGATACAATTGTCACTGCCTGTTCACAGATTTGCTACTTAATCAAATGAAAACTATGTGAAGAAATAGTAAATATTTGTATTTTAATGTGCATACTTATCTGTGTATGCAAAGTACCCATATAATTTTAATTTTAGGGGTATGAGTGTGCATGGTTTGTGGGTATTTGTGTATGTGTGTGTGTGGCTGTGTGTGCATGTGTGTTCATGTGCGCATGTTTATGTGTGTGTTGGAAAGAGAAGAGACATTAAATTTAATTTTGTGATTGTAAAAATCAGGCTCCTTTTTAGGTATTCAAGTGAGTTTGCACTTGCAAGTGGTTTGCATGGGAACTATTTTTAATTTGAAATGCAATTTCATTTGTATATAATGAAAAAAAGCTTTCAGTGCCTAAGTCAGGGAATGTCTCCATAGTGCAAAAATTTAATGTTGGTGAACCTGGAATCTCAAGAGTTAGACAATAATGTAAATCACACTGGGAAGTAGCCATTCAAATGAAAAATCATAAGATAGTGTCTTATAAATAAGTGGAGTAGAAAAATTTTAGAATGAAATGACAGCAGTTCAACACTTTCTTTTTGTTTTATTGAGGGATTGAACTCAGGGGCACTTGACCACTGATCCACATCGCCAGCACTTTTTTGTATTTTATTTAGAGATAGGGTCACATGGAGTTGCTTAGCACTTCTCTGTTACTGAGGCTGGCTTTGAACTAGCAATCCTCCTGCCTCAGCCTCCCAAGCCACTGGGATTACAGGTGTGTGCCAATGTGCCCAGCTACAATACTTTCTTATAACTCATGGATCCACCTCCAGGATGTCTATCCTTTGAAACCATGCTCCATTGCCATGTCTCATGAATGCATTGCAGAGGATATTCTGCTTGGTAATCTGCTTCCTGGATAGAAAATGTTGGGCCCAGAAGTAAAATGTATAAAAGCAATTTAGCTTTTATTTCAGGTAGCTCAGTCTGATAAAAATATAATTTACACAAACAGTTTGGAGATTACTCTGGGTTTAGTTAAAATCAACACATTTTATATAACCTCATCATTATCATTCTGCCTGAAGCACTTATTACCGCAGACTTAATTATGACTACTCAAGTTGAGAAAACTTGAAATCTACTCTCAACAATTTTCAAGAATGCAACATGTTGTTATTAACTATGATAACCATGTTTTAAAATGGTTACATTGAATTTATTCCTACTATGTAATTGAAGTTTTTAAATTATTTGACCAACATCAATTCTATCTCCAGCCTGAGAAACTAATATAGTACTCTCCGTTTCTATGAGTTAAATTTCTCCAGATATCACATATAAGAGAGATCATGCATGTGTTAATTAACTCAATGTGTTTGTGTGTGTGCATATATATATATATATATATATATATGTGTGTGTACATGTATATGCACACACACACACATTTATATATATATATATATATATATATATATATATATAGAGAGAGAGAGAGAGAGAGAGAGAGAGAGAGAATCTTAAAGTTACAAAAACCGTAATATTTGTGATTATTTGAAATGTTTCATGTTTCCATGAAGCTGTGCCCTTGAGGATGTTCAGAACTTATGCAAATCACTTTCCCAGGCTCGTCATATTTGACTTGCCTTCTATTTCCTAGTACACTGCTCTGATCACTTATCCATACAATAGATACTGAGGCTAGTGTCTGTCACAGTACCAAATATTATTCCATCCTGTACAACTTAATTCACCTTCTACCCATATTGCAATCACTTCTCTCTTACTTTTCTTGAAGGATTTACCACATTTCACTGTTAGAAACTTCTTGCCTTACAAAATACATGCATGAAAATTCATTGTACTTTAGTAGAAAAATATTAAACATAGTAATTGAATATGGAGATATGATTTAAAAGAAAAACAATAATTTCAAAGTTAAAACTGAAATACATGGTTTGTTAAAGAAAAAATTCTCATTCTAGTTGAGATTTTGTTAGTTAGGCCTAGTTGTGTTGATTTTCTAAAGCAAATTAGAAGAAGCTGAATTGTGTGAAATATATTTTTGTATATAAATAATTAGAACAAACTTAATTTTGGACACTTTTTAAAAGTACAGATTCCAGTACATTCCAATGCTTCAGCACAAACATTTGTTCTAATTTATAATTTAAAATAAAACTTCTATATCTTTCTACATTGTGTTCTACTTACCAGCTACAATGTTCTTATGTCCTTAACTAAAAGTAATACCTAAAGGACTTTGATTAAAATAGCTATCTATGCTTCAAGTTCATTGTATTTGAATGAAAATCCATTGGTCTTTATATCACCAAACTAATTTCCCCACATATATTTCAAAAGATGACATGGATTTCCAATACAATACTTAATTCATGTACTAAAATACAAACCTGACTTCATATGAATACCAATATTACATAGTTGCAGGCATGCCTTCAAATGTCTACAACATGTAGGTAAGATAGAATTCAATAAGCAATAGAGTAACCTTACAGAAGACCACTACTGGTTTCTTTGATGAGCATGCTTCCTGTCTCTGATTTACAGATAAAATAGCATGTGATATGTTCACATTATTAATTACAGAGTTTCTGGGATGAAAAGAAACAAAAAGTGATCAAAAGTTATTATCATATATATTGAGGTCACACCATGGCAAAACCAAGAGCCTCAGTAAGAATAGATGCAAGATTTTAAATAGTGTTACAAATATTTCTAGAATCATGGCAGAATATTCAGGTTAAATATTCATGCTACAGTGAATATAAATTATTTTTTAAACTAAAAGTCGAATTTATTAAAAAGGAATGAAACTTTTTAAAAAGGATTACCTTATTTGCAAATTGAAGTTTAAGTATTTTATGTTCTATAGTGACTACATCCTTGGGAAGGAGCAAATAAGTACTTTACTAATATATTACTCTAGTTTTGCACATATTTTCAGAGATTCATTCTATATTTGTATTCATTCTTTAGCAAAATTTAAAGTATCCGTGTAGCCCTTAAAATCATCAAGTACAAAAATGTTGGTATTTCATCTAGCAAATATATGTCATTGGTTTTGACAGTAAATTTTTAATTTGAACTGAAAGACATATTAGTGTAGCCTAATAGATTTCTATTTTTGTTTAAAGTTTCATTAACTTTGCTATTACATAACTAAATATTCCCAATAGCTCAAATACCAAGAAAAATGATATCAGATAAATTCAATATGGTAAAAATTTTACTAAATAATTGAACATTTTAAAAAAATGACAGAACCCTTTTAGGACATAATTAAGTGTAGAAAGATTTCTACATATGCATCATTCCACACTAAAATATACATATAAATATAGTCTGCTCTAATTACATATGCCTGTATCATATTTTTATGGCATAATTGCTTTTTGAATGCTTTTAGTTGACACATAGCTTTTGCACATAGAATGTGTTATGCAAAAAAAAAATCAGTGCCATATTTTATGTTTTCTTTTGAGAAAAACTTTTTTCAGATATTTAGCCATTTTTAACTGGTTGTTTGTTTTCTTTCTATGGAGTTTTGAAGTTCCTTATATATTTTCAGCATTTACACTTTTTCAAATGCATAGTTTACAACACTTCCTCTTTTTGTCTGCTATTGTTTAATTTTTCTGTAAAGAAGCTTTCTAGTTTGATACATTTCCTTGTGTCAAGTTTGTTTTTGTTTTCTGTGTATTTTTGTGTCATAACCAAAAACAATATCATCACCCTGGCCACTGTCCTGGGCCAAGCTCATATGTTTTCTACTGTTTTCATTATTTTAGGTTTGGCATCTATGTTGTTAATCCATTTGAATTAATATTTTTAACTGGTAAGAAATAAGGATCTCATTTTACTCTTATGTGGGTAGATTTATAGTTTTCTCAGCACTATTTATTTGAAGAGACTGTCCTTTTTCTTTGTATCTTCTTAGCCTCTTTGTCAACAATCATTTATAATTGATTGTAAATGTGTGGAATTATTTCTGGGCTTTCTATTCTGTTAAACTGTTTTTTTATGACAATACCATGCTGTTTAGATGAATGTAACTCAGTCCTATATGTAACTATAGTATAAAAATGAAATATCCATAATTAGACTTCTCCATATAGATATATAGATGATAGATGCATATTAGACATTATATTAGATTATTTTGGAATGTTTTTCTGAGTATGTGTCAAAGATTTAGAAATCTTCTCAAACATTTTTTTTGTCTATTTTCAAAAGCAATATTGTAATAATCATTAGGACTACTAATAAGTATTTTGTTTATTTTCTGCATAGTATATATTTTAACATCAATTTTGGCAATTTTCATAACTAACAAATCAAGTATAAGAAGTAGTAATGTGTGTCATTTTCCAAGAAAGTTTTATTGTCCATAAGTTATTGATTGTAGCTTCTGTGCATGTGAATCTGCTACTAAATACTCAGGAAAAGGACTAGAGGGACTTTGTTCATATTTAAAATGTAAACTGGGTTGATAGCAGGTCCCTGAATATAAGCTTATCTAGTCACTAGCCTCTCATATACATGTGGACTATATAGCAAAATCACAAGATGTCACTTCTGGCATTACATTACAAAGCTTGATCCCCCTTTTGAGTTCTGCCTTCCTTATTTTGATGAAGTCTGTTGTCTTGTGAGGTACCATGAGAAGAAAACTGAGGCTCTTTATGCAGCAATGAGCTGGGAAGAATATGGTCCCTTAGTTCAATATTCCTGAAAGGTAGCACTTCCCATCAAAAACTACATGGGAGAGCTTTGGGGCAGAGGCACCCTCAATTGATCCTTCAGTTGATTGTAGGCTTCGGAAGACCTAGGACCAGCTGAGCAATGACTGAATTCCTCACCTTGAGAAAATGGTAGAATATTCATTCTTTCAAACAGCTTAAATTTTGAGGGAAAATTATTATACATTGATACATAACTAATTCAGTTAATAAATGTGAAAGGTCTCATGTCATAAGATGGAACAAATATAGTTCTAGATACAGTCAGTACATACACTGTGGGTCAGGTGATATTGGAAAATGAATTCAATGATGTATATAACCTTTATCAAAGAATATAAATCAAGCTGGAACAAAAAAATTAGTAAAACCACTAAATTGAAAAAAAATTACATGTACATATAATGCTATTCCTATCTATTAAAGCAAATATATATATATATATATATATATATATATATATATATAAACATAAGTAATAAAAATAAAATATTAATCCACTGTATAAATATGAACACTAGTATGATGTCTCATTGAAGGATCAATGAATGCACAAGTTCATTTACAATATTTTATATTTTAAAAGTGATGAGTCTAATGTAAATATATTAAAAGGCTATTAACTTTTCTTGTATCTTGGTAAGTTATGCATAGATATTTCTCATATTATGTCCTATTTTTCTTGTTAATAACACTGCTTATTTGTGAAAAAATAATTTTAGTAAGATAGAACTGAAGTAATAAAAATATGATATATTGATATGAAGTTGATATGCTATTAACATAAAAAATGGATATTAAAATACCTGCATTTGGTTTAGAGAAGTTGCATGACTAAATTAGATACAGATCTTGTTTATTGTAGTAATCCGATGAGAACAGCATCAGCAACCATAATACAACAAATAATTTCCAAGACATTAAGCAAACAAATCATTTATATAGATTAATGTAAACAAATCATTTATACATCTATTGCACACAACTCATCTTTAAACTATGCCTCAGAGACATCCACTAAATAGTATGAAGCAGAGTAAATCTATCATATTATGCTATTGTTGCAAAAAAAACCTTTAATATGACATATAATATGCTAAAAATGGAAAACACATTATTCATACATGTAAACCTGACACCTAGAAACATTAATATTATCATGCTAATTAGAGAATAACATAATTTTTCAAATTTTTATCACTTGATATGTAATCTATTATTTTTAATATGGGCAGTTTTAGAAATTTGCTTATGAAAACGTTTGTTGTGTCATATAAACATTTCAGGTTATATGTCTTCTTTAATTTGTTTTCTATTTTTGACTTATGAATTACTCAATGAGAACACATAGCATAAATATATTTATTTGCTTGTACATGTTTCGTCACAGTTAAAAAATCAGTGATACTCATAAACATAATCTCAGCCATGCAGGTTTTATTTCTCATGGTGATATGCATAATAAACAGAACAAACAAAATCTGACTCAAGACACACTTTGTGGTTATTTATAAACAAAATATGATTTGTGCACCTCAAGGGTGGGCTGGGGAGTGGTTAGTAAGATTATAATAATTCCCAAACCATTTATAACTCACTAGCTAATTGTTTTCAAAATTTAATTTTTTTATATTTTAATTAAAACAACAATTAATTTGAATTCTGTCTAAAGAGAATAGGATTTGAATTTATTGTGGAGTGTTTGTACCTCAGTGTTCAAATATAATTTTGGTAATATATATGGGGAAAAATAATATTCCATTAAGAACTAAAGTAATTTGGAGACTAGATTTTAGGTCAAATATCCTCTTTGCTGATAAAAACAAGTGCATATCAAATAGGCAACTCAAACCTGTATAGATATCACCCTTCCCTGGTCATCCCATCTAAACTGTTAGATCACAATTTCTAGTTATTATTGTAAAATATTGTCCTAAATCATAGTGAAATGAAAACAGTATTCTATCAAGAAAACAGATACTGTGGGTCATAAATTTGAAAAGGTAAACACAGGAATGGTTTATTGATAGCTATGATGATGACTAGGTGGGGAATTATTTGGTGATGTTTTCAATCACATGCCTGGACTTTAACTGGGACCTCACCCTGGATCTTCAATTAAAATTAGGTTACTTCTAGGAACGTGCTTTTCATACAGAAATTTTAGGATAATTAGACTTCTTCTAGGGAAGCCCAGAGAACCAAAATCTAGTGTACCAGTAGACCAAGTGAAATCTTTATGACTCACCTGTAGAACCACATATTGTCATTGCAAACTGCATCCTTTGGGTTAGAATTGTCTTCAGTGCACCAAAATTCAAACCAATGTGGCCTAGATACCACCTTTTTAATGTCAGGAAGAGGCATCACTTTTTAAAATAGCATGTAGGATGGGTGATATACTTGTGGATATCTTTGAAAAGTGCCATCTGCTACAAACATATATTCCTTCTGCTTAATTTTCTTAACATCACTTATCACTAAGATTTAATATATTTGATGTCATTTTTGTATCATTTTTATATCTTCTAAGTAGAATTCACGTTTTTGTTTGTTTGGTCTCAGTGTTCTTCTCCAACACATAAGAGTACATAAAACAAGGAACCATTTAATAGCTATTTATTGAATTAATTAATAGATTGGTTTTGAGGGAGGGCTTTGTACAGAAGCACCAATATTTTACCTTTTAGTGTACTAGCTCTCTAAGGTCGCTGAACCACCAAACTATACTCAGAATTAGTATCATCTTGCCTAGAAATACACGTTCACAAACAAACATAACAAGATAGCGTTCACATGATTTGGAGGAAATAAGAGAAGTAGGTATATATGACACTAACATAAATTTTTAAAAGGAAATAATAAAAAATGAATATATAGACATTCCAAATAACAATAATAAAAGAAAATGAACAAATCTACAATGGAGATAAATATGGAGATACATACTTGTAATCCTAGCTAGTCGAGAGGGTAAGGCAAAAGTTACAACTTCTAGACCACCTTGGGCAACTTAGTGAGAGCTTGTCTCAATATAAAAATAAAAATAAAAATAAGAAAGGGACAGGAATCTAGCTAAGTGGTACACCATCTCTAAAGTCAATCCCAGAACTGCAAAAGCAAACAAACATTCAAATGTATATTTCAATATATTGTTTCAAAATAATGAAGAATATTATAGACAATAAGTGCTATGAGTATTTGAGGTTATACAAAATATGAATTATACATAAAGCTATAAAAAGAAAATCTAATCAAAGCTTTTATAAAAATAGGTCCAACATTAGAATTAAAATGTGCAATGAATCTATAAAACAAGAGGAGAATAACAAACACTGAATTCAGAAAAAAGAAACAAGAAAAACATGAGAGGAGTGGTTATTCAGGATAGAAAAAAGTATGATCAATTTGGTATCCTTAAGTAAGAGAAAAGGATTTCTTCAAAACGAAGAAAAAAATATTGACAAATTTGAAGATTAAATAAGACCAGGAAGGCTAAGATAACCACATAGAAAGGGAAAGTGGCCATGATATCTGAAAGTTAGGACTGTCAAGAAGTCACGTTGGTATGGCTCATTGGTCCTTTCTTCTAAACATATATTCTACCATGTCTTTAAAAAAAATGATTTAGGGTCTGGACCTGTAGCTTAATGGTAGAGCACTTGCCTAGCATGTGTGAGGCTCTGGATTTGATCCTTAGCACCACATAAAAATAAATAAATAAAGGCATTATGTCCAAGTACAACTAAAAAAAATATTACAAAGTAAATAAATAAAATAAAGGTATTGTGTTCATATACATATTGTGTTCATATACAACCAAAAAGTTATAAAGATTTAAAATATGGTATTTTGATCTTATTCTGTGTGCCATCACTACTTAGTACACAGCCATTCCTATACTTGAGCCAGAGAGGAGTCCAGGAATCTTAAGGAAAAGGAGGTAAAAAATTAATACCTACATTAACCTCACTTCTATTGACCAGAGGTAGGTTTTAGGTCTTAATCTTTAAGAAAGTTCTTTAAGAAATTTTGAAGCATTCCATATAGTGGTAGATTTGTCTTCGTAAAAGAAGTGGATAGTTTTCATGTAGGGGAGTAACTCCTTATATACAGACAAGGTTTCAACTAGATCTTTTAAACTGGGTGTGAGCATTGTTGAACTGGGCAGATATAAAGCCTGCCTTATTGTTATACCTTGCTCTATATAGAACTTTTGGATATTACATTGCAGTGTTATTTTCTGCTGTTTCTCAACTAAGATTCACAGAGTGTGAGTTTGTCTTTTAAATTGCAAATGACTTTTGTTTCTGCACAAGTGACCACATCATACACAGGTTAAGAGTCCATCCATAAATATTTAAAACAAGACCAAAGTAGACAGTACCAGATCAAAACATTTTGGTCAAAGTGTTGATCCTTACCTACCACAATTTATGAAAAGGATTCAGAATTTGGAAGGTGATATATTGTAACATACAAAACTTGTAGAAAGTAAAAGTGTTTTGAAGTTGTAATCACAGAGACAACAAATCTATAAGTTATTTCAAATATTAAGTGCATAATAAAGATAATTTCTTCAAAGAAGAAATGTTAAAAAAATTAAAAATAAAATGTCCTATTAGGACATTTATGGCAGAAAAAAATAAATGTGAAAAGATAGAATAACTAGTGTGACACAAGAAACAGAAACCCTTGACAGAAAATTTAACATCTTAAAAGAAAGGCTAGACAAATTAAATAGAACATGAGATTTTAAAGTCCAAAATAAAAACATCAGATTTTTTATATAAAAACAAAAATTGGATGCGTCTACTCAACAAACAAAAATATTTTAGATAAGTTTTAGGTATCGTAGATATCACAAAATCAGAAAGGATGTATGGAACTCACAGAAATCTGAGAGAAAAAGAGGAGAGATCTGAATAATAATGGCCCGATTTACTCAAAAGATCTAGAAGATAGCATAGATCTCAAGTTAGACAATATACAGCTCACATAGAGAGGAACATGGGACCCCTCCCCTCTGTGCTGGATGTTTATGGAAAGTTCCTTCAGACAATCTGAGAGACATCCAGGAAGAACAGCCTGATCTGCTCCCAGCATTATCGGGAAAGCTTCAGGGTGCTAAGTGCCTTAGGGAAAATTCTTAAAAAATATTGTTGAAATGATAGTGGAATGAAATGTTTATCAGAATAAGGCAGCATAATAAAAAGGTGCCAGACAGGACAAATATAGATGAAGTCCAAAACTGATTTTGAATGTTGATCTTATGGTAGAATATCTGGATTAGGTTGCCTAAATCAGAAAATGGATCTGTATCTGATTTGTTGGAATAGTGTGCAGTTTTGACAGGGCCATCTGTTTGATATGGTTTCCTGTTAAGCTTTTAACTTTACCTCACTCCGTTCTCCCTTCCTCACATTCATCTCAATGCTTTTGCACTTGTTCCTTCTTTTAGCGACACATTTTTTTCTGATTTACGCATGGATTCCTCTTCTCTTTTATTCATAGCATTTACCTTCTGGAGAAACTTTTTCCTCTCCACCTGCTAAAACATGAGTTTGCCAATCATGTATCATTTTTTTATCATCTTCACTAAATGAAATTATGCTTACCATTTACTTGTTTTGTTTTCATTAAACATAAATCTATTGAAAACAATTGTCCACTCTATCCCATGCTTGTCTTAAGTACCTAGAACAAGAGTTGTCATATAAAGTTACTCAAAAGACATTAACTTACGAAAATTTATAGTCAGGAGTAGTACTGTTTTAAGAATCAGAAAACCTAAAAATGAGAATATTATTTTTCTTAAAAAGTCAGACTTTTACTTAGTAATATTTACTTAGTAGAATTTACTACTCCATAGAAGTAATAATTTTTAGTTCTATGAAGTCATAGAACTAAAAAATACTACAAGGCATTGACATTAAGTTTTGTAACAAGTATTTAGGAATTAGATACTCCACAGGTCTAGACAAATATGTAGACATTAAGGAAACACTTTTAAGTTACAAAATGTTTAGAGCATAGAAATTATCAAGAACCAATAAAATAAACCTGGCATGATGGTGCATATCTGTAATTCCTGCAAATTTGGAGGCTGAGGCAAGAGGGTCACCAGTTTGAAGCCAGCCTTAGTAGCTTAACAATATGCTCAGCAGCTAAGCAAGAACTTGTATCAAAATTTTTAAAAATTAATAAATAAAATAAAAAGAACATGGGATGTAACTTAGTAATAAAGCACCCCTGAGTTCAATTCCCAGTAACAAAAAATAAAAATAAAAAAATAAAAAATCTGGGGATGGGTTTGTGACTCAGCAGTAGAGCACTCACCTAGCACATGCAAGGCACTGGGTTTGATTCTCTGTACCACATAAAAATAAATAAATATAATAAAAATATTTAAAAAATAAAAATCAATAAAATAAATTTTTACTACATACAACGATTTAAAGTGTGAACATAAAGTGAGTCTTCTAAAGAAGCAACATTTGACAGTTTTATTTGTTAAAGTGTTTCAAATGTTCAAGCTTTATATTTTGCCATTAAAAGTGACTCAGAAGAGAGAAAAATAATGTAAGTTTTAGTTTTTTTCAAAATGAACATATATTAATGACTAATTTTGTCAAGCATATAAGAATAACACAGAAAAATGGGTCGACAAAAATGATAGCTTTTACTGAAAGTATCCTACTAGTAAAGGTAAGCACAGCAGCATGTTAATTAAAGTAGCAATAAATCAAGCAAGTTATATACTAATATTTAAAATTAATTCAATCTTAAAAATATTTCTTAGTACAACTCACACTTTGAAGAATATTTAGGTAAAAAAATAATAAGACAATTTACATAAATTATTTTAAAAAATTTGTAGTATCAACATTCATTGTTGATGTGCAAAAGTTAAATCTAACCCTTAAAATAACTAGCACAAAATTTGAAGAATATTCAAATCAATGAATAAACAAAACATAGAGAGAGGAAAGTGCATATATTGGGGAATATAATTAGTGGATATACAAGTATATTATAACTTATTAAAACATCTTAATGTACTTACAAATGAATAATATTATGTCTTATATACTTGTTAGGATATTATCTATTGAATATGGCACTATTAAATATTTAAAAATCTGGATGTATTACAGTAGCAGGGATTTCATCTGGAAATATAGCTTTTAACATCGTAAATAAAAATACACAAACAGTTATTTTTTTAAATTCAAAAATGATTAGTGTGATAAGTGTGGTTTGCAATAAATTACAAACCCACATATATACACACACACACTGACAAATATGTGTGTATGTGTATACATATACACATATATACACACAAGCATACTTATTAAACTAAAAACTGTAAAAATAGTCTAATTGTTTAGTTTGGTGACAGGAATGTAGCAATATATAATACTTTGCTGAACCATAATAATGATCACCTTTTTGTTAAAACTTTCATACAATATCAACTTGAAGTAATTTTATATAATAGAATCAAACAAATTAAAAGCTGACATAAGTATCTCTAAGAATGATCAAAAAAGAATATGTGATAGGAAGAACAATGCAGAATGTTTTCTCTGATAAAAGGAGGTTGACTCATAGTGGGGTGGAGAGGGGGAGCATGAGAGGATTAGACAAATTCTATATAAGGCAAAGGAGTATTAGGGAGAGGGAGGGGCCAGGGGATTAGCAAGGAGGGTGGAAATTGATGGACATCATTATGCATAATACATGTATGAAGATTTGAATTGGGTGTCAATATACTTCATATACAAACTGAGATATGAAAAATTGTGGTATATATGTGTTTTAAGAATTGTAATGCAGAAAAAAACAAAGTACATGTATAAAGGCATAAATTGGCATGAACATACTTTATATACAGAGGTATGAAAAATTGTGCTCTATATGTGTAATAAGAATTGTAGTGCATTCCACTGCTACCATGCATTTTAAAAAATAAAATCAATAGCAGATTTTAGAAAAATTCCTGTGGAAGGAAAATCAGGAAATACATGGTAGTGAAAAGTAAAGATAAAATAGACTGGAATAAATTAGAGGGGAAATTCAAAAGCTTTAATTACTTTTCAAAACAAAACAAATCAAGAATATTGGAAATTTTTGACATTCTTGGCATGGAAATTTGCATTTAAAATGGGCAGTAAATATAAAAACAATAAAATAAATAATTATTAACTTTAAAAATGAAAGGAACTGAGGATAATAAAATGTCACAGAGAGAGGATTGCAAAGAAAAATGCAAGTAACATATAAAAACTGAGTTCATTAATGTAGAAAATGCAGTTAAAAATTAAAATATAAACCACATGGTTGAAATGTATCCATGTTATTGAAAAGGGTATTCTAGATGTCTAGATGACTAAAATTTCAATAGACATGTTTTTTGAGTATTTATAGTGAACAGTTTCAAAAGGTTTCAAAAAGTAACAGGGTTAAAAAAAAAGAAAACAGAGCAACACTGAGAAAAGGGGGCCTCTAATAACAGCTGTTAATATTAAAATTCTAAAATATATGAAATAGAAAATTTGGAAATAAAATTCATATCAGGCAGCAATCAATGTAGAATGTATAATGTAACTCAATCTGAAAGGTGTACTCTGAGAATTAATAAAATATCCCTATTACAAACATGTATATAGAACTGAAATGTCTAAGGAAAACAATTTTACAATTCTGTGATGAAATCTGTTAATCTACACTCCAGAAGTTCCTGAGTTACCATTATATTAAATATTAATTTATGTTACATAAACAAATAGAAAATATTAACAATAAAGCTCTCAATCATGTAGACATATGTAGACATACAAAGACTCAAGCATGCAAACAATACATAGATTTTGGAAGATACAAAATGTAATCATGTTTGTGCTAATAAACTAATCTTCACATCAAAAAGAATTAAGGTTTGATGCGGGAACATATCATATTCTCTGATTATTAATGAAGAAATCATACCAAGAAAAATTACCAAGAATACAAAATATCACACAAATTAAATAACAGAATTTGAATAGCAAACAATAACTTCTGTGTTTTGAAAATTAAACTATATTTGAATTTTGAATAATTATTAATTTAAATAGAATATTATTTTTTCATTCCAAAAATGTATTCAAGAAATGAGCATAGAGTCAATAATACATTACAATGTGAAAAATTATATAAGTATATTTAATTTTCCATAAGGGAAATTGGAAAATTTATAATAAATGGAAAATAAAAGCAGAAAAGCAAAAAAAAAAAAAAGACAAATTAATGGTATGGAAATCTTTCAATAGAAATGATTAACAGAATTTATATAATTCATGAACAACATATCTATTTATGTAAACAATAAATAATAATTTTTTCTCAGAGTTTATATATAAAAAGAAGTAAAATGACAACTCAGCATAAAGAAAATATAAGGTATAGCGACAAAATAAATTGAAATGTGTCTAAGGATAAACATTATCTTATAGGCTCAACTTTACTTGAAAATTTTAAATTTTAATGATTTAATTATATTATCACAAAATTCTATACACTCTTCTATTGATGCTTTGTATGATGTTTTTCTTCATGCAAAAGAATGAAAGTATTAGCATGTATGGTAGGTTTTATATTTATCATCTATAAATCAATGACGTTATTGATTTAAGCAGAGTTGTATTAATTTGTATTGAGCAGCAATATTGTGTGAAGAAAATTCCTAGTCTGTTGATATATATCATAGACCCAAAAGATTCTGCCCACAAAGGAGCTAACAGAATTGAAGTTGGAAAGAAAAAAAATAGTGTTTTGATATATATTTATGCTGAAATCAATGACACTGACAATCATATTGCTAAGTGTATATGTTGGAGCTAATAATAGTGACAAGAATTCATCAAAATTGGAAGCAAAAAAATATATTGAAAAAAAGAAAGAATATGGACATAACAAATTAAAATATTCAATTGTTTATGATGGGACCATTCAAATAAGAAAAAGGAATGTAACATTTTTTAACAATTCAAGAAAAAAAGGCAAAGAGAAACACCTGGAATAGAGATTTAATTTGGGGTAAGTACATTGAAGAAGCCGTAAATGTGTGTAGCTAGAGTATCAAGAAAACCAGTAGATACACTCACTCTTATCTGAACATTAACTTTTAACATCTTAGAACTGATTTTCTCTCTTGGTACTCACTACCATTATTTAGATTAGAAGTCGCAAGTCCCTGATGTGTAGTGAAGTAACTCTCAGGTAGAGGAAATACTATTTTTCCCTGAAGCTTCAGCTAATTGTCAATATTGTAGAATTGTTACTATATCTTCTATGTTTTTACCTTCTAATATAAGTAAAACATTGGGTGTTTAATAATTGTAGCTCTTAAAATAGCATTTAATTTCCATTATATGATAGAACTGAATGTAATTTCATTTATCAAACCATAACTTCATTGACCAACATTATTATTTTTTGCATCTCTTACTTGGAACATGAACAATAACAATAAAAAGTGACAATTGCCACAATGTATTTAATGGACATATTCTATGTCTTGTCACAAGTTTGTTTTGATGTCTCATTAAAATCAACACTGCCTTCTGGCTTTCTATGAAGATTGGATATAAATCATCAGGCAACCAGCAAGTGACAAACTATGAATTAAATGCTCAATTAAATCTGGCATTGCTACATAATGAAAGGTACTACATTGGATAGACAGTTCATTATCATGTGGGTCAGTCATTATGTCGGCTTCTACTTGTTCCTATATGGATAACTAAATCCACAGTGCCACAGTAAAATGTCAAACCTAACATGAGATGTTTCCATGAATACTTTCCCTCAAGATTAAAGCAAAATTAATGTTAAAATTTTTAATAATTACTTCAAACTAATTAAAAATATAAAGAAAAACAATGAAAGGAAGTGTTTGAGATATGAAAGAAAAAAATGACTAATCATCAGATAAATTTTCAGAGTAAAAAATTTCCCCTAATAAAAATTGGAACTCATATTCCCAGTTTGCTTCCAGTACAAAGTCAAAGTGTCATATCATATTAAGTGAATAATAAGACTCCACAGCTCATTAAAGTATAAATTCATTTCTTTGCTTCTCCTGTGGTGTAATGTGTTTGCATTTTTGCCCTGAGGATAGATACTAACATGAACATTTATCTGTAATTAAAGATTCAGACATCATTAACAGTATAGCCGGTTCATTGCAGACAGATGAGAGGCTTTAAAAATATTTTCTATTCCATGTGAAAGTTACCTTTCCTTCAGGTTTAGTTTTCTTCCTTTTCCTCCACAATGGTAATGGTTTCCTCCAACTAAATGGAAGTGTTCAATGATTCACCATCTTTTTTTCTCCCTATTTAACATTTTTCTGAATTAATTAGAGAAAAATGAAGACTAACTCCGAGTTTTTCTATTTATACCAAAAGAGTATCTGTTTTTGAAAAGATGAAAGTGAAGATAAAAAGCCAGAAAGACAGATGCAAGACTGAATAGATAATCATTAAAAATTGATGCAAGAAAATTTCACTGATATGAAACTGAATATCTACAAAAAAATCTCTCCAGATATTAAATACTAAAATAGGCCTACATAGTAACTTACAAGTGGCATAAAAATGCCAGTAAGAGAATAACCAAAGAGAGCTTTATGTTAAATGACTGTGTAAAATTATGGTTCATATTAAATAATTTAATAAATGTATATTAAGAAAAAAATATTAATTCTGCATTCTGAGTAAAATTATCTATTTTATCTATTCTAGAGTCATTAATTTGGGATATCTATTAAACATTTTTGCATTGTAAGACATACTTTTTACAGAATATCAAACTAAATTATAAGGGTTCAAGTTCTTTTCTGTCACCGTCCAGCTATGTGAAATTGAACACGCTGTTATTTAAGCTCTATTTTCCTTGATATCCCACTTAAGATGAGAGCATGGCAACAACTGCCAAAACTTATCATTATCTCTGTTCTCCTTTGTGTGTGTGTGTGTGTGTGTGTGTGTGAGTGTGTGTGTGTGTGTGTGTGTGTGTGTGTGTGTGTATGTATACAGGATGTAGAATTCAAGTATATTTCACATCTCATAAACATTCACATCAGCCCAGATGAGTCTCTTCTAATGAGTAAAATATTAATAAATGTGGTCACAGCACATTCAGACCTGGTACATACAATCAACTCATGAATAATTTTGTTTTTCTTTACCATCAATGTTTAAAAATGAAAAGAACTCTAAAGATGCACAGGACAGAAGATGGCAATGAGCCTGTATGACACTTGGAGAAGGATCTCCCTATGACCCCATGCAACCCACTGTGATATGAAAGAGCAATAGGTTTTCATAATATAAAGCTAAGAACTCAGTCTGTGGGTAGATTGTAGTAGAATTGCCTATATCTAGCTACTAGATGAGAATTCTTAGTAGTATTTATTTCATGAAGTTAAGTGGAGTTTAGTGGATCAATATATGTGAAACACTAGGAACAAAGCTTGGTAATAGAGTCATGCAAATATTTGCTATTTTGTTGATTAGGATAATGTGTCAGAGATCTATAGTGTTTTGCAAACTTCCACATGTTGTTAGATTGCCCAGCTTTTCTTATTCTGCACCAGGGATTCTAGATCTGGGTCAGTGGAACACTAGGAGAACTGGCATACAACACTGCCAGACCTGCTCTTAATTGTATTCTGCTTTAACACCTCTAATCAGCCCTGCCATGTCAGAAGACTGGGAAGACATATGAATAAGATATGTTAGCCAAAATACAAGGAGACTGGAGACTCCTGCATCCACATAGGAGCTGTTAGGGGGACACCTCCTATATAAACAACCTATGAAGTAGTTTCTGTGTTCTTGGAATATTTATAATTTATGCAGGAAAATTTAAAAATACATATTTCAACTGTAGGAAAGGTAAGAACATACATAATTATATTACTACATCTAGGAGGATTAAAATTTTTCAGTTTTTTTCACATCACTTAAGAGGGTGACATAAAATATATCATGATTCTTAAGATCACCCATTTAATTATCTAGGTACAAATACATATTTTTATTTAATTTTTTAAAATTATATTTCCTCACTTAGAAAATAGTTAAGTACCTACCAAAATATGTTATTTTATAAATTATGTTTCCCTGTATAAAACTGAAAACTATTTTCCTGAAAACAAGTATTAAAAAAAAATTGAGAGGTTATTATTTTGACTGAGCTTCTATACTTGGCCACAAAAGAGCAGAGAAAAACAAAATTGAGTCACTCATGCTAAAGGCCACATCATCAGAATGAAACCCAGAGAAAACAGATCAATCCAGAAATAGACGAGTTTTTCCAAAAAATAAGAGAGTTCAGTCTATCTGAGTCAGCAAAATAAAGAAGTTCCCTTGCTTAAAACTGACAAAATACAAAACAGGAAAGTAACCTGAAGTGACCTGATGTTAACCAGTTTTACTTCTGTTGTTCTGTTTCCTCATTTGTGCCTTACGAAACCCACTATTCTGCCATTGCCCAGTAGTACCATTTATTCTATTTTTTAAAATCCAATTTAAATCAATGCCAATTAAGTCTATAACTAATTTATTGTAATCTTGTCTTTTGAAATAATAAATCTTTTTGTAAGTGTTACATCAGCTTTAAATCAAATAGCCTTTGTAGATCTAGTGTTGCTGAGTTTCTGCAAACTTCGTTAAGATAAACTTTCTGGCTTTGAGTCAACAAAATCCTACTGGCATTTCATCATTGTCAAGAGATAATTATATGCTTTTCTCTACTTTTATTGTGCTAAGTGTGTACCATAAATTTGTTCTTCAATTAGGCCATGCATGAATATAAAACTCTGAAAGCTTATAACAAATAGAAACAATAATTTGAAAAATTAAGCATTTTTTCTATCAATATGTGACATCCCATGAAGCCATTTAAAAGAAACAGTTTTATGTTTTCTTCTCCAATAAAATATTAATTATTAATTAATATTTTCTCAAAAGAGTTGGAAATTCTATCCTTATTCTGGATTTTTAACAGTGAGAAATAATTTTTAAAATGTGAATTATACCTTATTGTTTTCAGGTAGAATTGAAGAAAGCATAATTATACAAAATGAAAAATAAGGTGTTAGTAGTTCTGTCATTCTCTCATGTCATTTGCCCAATTTATTTTTGAGTTTGGAAAATATTTAATATTTTTGTTCAAATATTAAATATCAGTAAAAAAGTCTGCACACACACACACACACACACACACACACAGAGAGAGAGAGAGAGAGAGAGAGAGAGAGAGAGAGAAAGAGAGACCAATTTCATCGCAGATGTGTTAACCCCTTAAATAATTAAAATTGGTCTGATATCTGCACTAATTTGACTGATTCACACTCATTTAAATTTATTTAACCAGTTTACATAAATGAGTAATTGCACATACTCCATGCATACCAAAAAGAAACCCAGATTAATAGAACCTTTATTATTTTTCTGATTTCTTCTTTGAATCTCATGCCTCTGAATTCTGAATAGAATAAGCATCTTTCCTTCTTCTTTGGGATACCATTTATATTATTGTGTTTTGTATCAAACATGTATAGGTTATTGTTAATTCAAGGTTTTCTCTGGAATAATTCTCTGATTCTAAGTCGAAGGCACTGAGACACAAAAATATTATTCAATTTTATATTTCTCATAACGTATAACTAAAGGTTGAAAGAACTAATCTTAATTGTTTTTAACTATCATGGTGCACTCATGTTGTTCATTAATCTCAAATATATTTCAAAATTTCCTTGTATATAGAACATAAAGAGGTGTTTAGAATATGTTTTTGTCATGCTATCAATATTTATGTAATAATATGGATTTGCTAAAGAGATCACAAATAAGATCTGGAGATATCTTACATTATTTTCCATTTAAGTTAGTATTTTAACTTCATAATTATTAAAATTGCTTCAAGGATACTTTAATAAAATAGAAATAAATCTGTCTTGCTGAAGGGCAAGTAAAATTGTGCTTAAAGATATATGAAATTGATGAAATGTTAAAATATAAGGCTTCTAGTTTTACTTTGTTGCTTGCTACTGAAAATAAGATATACATGTTAACTACAAGTTAATGAAAACTTTCTCTGAAATGATCTCCTTAAATATCAAAATGAATCATTTTAGATATGGTGATATTATTCAATCTTTTAAAAAGTGTGTGAATTTGAGAAGTTTAAGAGAATTACCATTTTAAGCTTATATACCTTTATATAGATAGATAGATAGATAGATAGATAGATAGATTATAGATAGATAGATAGATAGATAGATAGATAGATAGATATAGATAGATAGTAGATGGAAACGATACCTTTATTTTATTTAGTGATTTTTTTAATGTGGTGCTGAGTATTGAATCCAGTGCTTCACACGTGTTAAGCAAGCACTCCACCATTGAGCTACAGCCTCAGCACCAGGATTTCCATTTTTCCCTTTTGAAAATAAAGATAATTAAAGTATGAATATTTGAAGGTGCACCTTGTAAGATCATTAATTAAGTGAGAATCTTAGGTTTGATAGTTAGTACTATGGAAAATATAACAAAAAAGGATTCTGTAAATCACATTCTTTTAGTCCAAAAATTCATAACATTTTTATTTTTTATTACAATAAAAATGTTGTAATTATTTTATTTACACATAGGTATGCATTTTATGAACATTCCCATTATTTTCTTCATCCTTTCTCTTTTCTCTGTAGTTTCTTTTTTCATAACACTGTCTTATTATTATACCTCCTCAGAGATCTGCACTGTGCAATTAGCCCAAACAATTAATTATTTACTACTTGCCAGCTAGTAAGCCTTAAAATACCTGTCAAATGATTTAACATGTTTTTGGCAACAGTAGAAAATTCAGAATGCTTCTAAGCGTGCTTCACAGGAAGAAGTTGTAGTTAGAGATCTTGGAATAAAATCCATTTACTACCTTAAAGGAAAACACATGATAGTGGAAACAGTACATCTAAAGTAAAATATCAACAGGCAGCCATCAGATCTATACCTTCAGATTTAACCAGTAATGGTCTGAGCAATCCAACAGTTGTTATTCACTGTGTGTTGAAAAGGGAGGCTAATCTTAAATCAAGAAACTTAAATTGTACTTATCAATTTCTCCATGGAAAGAAGTAAGATTTCAAAAACTCTTGAAATATAGGAACTAAAGAAAATATTCTTCAAGACATATTGTATAAAATGTGGTATTAAATAGAATTTTTTGTTAGTTTCTGACAAAAAGTAGTAATACAAAATAATTACAGATACAAAAATCCTATTGTCAGAAAAATAGTCTTCATTTTGGCTACTGCTAGTCCTGAAATTTCTATAATTTCTGTTTAATGTATAAGAAAAAGCACTTAATTGGATATAAAATCAACGCCTATAAATCACAGGCATTTCTGTATATCAGTGACAAATCCTCTGAAAGGGAAATGAGGAAAACTACCCCATATACAATTTCCTCAAAAAAAAAAAAAAACTTTGGAATCAACTTAATGATAGAGGTTAAAGATCTATACAGTGAAAACTATAGAACCAAAAGAAAGAAATCAAAGAAGACCTAAGAAGATGGAAAGATCTACCTTGCTCTTGGATAGGCAGAATTAATATTATCAAAATGATCATACTACCAAGAGCACTATACAGATTCAATGCAATCCCCCATCAAAATCCCAATGACATTCCTCATAGAAATAGAAAAAACAATCATGAAATTCATCTGGAAAAATAAGAGACCAACATAGCCAATGCAATCCTTAGCAAGAAGAGTAAAGCAGGTGGCATTACTATTCCAGACCTTAAACTATACTACAGAGCAATAGTAGCAAAATAGACCTGTAGACCAATGGTACAGAATAGAGGACACAGAGACTAAGTCACATAACTACAGTTATGTTAGACAAAGGCACCTAAAAAGTACATTGGAGAAAATATATCCTTTTCAACAAATGATTCTGGAAAAACTGGAAATTCCTATTTAACAAAAGAAACGAAAACTCTCTCTCTCACCATGTCCAAAGCACACCTCAAGTGGATCAAGCACCTAGGAATTAAACCAGAGACCTTTCACCTAATGGAAGGAAAAGTAGGCTCAAATTTCCATCATATCAGATTAGGCCCCAACTTCTTTAGTAAGACTCCTATTGAACAAGAATTAAAACCAAGAATCAATAAATGGATGGATTCAAACTATAGAGTTTCTTCTCAGAAAAAAAAATATATATATATATCAGTGAGGTGAATAGAAAGTCTACAGAATGAGAGCAAATTTTTACCACTTGCACATCAGATAGAGCACTAATTTCTAGGATATATAAAGCACTCAAAAAACCTTAACACCAAATAAATAAATAAATAACATAATCAATAAATGGATCAATAAACTGAACAGACATTTCTCAGAAGATATACAATTAATCAACATACATATAAAAATGTTCAATATCTCTAGCAATTAGAGAAATACAAATAAAAACTACTCTAAGATTTCATCTTACTCTGGTCAGAAGAGCAGCTATCAAGAATACAAACAATAATAAGTGTTGGTGAGGATGTAAGGGGAAAGACATACTCATCACTCATACATTGCTGATGGAACTGCAAATTGGTGCAGCCAATCTAGAAAGCAACATGAAGATTCCTTGGAAAACTTGGAATGGAACCACCATTTGACCCAGCAATCCCACTCCTCACTTTATACTCAAAGGACTTAAAAAACAGAAAACTATACAGGGATACAGTCATATCAGAGTTTATAGCAGCACCATTCACAATAGCTAACTTGTGGAACCAACCCACATGCCCTTCAGTAGATGAATGGATTGGGAAACTGGTATATATACACAATGGAACATTACTCAGCATTAAAAGAGAATAAAATCATGGCATTTGCAGGTAAATGGATGGAGTTGGAAAATATAATGCTAAGTGAAGATAGCCAATCGCAGAAAAACAAAGATCAAATATTTTTCCTGATATGAGAAAGCTGACTAATTATGGAGATGCATGGGGAAGCATGGGAGGAATGGAGGAACTTTACATAGGACAAAGGGGAGGAAGGGGAATGGAGGGAGGAAGGGAGTAGGAATTATGGTGGAATGAGTTAGGTAGGCATCATTACCCTAAGTATATATATGAAGACATAAATGGTGTAAAAGTACTTGTGTACAATCAGTGACTTGAAAAACTGTGCTCTATATGTATAATACGAATGAATTGCATTCTGCCATAGTGTACAATACATTCGAATAAATAGAAAATTTAATTTAAAAAATTTGAGACAGTGTCCTGCTAAATTGCCTAGGGCCTCACTAAATTACTGAGGCTGGATTTGATCTTTTGATCCTCCTACTTTAGCCTCCCAAGCCACTGTGAGGCCTGGATGAAAACTATTATTATTATTATTATTATTTTACATACATGACAATAGTGGAATGCCTTACACTCATTATTACCCATTTACAGCACAAATTTTTTGTAACTCTGTATATAAAGCATGTTCATGCCAAAATTATGCCATTCTACATGTACTCTTTTTTTTGCATTACAATTCTTAATACATATATATACCACCATTTTTCATATCTCTGTTTGTATATAAGGTATGTTGACACCAAATTCACTAGTATTTCTAATCATATAAATTTAATATGGTGATCTTAGAAATGCATTCAAGATATAGATACTTTCTTTGTGTACAAAAAACATTTCTTATCCTTTTGTTAATATCCATTACATTCAGTATGCTAGAACAATATATAGAGATTTCTCATTAATCAATTATATGTTGAGTTTTGACTTCAACCAGATCCTTTAAAATATGAGAGTAATTAACAGCATTTAACATCATATAAGATAAATGTGATTATATTACAAATGAGGAAAGAGGATTCAACGTGGGTAAGTTGAGCTGAGACTATGCCAGGGGGAAGTCAACTATACGCAAAATGATCTGGGAGCTACAGGACAGAACCAAGTATACAACCAGAAGTGGAAGTTGGTCATCCTAAGTAAGCCAAGAGTGGTTCTATAAGGTAATGACTATAAAACCAGAATACCATGGCCTTAGAAAACAGTGCAATATGAAAGATTCAGATGGTTTGATGATAATTTGATTTAAAAGAACTTGAAAATCATTCCAGAAGGCAAAAGTTTTGATGTCCCAAACTATAATTGTGTGACCCACTCAACATGGGGTCTACCTGTAGGAGGTATTTACTTTTGAGGACATCTTGTTTTTCTAGATCTAGAAGATCTCAGATATGCTCCTCCTTTTTTTTGGTGGGCATAGACAACAATGCCAGATTGTCTTTAAGAGTTCTTTGGGATTTGTACCAAGGTACAGACCTGGAACAGATTCTAAACCAGTATACCATCTTCTTCAAATCAGTCTTTGAACAGTGAAATTTTGACATTAATTTACTATGTAGATATATGAATACACCACAGTGAATCATTACATCAAGTAAGTCCACATTACTGGGATCCTAATTAGAATAAGGTACACTCCATATTTGTATAAATAGGTCAAAATTGACTCTGCCATCATGGATAACTAAAAAAACAAATTAAAAAAAGGAAAAAGAAAAGAAAAACAATCTTTGAGGCGTTCTGTGTGCAAAAAAAAAATGTAGACCTATTTGAACATCTCTCAGGGTATTAACAATATGTTTATTGTTAATATAATGGATGCATTATTTTGTCAAATTCATCTGAAGAGAGACATCAGAAAATGGCAAGTAGGGATTACAATAAACAGAACTTCAAGAAGACATTTTCTCAATAAAGAGCCCATAGTCCACAGTGGTGTGCTGAAGTCTGACAAAAGATCACACTTGGATTCCAGCTGCAGACTCATTGAGGAGGTATAATCATAAAAAGGTTGCTTCCAAATCCCAGTCAGATAGAGGCTTTCAGGAACAAGCCTTAGAAATATCCTTCTGCCCATAAAAATTCTTCCCTGTTAGCATATTACAGGGAAACTAGTCAATGTGATTAGGTCATCTGTGTTTGCTAATTGCTATGTATGGAAGTTAGGCTCCTATCCTTTGCGAGACAGGGAGATAGGGTCTCTGCTTACTAGATGATTACATTTTAAATGATGGCTTTAAGTCTATGTGAAAAAAAAATATTCCTGGATTGTAAATCAGGCAAAGGCTTTTAAAGTCTTTTACATCTCAAAAGAGCAGAGAAATAGTCCACAATAATAACATTTTCAAAAGTAAATGCTCTAAGAAGAGGAAAGTCAGGGACCTATGATCAGGAAACATTTTGTCTAAGTACTTAGCACAGCTGAAGGAACTTTAAGATTGTCTTGTAAAAACCATGACTATTGCCATAAGATTAGATAAAGGCAAAAAAGGTTAAGAAATTGAAAGAAGATTAAGATCATTATAAGAAAAAAAAACTACATATAGAGATACAATCTATCAAAGAATTCACTAGTTTCCCCCTATCTAAACAATGGCCCACTGGAAAATGTAATAAAAAAATGGGATAGCATTCAAATGACACAAAAACATAATATATCTGAAAATAAATCTAATTGAAAGCACATATTCTGTATAGGAAAAAAAAATAACTGTAGTTAAACGCCTGCATGTATGTTTTATAAATGGAAAAGAATACCATGTTTTGCCATTTATGTTTGACAGGACATTTTAAAACTGTGAATTTTCTCCAAATTAATGAATGTTAACCATCAGATAAATTTGATTTTATAGAAATGTTGTTTTGGACAAATGTCAAATGCTGGGAGCCATCAGCCAAGTAGATGCTGGGAGCCATCAGCCAAGTAGGTATGACAATTTCCTTCCCAGCTACTCCCATGCTGTCTAGTGGAAGGACTTCTGAAAGGTGACCTTGCTCAAGGACAAGGGCGGATCCATGTTTAGGGTGTTCCTGGTTTAGCATAATAGGAGATTAGGGTGTTCCCCCTTTAGAATAGGGCAGTTTAGCATAATAGGAGATTAGGGTGTTCCCCCTTTAGAATAGGGCGTATCCTGCTGCTGAGTTCCTCTTGAGTTCTTAGGGTGAGACAATATATTTTGGGAGACAGAAGCCCAGGAGTAGTGGATTTGGGCAGAGAGTGGATTTGGGCAGAGTGTGGATTTGGGCAGAGAACGTGGATTTCCCCAGAACATGTTTGTAGATGGCCGGTGTGAGTTCTGGAATAAAGAATTGCTGTTTGAATCTACAAGCTGTGTGGTAACTCATGATTTGTGCCCAGCCAGAGACTGCAGCAGTCAAAACCTAAAAGTAAAAAGGAAATTTTATTTTCTAAAATTAAAATAGTTTTTTTTTTGCTTTAATAGTGCACAGGGGGTTTATACTTAATTAAAATAAAAAATAGGGGACTGATTTTTCTGTTTTCTTCAGTGACAATTATTTCTCCAACCAATATTTATTAAACCATTTTGCTACTAGACTGCTGGCATCACAAATACCTAAATCCAGTCACTCATCTGCATCAGAGACAAAAAGAGGAAAGGAAAAATGAGTTAAAAATGTGTTTATTATTAATGGCAATTTGATCAGAACTGGGAAGACATCTAACCTGGATTCCCATCCCACAGAAATATTTTATAGCAACAAAAAGCCATGAGGTTTACCCAGGCTGTGCTAACCACAGATATGAGTATAATCTATATAAAACAATTATGATTTTCCAACTTTTGTTGGCATCTGGACCAAAGTATTGGGGTGAGCTTCAATTATCAGTGTGAGGTGATAGGTTTTAGGCAGCTGAGACGTAGAAAAGAGCTAGAAACAGGTTGGAGGGAATTATAGGTTTTTCAAAACAACATGTCTCTCATTGCTTAATCTATGTTTTGGTGAGCTAAATAACAATGCACATGATTATTATCGTAAGTGAGTGGGATTATGATAAACTTTAAGATTTACAAATTTTCTAGGTGACAAGACCGGAAGAAAAACAAACCTGGGGAGAGACAGGCCAGAACTAGTATGAAGAACTTGAGATTTAAAAAAAATACAAATGATCAACAAATATAAGAAAAAAATTAACATATTTAGCAATCAAGAAAATGCAAAACAAAACTGCACTAAGATTTCATCTCACTCCTGATAAAATGGCAACCATGAAGAATAAATGCTGGTGAGGATGCAGGGAAAAGAAACAGGCACTGTTAGTGATGTTGTACATTGGTGTAACCACTACAAGACTAGGATAAATATAATGTGCATATATACACAATGGAGTTTTTCAACCATAAAGAATAATAAATCATGTCATTTGTAGGAAAATGAATGGAACTTGAGAGCATTATTTTAAGCAAAATAATTCAAACATAGAAAGTCAAGGGTCATATGTTTTTTCTCATATGTAGAAGTCAAACAGAAATAGGAAAGAAATGGGGGCATCTCATAAGTAAAGTGGAAACCAGTACTATAGAAGAAGGACATTAGCTGGAAGAGGAGGAGTCAGAAAGGGGAAGTACTGGAGAATTTAATTGACCAAATATATTCCACTATTGTGTTCATGTTAGAATAAATAATACAGTGTCCCCCTATTACAAATGATTATTAAAAATAAATAAAATATACTTTTTATTTCCTTGTCCTTCCTTTATGTATTTTAACCATTTTATTCCTTCTATTTATCCATTATAATCTCTCTTCCTATTTACTTGAAGTGCCTAAACTAGCTATTTATTATTCAAATACATTATATATTCTCTTTAATTTTCTATCTGTTAAACCATAAACCAAGATTTGTCTTACTTATGAGACAGAGCTTTAAAGAAAATACTTCTAATTCAGAGAATACTTTGCCTTTGCCACACCTAGAGTTTCTCTTTTGCAAAATCAACTTGATTTTTAGTGGTTCTCAATATTCCCATATGAATGAATATTGTTAATTAATGTGACAAGTTACTCTTATCTGCACACTTCTGGTTCCCACCCTCAAAAAATTACACATTTATTTTACATTTCCACATTTTTTAAAAATATATATATATTTTTAGGTGTAGATGAACATAATACCTTTATTTATTTATTTGTTGACCATGGAGTGATACCTTTGAAATTGTGAGCCAGATAAATCTTTCATATTTTGAGTTAATTTTCTCAGGTAGTTTGTGACAGTGGTTAAAAGTGGACTAACACAGGAACATCCTGTGGTGATCTTGAGAAATAAGAATGTAGGGGCAATGGGAATGACATTGATGGTCCTTTATCTGGAGATGATTGTAAATGTAGCCTCACCCTTGTAAGTAAGTAGCAGAGAGGCAGGAAATACTAGGAAGGGGTATTCTGTGGTATTCCTGATAGTACAGCCATGGCTGGGGGTGGGAGTGTAGGACATAGGAGCAAGCACATTCCCAGCTCAACCAAGCACAGACCCTAGCTCTGACCTGCCCTGATAGGGTCCCTATTGTGGTGAACCCTTTGTCCAGACATTTAGTTGTCACTGTTTACATCTCCAGTTCAAATGGATAGCCTCTCAACCATCATTCTGAAATTCTCAAACTTTGAAAACTGAGCTTTTTAAATTATGTATTTAGTAGCAAAATCTCATCTAACTTTCACTAAAATGAGGGTCCATATTCTTGTTTGTCGTTTCTCTTCTCCTATAATATCAAATAAGTGAGAAAAGCAAGTAAAAAAAAAACTTTTTAAATTTTTAATTTTTTTCATTCTAATTTGTTATACATGATAGCAGAATACATTATAAATCATATTACACATAACAAGCACACTTTTTTCATATCTCTGGTTGTATATAAAGTATCTTCACACCATTTGTGTCTTCATACGTGTACTTGGGGTCATGATATCCATTTCCTTCCATCATCTTTTTTACCCCCATGCCCCCTTCTTTTCCCTCCACCCCTTTGCCTTTGTAGAGTTCATCTAATCCTTCCATGCTCCCCCTCCCAACCCCACTATGAATCAGTCTTCTTATATCAGAGAAAACCTTCAGTATTTGTTTTTTGGGGGATTTGCTAACTTCACCGAGCATTATATTCTCTAACTCCATCCATTTACCTGCAAATGCCATGATTTTATTGTCTTTTATTTTTGAGTAATATTCCATTGTGTACATATACCACATTTTCTTTATCCATTCATCTACTGAAGGGAATCTATGTTTCTGAGGATAAAACCGAGTGCCTCACACATGAAGTGCTCTGAGCCACAACCCCATCCTGTTTTCACATTTTTTATGTCACTTGCACACATGTATATTGAACATTCTTGGTAAATGGTAAATATAAGATCATATTGCACATTGTATGTTGAATATAAATTATTTTTATGTCTTTTGTATTGAAATATAAGCTCTTTAGAGACATGGACCTTATCTATCTTGTTTATGTTTTTTCTTTTTCTTTTTTTTAGTTATAGGTGGATGCATAAGAGGCAACACTCAATCACTGAGCTACAATCCAAGCCAGGACCTTGTCTATTTTTATCATTGCATTTCATGTGTACAATATGTCTTAGCATGCAGAAAGTCCAAATCCAGAGTAAATAAAAAATATCTGCCCACACTCAACGATCCCCATGCCTAAAAACTGTTTTAGGAATACATGATTAAACTGCATCTCACAAAGCCTTTTCCTGATGAACATAGTTATTGATCCAGAAACTGAACATGACATAAGCTAGTTCATTTAAACTAAAAGGATGATATTGTTCCCTCAGCAGGAGTAGTAACTTCCTCAATCTCCCACAGATAGAGGAGGTAATGTTTGTGACCTCATTACTGAGAGGCTGTGATGCTCCTGATAGATTCTTTGTGACTATCAGGAAAGTTATTTGAAGAAGAAGTAAGAATTGGGCTGGGGATGTGGCTTAAGTGGTAGCGCGCTCACCTGGTATGTACGGGGCACTGGGTTTGATCCTCAGCACCACATAAAAAATAAATAAATAAATAAATAAATAAATAAATAAATAAATAAATAAATAAAGATGTTGTGTCTACCGAAAACTAAAAAAAAAAAAAAAAGAAGAAGAAGAAATAAGAATTCAAGTCAGGCAGATAGAGTTACTAACAGGAATAATAATAAAAACAAATTTGACCCTGAACTAAGGCCACAGCATGTTTTAATTTTGACCATACTGTAACTTGTTAGATTATATTGTATTTCTAAGCGAACCAGTAGATGAGCTTGAATTTATTATTACTTGTAGTTGAAATTCCTTACCAGAATTTTTCTTCAGAAAAATTTGCTAACTTCATCAAAAATGGACAGTTTTACCTCAGAATGCTGATTTAATAAGTATCAATTCAAATGTCTAAAGAATTATTTCAAATCCCAGGGATTGTCTTGTATGAAATAAGAGAATTAGAAAGATATAAACATCACCATAACGGAAGTAATCCACCACTTAAATTCCTGAAAGGCAATACATAATAATTTTTGTTTTGTAAACACAATCTGGTTGCTTCATAAAATTTGTGCATGTTACATATTTTGAGAAATGAAAAACTTATGCCCTGAAGACTAGGGTGTAAGTGCAAAGAAATCAGAAACTTAGGTTTCTTAATCTGTATATCACATTGAAATTCTACCATGTGAATACTATAGCCTTTTAAAAAAAATATTTTAAAATATTTATATTTTAGGTTTTTTTTAGGTGGACACAATATTTTTTTTTTATGTGGTGTTGAGGATCAAACCCAGCGCCCTGCACATGCCAGGTGAACGGTACCACTTGAGCCACATCCTCAGCCCTTAAAAAATATTTCTTTACTTGTAGATGGACACAATATGTTTATTTATTTATTTTTATGTGGTGCTACGGAGTGAACTCAGTGCCCTACATGTGCAAGGCAGGTGCTCCACCACTGAGCTACAGACCCATCCCTGTCTATAGCTTTTTAACATGGGTTTTTGCATTACTCTTAATATGGTAGGAACTCAGTTCGGACTATTGAGTAGAAGACCAACTAAACCTCTTTGACAATATAATAAGAGTACTCTGATAGACTGAACATAGAAAAATGAGGGCTGGGGATTGATTGTGGAAGCAACCAGAAAATAGGTTATAGAATATAGGATATAGAATATACCATATATTTGCAGATGAATAATCATGATTTGGATCTGTGCAGAAGGATTGTAAAACATTCAGATTTTAGATGTTGTTGGAAAGTAAAACATTTACATTTACTGATGTATTGGCTGTTAGGAGGTGACAGAAAAAAAATTCAGATGACTCCAAAGTTTTCCGGCTGATAACATGGAAGATGATCATTAAAATTTAGGAAATTTCATTTGATATAGGAAATATTGTATGAGTAAAAGATATGTGTGGAAAGGAGGTATACAATAGATTGTGATGTAACTTAGATGTCCAACTGAGGTGTTCTTTAGGAAGGATTTAAACATAAGAATTTGGGATTATGGGAGCAATATGAAGTGGAATTATACAACTGAGAGTTTTAGGAGTATGTATGTTATATAAAGATTTTGAGCCAGATAAAATTATAGGGAAAAGAGCAAAGAAACTGATTGGAAAGAATATGTCAAGTAACTATATTGCAATTATGTTAGTCTAAATATAAAATCAGCTATTGTTTCATACTATTAAATGTAAATGGGTAAATGAGGACTATGGGCTTTACCAGAACACTGCTGTATGATGATGCTGAGAACAAATCCAGAAGAGAAAAAATAAAAAGAAAGAAGAGAAAAGAAAACATAGTGAGTTAGAATTACACAAGAATGGGAAAAGTTTGCATCCTCAAGAAATCTAAAATATGTGATTGCATTAATGTGCTCTGAAACAAATAAAACATTAAAAATGGAATGCAGAGTAATCAGTTACTTTTTTTGTGCAATATATGCCTGTTGGTTTGCTTCAGTTTGATGACTGTGTTGGCCATTCATGATGTTCTACCCAATTCCCTTAAGCTTTAGATGTAACCATCTGCAATCTTTAGCACATAACCATCTGCAAGCTTCTGCTAGTGCTGGCGATAGTGGCTTCAACTTGTAAGCTCACATAGGAATTGTCCCTATCTGACAGAAGTCATCTGAGGAGACATTTGCCTCAAATTTTAGATCAGTCATAGACAATTGCCTGTGTTCTTTATCTGAACATATAACAATTTTTAGTGTAAATTATAATTCAAATTTCCTTTTGGTTCAGACCAATTACATATTTTATCTAGTATCCAAATGAACCTTCTTTATTTCCATTTTTCTATCTTGCTTACTTCAGTTAACTTACAGATTTTTCCAGAAGATCACATATTCAAAAATTCATAACCACCAGATTCATGATGTCAAGTTATGTGTCCAGAGAGGATTACCTAAGAAGTTTTCTGCATAAATTTGATGTTAAAGTTCACCAGATGACCTAAATGCTTCATTCTGAGCATTAAAAAATTAAATCAACTTTGATCTGGTCCTAGAAAGATAACATCAAAGAACAGTTTATGGATTAGGTCACTCACTGCCACAGTCCAGCTGCAGCAAAATAACTGGAGGGTGAAGAGCAACTTATGTAGATTGATACAGCAAGAGTGGGAGGGAGCCATTTATTGTAGGACAACAGAGGTATTTATACATTCCACACAGCTTATCTTAGTTAACATAAAATAGATACAGCAGTCAACCAATAAGGAATCTCCACACTTAATGGCTCCCTGGCCTTACTTCACAAACCACTCCCTCTGGCATTTTGCGAGGCACCATCCAGACTTGTTTACAGACTCTAACATTTCCCTGGCAAAATGCCAGGCACCATCCTGACTCGTTTACATACTCTAATGTTTCCCTCTTTTGTTTAATTTAAAAACCGACCATAGTGGTTTTTACACAAACACCATAAATAATCTGCTACAAGCAGAAGGGGAGGATACAAAATGTCACAATACCAAGCCAACTGATGGCTCCATGCAAGAAGCCCTTGGAAAAATTATACCAGCAATGACATCGTTAGTAAAGATAGCGAGTTTCAATTTGTTGTAGATTACAGTTTGTTGTCTCAGTCCAGGTAAAGCAGTGTCTCAATAGATTAACTCACAGTCCAAGTAAATCACAGTCCAGGTAAGTTCTGCAGGCAGCTAGCCTAAGCTGTAGCAGCAGAAACAGCAACAGCTCCGTTTCTCAGGCGGGTTCTCAGTAACACTGTGAATTCTTCCACCTTCATCTTCACTGGCACTGGAAGGCAGGAACTCCAGATGGCTAAAGAAAATCCTGTAGCATTCCACTAAGAAAACAACCTTCTGAACAATTTAGTACATTATCTCAAGGGTTTTTTTTACATTTGAAAAAAGCCTTAATAGTGCTCATTACTCATTAGCCTCCAGGTGTGGGAGAACCATTGTAGTTTAGTTATTGGCATTGAAAATGACCAAACATCAGGGATGCCGGTAGTGTCTTTTGCCGGCTGTAGCCTCCCGAGCAGCCCCAGATGGCCCGGGGGAGAGTCCGGGGAGTGTCCCGGACTCAAAATGCCACTGGGCACAGGGAGCAAGAGCCTGTGAGACTGTGCCTCTGGGTCAGGTCTAGATTTTGGCTCTCGGCAGTGGAAGAGCCAGATGCCGTGGTTTGGAAAGTTCTTGCTCTGCCATGAGTGGCTCCATCATGTGGCAGCTGCTGCACCGATTCACGCACCCTCTGGTAACGAAAAGTATTCAGTAATAGCCTTTTGCTGCAACTTTTTTCCTGATAATCCTTCCTCCTCTGAACTATCTTCTTTCTGACTAGAGTTCCCCGGGCTTCCATCAACACATGGCCTAACTGCTCTTGGTTTCACTGGGGTGCCTCTTTCCCTTATCAATTTACTTAACACCCCTTCCATATTTTCCTCACAAAGACAATACAATACACTGAGACAAAACAAGACACAAACATACTGTATCAATCTTCTCCATTTTCTCAAAATGGCCATTTTTCCTCTTGCCCTATCTGCCTAGGGACGAGCAGATTTGCTCCCGTCCTATCTATGGACGGGCAGCTTTTTTTTTCATCACTTACCCCCGAGTGTCCCAGGACTCCCCGTAATGGGCCATCATCTGCCGCAGTCCAGCTGCAGCAAAATAACCAGGGGGGTGACTAACAACTTGTGTAGATTGATACAGCGGGAGTGGGAAGGAGTCGTTTATTGTAGGACAACAGAGGTATTTATACATTCCACACAGCTTATCTTAATTAACATAAAATAGATACAGCAGTCAACCAATAAGGAATCTCCACAATTAATGGCTCCCTGGCCTTACTTCACAAACCACTCCCTCTGGCATTTTGCCAGGAGCCATCCAGACTTGTTTACAGACTCTGACATTTCCTTGGCAAAATGCCAGGCACCATCCTGACTTGTTTACAGACTCTAACAATTCACCAGCTAGACAGAATTAAGCATACCTTAATCAGGTAAGCTGAGTACTGGTACTGGCATGCTAGTATTGTACACATGTTAAAATTTGCACTTGTGTTACTCTAGGATGCTATACAGAAATGGAATGGTGCAATCTTTTTGGATTTTGAAATGGGAGGGACAGTAAGTATTAGAGTATGCATTGACTATTGCTTTGAATCAATAATATTCCTAAAAGAGAAAAGTGTAGATTCAAGTGAATCAATTATATGTGCAAAGCGATATGTGGTGTCTAAAATCCCTTCTGGTTATCAAAAATATCTTACTGTATCATGATTGGAAGGTTGATTCTTCTGAACATCACAAATGTAATCTACATATGAATACCAGGACATCAATAAAGGCTGAATTTTCAGCTGTAAAGTATGCAAAATCTGAAACCTGAGCAGAGAAATAGTAATAAGCTGAATGGTTTCAAAGTAGATGATTGAGAAATAGCAATGTCCAGAGTCCCACAAACCCTTTCTATCTATAGGAATCACTCTTTGCTCTTTATTCAGTGAAAGAGTTTCCTACTCCCCTTTCTTGAAGATCATGCAAATCGTCAAATTAAGTAGCGTGATGTCAGAAAATGCCTGTCCTGCTAATTATCCAACCATAAATATGTTGTAGGTAATAAAAACACTATTCAAGTTTAAAAAAAAAATGGTATACCTTAACAAGCAATCATCATCTTTATTAAGAGAAGAGTGTGCTTAAAAAAGAAAATATCATGGAAGTCGACTAACATGCACTAGTCCAATCTTGGCGCATATGCTTGGGAATGGTTCTGTATCTAGTGAATTAAAACTAATCTAGGAGAGGATTATTGTGTCAATAAAGGGTCCTTCTCATATGTCCCATTATTTAAAATACTTGTAAGAGCACAAGGAGATAGTTTTAAATGCTTAAAGTATTCCTTTCTGAAGCTTGAAAAAGTATCCCTCCTTTTAAATGGAGTAATTGATCACCAGAAACACTCTCTGAGACTCACGAAGTTGTCATCAAGCTCATAGAATTGGATGCACAGTGATGGTTACACTCTATGACACTTGAAAGTCATCTGCTCGCTGTGTCTAAGGAGCATCAGGACATTCTTATGGTTCAGAAGACAAATATTCAGATAAGTAGTGAAGGAACCAATACAATTGAGAAGATGTATAATGTGATCTCTGTACATCAGGGTTTGTAGGAAATGCTGTTATAGACTATAAATCCTAATAGAAAGGCAGAGGACAGAAAACTGAAATATCAGAGACCAGTAAAGAACTTTAACCATCAGCAGCAATTTGAGTGTAAAGTAACTATAATCAGCAAATGGTTCAGCTGGGCATGGTAGTGCCCACCTGTAATTCCAGGACTCAGGAGACTGAAGCAGGAAGATATCAAGTTCATAGCCATCTTCAGAAAAAAAAAAACAAGATGCTAAGGAACTCAGTGAGAGCCTGTCTCTAAATAAAAATACAAAATAGATCTGGAGAGGTGGCTTGGTGGACTAGTGCCTCTGAGTTCAATTCCCAGTCCCCACAAATCACAGGATCTATCACATGAAATTTGTGATTTCAGGTTAGCATAGAGATAGAATTCCTCAAAAGAGTCACTGTTGTATTTGTGGGGAATATTTCAAAGAATGGGACATTATCAAGTTGTCAATATCATTAATATATATTATACTTTGAGGTGAGATTGCTATTTTGAGGTACTGCTTTTTAAATGGGTATCTACCTATGTGTATGTTTACATTGGAGTTTGATTTCTCATGAATATTATTACAAAGTAATTATAATTGTAAGGTGTTCCAGAAACAGTACACTCAGACAGGAGTTTTATTTTAAGGACCAGTATAGTCAAGGGAAATTATGAGTTTAAATAACAAAAATCCAAAGCAGGCACTCAATATTCCAATCTGGGTTCCTTCACTTACTTGATAGATAATGTCTGACTTTTATCACAAGATGATCCAAACCAAATAAGGTCGTGTGTACTTCATAGTGAATATTTTCCCCATGTATGAAAGTGATCCCTCACAAAGGTGAGACTGTCCATTTCAAAAATTTGTTAGTTGAATCTAAAGCCTTAAATTTTAAATATACTTTGGAACACAATTTCAATTGCAGGAACTTTTATTGTCATCATTATTTTTGTGTGCAAGTATTTGACTTCAAGGATGTTCATTAGATTTTTGTATGTAGTAGCAAAATATTGACTAAATCCATGTGTCCAGCACTATTGATTTAGTTAAAATATTGGGTCATAATAGTTGGAAGCACAGACACCAGAGCCAAATTGCTTGGATCTGAATCCCAGCTCTGTTACTAGGAGGGTCTCTTAGGCTCTATATCCTCTCTCAGCTTTTTCATCTTTAACATCAGAACAACAATATCAACTTTATGGGATTCTCGGGATGATTAAATTAATGAACATATCTAAAGCATGTAGAACATTGCCTGCACATAGTAGAAAATTGGGTTAGGTATATAGTCAGTAAAATCATGTAGCCGAATATGCTATAAAACAATATCTGCTCTTTTTTCAGGGTCAAAATGTTTGTGCTTACCTCAGGGGAAGGAGGGGAAGAAATCTGAATAGAGTCTTCCCAGAGAATAGAATTATGATTGACTTTTGCATTCTGAGTTTATTTTCTACAACCAAAGAACAAAATTTTGAAGTGAGTGTTTGTAAGGTGCTACCAGACTAAACAGCTTCTTTTCAGCTTTTTATTATTTAGAATTAGAGTTGGTTGCATAAATGAAAAACTTAGTGTCCAGGGTAAGTTGGCAACCCTCTATGCTCTGATAACTTACTGTGGTTCCACATTTGAATTTCAAAGCTTGTGTTTGTCTTTGTTTTTTTAACAAATTGTAGCGAAACTCACAAACTATAAATTTCACCATTTCAACCATTGGTAAGTGTACAATTCAGTTGCATTTAGTACATTTAGAAATTTGTGCACCTATCACTACAATCTAGTTCAGAACATCTTCAAGTACTGCAGAAGGAAAACATTTAAGCAGTCATTCCCCATTTCTCTACAGCCCCAGGAATTTTAAAAATGCCTTCCTGGGGCTGGGATTGTGGCTCAGCAATAGAGCACTCACCTAGCGCTAGTGGGGTGCTGGGTTTGATCCTCAGTACCACATAAAAATAAAATGTGGTATTGTGTCCAACTACAACTAAAACAAAATATTTTTAAAAAATGCCTCCCTTCACTTTGGAAAGAAATCCTAGGACATCTGAAAGAATCTAAATATTTTCAGAAATAAATAGGACTATCATTCTCTTGTCTGATTGAAAATCAGGATCCTTTTGTGACAATCAAATGAATGAAAGCAAAAACAGATCTGATAATAAGAATAACAGTATATACTAATTTGTTATTTGTAGAAACATTGTACCCTTTTGGTAAGAATTTACAGCTACAAAAATGGTCATGGTTAATGGTCACAAAGAAAACTGAGAACACCAATGCTATAATTGGTAATGTTTGATACAAATACTCAATTGAGCAAATGCATCAATTTTGCATTAAAATACAAAGATATTTATTGCTATTTAAGTAATTTTAGGAGATATAAAATACAAAATCAGGAAAAGTTTAACTTTGTTGTACAAGAATTTGGAAAATCAAAATTCCTTAATTTTATCTGGGCTGGAAAATATTTTCCAGACAAGTTTGTCAGTCTGGTTGTAATTCTACTATCTGTACTCAGAAAGGTAAACTCTTCTATTAAGTTGAAATTCGCACTTCCAATTGGCTTTATTCTTTCTGTTCTTCTGATGAGAATAATAGAACGGTGTCTGTCTTTCTGTCTATCCATCCTCTACATGCTGCCTGAAGGAGTTGGATCTGGAGTGTGATCTCTGATGAAGGCCCATGTTGTGTCCTGTGCTGGGATGCTTTCTGTGTAGCATCATTGAACTTTAGGTAGTCCCTGTCTACATTTTGCATATTCATCTTACTATCATATTCATCACTGAAATCCTAGCCTCTGCTTGAAAATAAATTCACCAAAGCTTAGCAGTCTCATATCTATCTATAAAGAAACTATCAGACTTGCCAGCATATAAAATACATTTTTCTTCTAGATTGTGCCTTAGGGAGTTTCAAGAGACTCTGAAACTGTCCCTGTCTGAGGACTGACAAACATTAGGACTTGGGGGAACAGAAAAGCCAAAGAGTTTAATTATGGGTGACTGGGGAGGGAAAAAGGGTGATAAAGAAATTATTCTTTTCCCCAAAATATGAGCTTGTAATACACAAAAATTTTTGCAATTTATTTTTTCTTTCTGGCAATTTAATTTGTTCTCAGCTCCCAACTCCAATTCCATTTAAGCAGACATCTTTGTGTTGATTAGTCTCTCTGAGGGTTTACCATAGGATTAATAGAGCCTCCTGGTTTGAAGCTCCCCGAAGATCTTCTCTGTGATTAGTGTGGGCACTGCCTCAGTGACCATTGGTATGAGTCAGTTTCCAAACATCAGCTTCTCTGCTTCCCCAGCCCTTGTGCTCCCCCATCAGAGCTGGCAAATATTAATATTAAACCTCAGAAAAGTCAAGGTGAAAATAAAACCCCAAATGACTGAGATTCATCTTCTATCACTTGGCTCAAGGTAGTCTTGATGTAGAAACTTATTAATATAAAAACAAAAGGAGATATATTTTTGGGATGTATGAGAGATACAAAGATCTTTACCTATATTTCAACAAAGAAGCCATTAGAAATAAATCCAAGAAATAAACTGATTAACATCGTTCTTTTAATTTTTTGACTAGGTAAGTTCTACGTGAGTCCTGAAGGTAGGAGAGACTTGGTGTATGCCTTTGCCTCTGGCTCCCAGTGTCCATGGCTTCTTTTCAAGTATCTGCCAGAGAGAAGGGGCACACCCTTCCATGACTCACATCTCTCCTCTCCTCTAGAGGGAACAGGAGTGGCTCCTGGGGCAGGACAAACACACTGACAGAGCCTGGAATCATGTTGTTAGTACTTATAACTTCAAAAGTAGAAGGCTCTTCGGGGGAAATTTGAAAATGCGAAATTTTGGCAGAAAAACTAATAAACTCTCTTGTATAATTTTTCTCTGCCTCCTATGAACAATGCAATCACTGTGGGAAGAACATGCACTTTGGGTACTACGAACTAGCATTTTCCTTGGCCCAGGCTAATAGATACAGTATGCACTAGATAGATGCAAGATGCAGAGGGTCACTAAAAATGTTGTTGCGGAATTCTCAACACAATTTATATTGATTTTATTATTTTCTTTTCAAAGTGCCTTAAGGTAAATGTATGTTGTGTGATGCAAGTGCATACACATTCATTTTACTAAAAAGATAGATTTCAAGTGTCACCTTAACAGATTTGCTTTCTCTACATAAAAAATTTGCGTCTGTGTCACTGGCTGTAGAGTTGTGCTTTGTCTTTGAACTTAAGGCTCATGGACTATGCAGGTTTCTGTGACATGATGTGACGAGTTCCAGTCTAAAGGGCAATTTCACAGATATTCCTACACTGAAGCTGCTTCTTCTTCTTTAAATATGAATCATCACAGACAAGTTAAAACAGACATATAATATTTTAAGATTACTTGGGGGAAATGCCAAAGAATGGCTTAAGCATATTTGGCTAGGAAGAGAAAAGAATGTCACGAGTTTTATTGGAATCAAGTTGCTTTATTCACATCTTTGTTATTTGACTCTACTTGGTGAAGGGGAATATATCATATCCATAATGAGAACAGTGTTCAGAGTTAGACATGAGTATGTTCCTCAGTCCAAATCTTAAAAAGCCATTTTCTTCAAAAGGAACCCCGTTCACCTCATTCTCTTGACAAAGATTCTGTATCTTGAACTAAATTTTATATACTAACTGAGGCTGCAACTAACATACCCAATAACAAATTCTTATACCCTTAAAGATGTTGAAAATATACCTTTATTTCTTCATAACTTAATTTGTCTTTATTTTGGCACACACACACATGTCCATATACCTAGGTAAAAAAATGAAATAAAAATATAATTTTATGAGTAGTTTACAATTAGGACTCTCTCATTCCTCTATTACTGAGCTGTGTCTAAGTTTCAAGCAGTTTACACCTTTTCACATAGTTGGTGAAGAGCTTCTGTTTTTGAGATCTTTATACCTAGGATTCTCCAACACTTCTTATTTTAAAATTGTCTTTTGGTGAAGGCGTTCCTGTACCTGCTGTCTGACAGGGTCATAGTGTGGGGGATGCTGCGGCAGGGCCGCACCATCTGGAAATTAGAACCATTAGGAATGTTAAGTGTTTGTTTATGATACTCATGATATAGATAATAGGGCATATATCAATCATTAATAAAAGTATATATTACCTGAGATTGCAGAAAAATTCCCAGAATGAGACTAAGGATACAATTGAGACGTGCCATGAGGTGTGTTTCAATATCTCTCAGGATACAAACAATAGTGTTATTCCTCAAGCCTGAACAACAATAAATATTTATCCCATGGTTAACAATTTACATTAGCCCTCCCATCCTATCCTAAAGCCACAACCTGTACAATAGCCCAGCTACAGAAAAACAATTGCTGTGCCAACAGTACAACGACCACCATATGTAGCTTATGGTATCACTTTTGAGGACAAGAGTCTAATAAAAATACATTTTCCCAAACAATAGACCCTCCTTTGCCTTATACAGAAACTTATGATGAAAATGGAAAACAAACACATAGTTAATATAAATGACAAATGGGTTGAGGTGTAAAGCCTGCCCTTTAGTTAAAGATTACAAAGACATAAGAATTGGTGTGCTTTGACCAAGGATCAAGGAAGTTCTTTAAGAAAGTAGTTAAATAGATCACATGAAAAAAGAAAATTACTTTGGAAATTAAAAATAGAATAATGCAAAATCAACATAGATATATTTTAGAGGCAATTCAGAGTAAGTAGGCTTTTAAATAATAGACTTTCATTACTTTAAGGTGTGTTTTACTGGGATTTCAGTTTAGAAGTAAGAAAGCTTACCAATAATCATAAGTATGCTTTAAAGTTAAAGGTTAATGGAATAATTATAGGTATGCTTTAAAGTTAGAAGTGAATAATAGGTCAGGAGTCATGTTGTCTAGTTGCATTGCCTCGCACCCAGTGATTGAGGTAAAAACATAAAAGCTTAATCATGATTGACTAAGGTTACAAAAAAATATTTTGAACAATGTACTCAATATCTTAGGTAATCAATGTATGTCAGAAAGGATTGTAACTATGTAAGTAAAATTATGTAAGTAAAAAAGGTTTTGGGCTTTGAAGCTATCTGTTAACTACCTGATAGGACACCTGTAAAAAAGGTATATAAGTAAAGGTCCCTTCATGGGCAGCAGAGATTTCTTCCAGAGGCTGATTGTAACTTGCAACCTGTTGTCCCAACTCTTCTTCTTTTGCCGAAGCCACTCTTCCTTCAGGATCCCTGGAACCCTACTCCCTCTTGCTGGGGCTGGACCTTGGCAGTCTTTTGCTAACACTTCAAAAAGATGTAAGCACTTCTAGTCAATTTCTGACCAGATTTGCTAGGTAAAATAATTAAACAAATTATTTCAGCCAGCCAGTTAAACTAAATTCTTGTCTTCAATCTGTACATCAACATGCAAACCAATCATATAACAAAAGAATGAGGTTAGTATCTTAATAGATGAGAGTAAGACAACTTGAAAACAGAAGAGAGGGAAGATAGATTATAAACAAATGGAGAAATACAGGAATAATACGTCATGCAGCCATGGGTGACATGAACAAAGTAAATTAGAGTTAAGAGCCTAGAGAAAGACAGGAGACTTTTTATTTTATTAAGAGTGGTCCAAAAAGGCCCTTATAGTAAGATATTTGAGTAGAGACCTGAAGGAAGTGAGAGAGCAAGCCATGTAGATTCAGGGCAGAAAATGAGAAAAGATAGTCCAGGGAAAGGAGACAGGGAACATGCAGGCCCTGAGGTTGGGATTTGTTTTGTACGTTCAAAAAAGCTAGTATGGCTGAAGTTGGGTGGAAGAGAGGAAGAAGGGGAGCAAGGCCATGGGGAGAAGCCAGGTCTCCAGGGTTCTGTGACCTTAGACATTGACTGGCATCTTACTCTAATAAAGTAGAGGACTCTAGGATGGCTTTGAGAAGAGGAGACACCCAAGCTCCAACAGTCCTTAACACCACAGGCTAAATGAGTTTTCTTCTTCTTCTTCTCTTTCTTTTGCTCTTTTTGCTTCAACCTAGTCTCTTCTTTTAGTTTTCTTCCCTCACTGAGTTTCTTCCTTGTCTCCTCTTGTCCTCCATTTTCCTGGAGTTAGAGCTGAGTTTGCATCTTCACTTTATCATTTGCTAGATGTCCTTATTGGCTTGTCACAGGGGCGGCTTTCTCTAGAGGGCCTTTGGAATACACAAAAGGCAAGAACCAGCAAGTTCTAAGTCGCCAATACCAACTTTTGGCATCTTGCTCCTCTTGTAACAGTGGGAATCCAACTTCTCTTCCAACATGTCTTTACAGCCTTGAGCCTGATCTGATTTCAACTGTGCTACTTGCCCTTCAGCTGGTTTACATTGCCTTTGAATATTTTGTCTCCACCCTGAGCCAATCCACTTTTGTTATAATGCTTGGAAAACATCTCCCTTTAAACAGAGCTTGTATGTCTTCACTAAGCTTATGTCATGCTTTGGTCCATGAATGCTCACAGTCTGGGTTTTCTATTCATCTCTGAACTAATAATCCTGTATTTTTTACATGCTTGTAAGAAAGGTAAAAGATTATTTATGCTCCAAGAAGCCTGTTGAACAAGCATGCAGAACACTCTTCTTGGTGCTTAAGCAGATTAAAACAAAGATTTTAAGAAGATGAAATTTGACAATCTATGTCACTTTGATTACAAATTAAAAGTCCTCTCAATTGTGTTGACTGACGTTCAGTGTAAAGAGAGGACACCTGTCAAATTGTTCTACTGCAGAACTTTTTATTTCCACTTTGTTTATGTGTCTAAGTAACATGTTTTATATAACTTTGGAAGGCATTTACATGATTAGCGTATGATGGGTGATTATTAATCCATTTTATCTATTGTAATTTCAACTGTACCTGCATTTATAGTTAAATACCAGTTTCTTTTCCCCTTTTCCCCTTCTGCAGTTAAAAACCAATATTTTATTTCACAAGCCATAAAAGCTCAGGGTAATTCATGTGTGTTGTAGATACCTATTCATAAGGACAGAAAGAATGTATTTCTGTTATTGTTTATACCAAATATGAATCAAATGTAGCTAACATGTTTTCATTGTAAAATTATTTACCATACTTGCCAACACTAGATAAAAATCTCAAGTTTTAGACTGTGTCCTATTTTTTAAATCCTATTTTAAATTTTTGGTATTAAGATTTTAGGACAGAGACTAATTGGAGGATCTTTTGGGTTTTACTGACTTTTTAATTTTATTTTATATAGTATTTGTCAAACTTGTAGAAATATACATACTTTCTTCTATATCTATAGATAAGTTTTTTCTTTTTCTTTTTTTTTTAAATCTGTCCACAGAATCCCTGCATTTTGGAAGGTCAATATGGAATTCTCTGAAGAATAGCTGGGAGTTTTACAAATATCACTACAAATCTTCAAGTAGAAAAAATAGGCAGGTATTAATAATACCAAAAATGTTTAATTTTAACTGTCAGCTTATGTTCCGGTTTTAGCAACATGAAACATCAATGTGGTATAATTTCTGGATTCAAATTTCCCTCAAAGGAAATTTGCAGCATTTTTCTTTCTTTTTCATCTCATTTCTTTTTTTCTTTTTTGTTAGTGTCTTACAAGTCTCTTGTAAATTTCTTGTCAGAAATTGTGTACTGAATAAAGAAAAGAGCCCATGTGTGACTTTTCATAAGAGGGAATAGGAAATAGAATACCAGTACATTGATATGAAGAGTAACTGAGCCAGTACATAGAAAATACTTAAAACATTGCCTGATATTATTATTTATGTGGTTTAGTTTGTGTCCTGTGGTGATCCTTGATCACTTTTCTTTTATTAGCCTAAAATATCACTGAATATTTCAGTGAAACTAATGATTTTTTTTTCCTCCATGGAAGAGTAAGTAGGATTAGCATTAAATAAAATGGAATTTCCTGAGTCCACTTGTTAAGGAGCTTCATGGGGGTAAGATGGAGGGCCCAATCACCTTCCCAACTCCTCTGTTCTGTAAATTTCCACAATCATGGTGCATGGGTGCTGTACTTTCTACAATGCTGCATTCTTTTTGTCTATTAACTGATTTAGGTCCTTGTTGGTGTATGCTTACTCCAGAACCCATACAACTTCTGAAAACAGCTTCTATATCTTTCTATTTTAGCATGAGCTCTCACTAAAGGAAAATGTTTTTATTGGCACTTTTTGAGGATTTCCACTGGCTCTTTTAATGTACTGCTTCTTTCCTCATCATATGATTTCTTCTTGATTTCAGCTGCTTTTAGCATCTCTGGTATAAAGTTTGTTGTCTGAGGGCTCTCCCTGCATATTGATTTTCTATTGCTCCACAGCAAATGTTCACAAACTTAGTGGATTCAAACTTTATGGATTTATTTTCTGTGAGTCAGAAATGCAGGTGCAGCTGAGCTGGGTCCTTTGTTCTAGGCCTCACGGGCTCCAAACCAGGTGTCACCTGGCCTGTATTCTCCTTTGAGAGGCCCAAAGGGGAAGAATTGCTTCCAAGTTCCTTCAAGATGTTGGCAAATTTCATTTCCTTGTAGCTGTAGAATGGAGATCTCCACTGTTTTGTTAACTCTGAGGCCTGAGTTCAGGTCACACAGGGCCAGGGAAGTTCTTTGTCATGTGAGTTCCTTCAACATGGCTACTATGCTCTCTGCCAGTCCTCTGCTAAAAGGAGTCTTCCAGGATATATCCTAATCAAGGGAGAAAAATCCCATCATCTTTGCCATATTTTATTGGTTAGAGAAGATGGAACAAAGGCATGGAGAGTAACAGGTGAGAAATCATTGAGGATCTCCTTGGGGTTGGTAACTATAGTCTTTACCCTGGTTAAACTAAAAATGAATGTTCAATGTTTTATGTTTATTTGCTTTGATTTTAGTTGTTTCTTCTTCTTCTTCTTCTTCTTCTTCTTCTTCTTCTTCTTCTTCTTCTTCTTCTTCTTCTTCTTCTTTCTCTCTCTTTCTCTCTCTCTCTCTCCCTCTCTCTCTCTCTCTCTCTCTTTCTCTAATGCTTTTATATGACCTGCAGGGAGAAAAGTATAAAAGCATTGGCCTTTATTTTCATATTGGACATTCCCTGGAAGAAATTTTAATAGTTTATTGAGGGAGACTATTTCTTTCAGCCATATTATACATTTTGATTTGGAACATTTTTACATTTGTATGGTAAATTTGACACATTTTTAAGTTTAAAATTTGAGTCTATATTGCTTGGGAAGAGGAAAGGAAGAAAATAACCCAGCATTATTGAGTTCATGTTATATAATTAAGCCTAGTATTCTGTTATATTTATTTTATAAATTGAAATACTGATGCTCATGGATTAAGGAGTTGGTACAGGGTCTTAGAGGTAGTTGAGGAATGATGAGACCAACACTCAACTTTCCTTACTCTGTCTCCCTTGAAGGATTTTTTTCAATTTCTTCCATATGTATTTTTTGTGTCTTAGTGGTTACAATGATAAAAATCATATAGAATACTTCTCAAATCAGTGTGGTTGACATTTCATTATTTGAAATTGTCAGAAAATGGGGGATTCTCTTTCACTGCTTCTCAAATTTGAAAAATAATGTCCATTCTGAAGTTTCTGTAGCTAGTAGTTTTATGCATGTCCTTTAGATCAATTTGGATAATCAACTTGTTCAGATTTTACATTTTTTTTTTACCACATGTTTTGTTTACTCATTGGATCACACATTCATTTTAAGAGAAGTATGTTAAAACATCCTACTCTGATTATGAACTTACCTCTCATTTTTCAGGAATTTCATACAAATGAGGAATTTTTCTACCTTCCTCTTTAGTTGACAATTTTTGTTATGAGACATTTCTCATTATTTTTATTGCAATATTTTTTTTGCCTTAAATTCTAATATGTTCAATAGAAATATAGTTATACCAGCTTTCTTTTTTTTTTTAAATGTTTCTGTGGTATAGATCTCTCCCTTTCCCTTATTTCATCACTCTTTGTGTGTGTGTGTGTGTGTGTGTGTGCGCGCGTGCGCGTGTTTCTTGCATTGAGCATGTAGTTTGATTGATTTTTTTCTTATAATAAAAAATATAAATTATGTTGTAGGTATAATACCTACAACACTTACTTATTAATTGAGGGGTTTAACTCATTTACATTTAATGTAATTCATCACTAATATAGTTTGGTTTCAGTTTATCATCTTGCTATTTTTTTATTTTAGTCTCATCTTTTATTTTTCCTTTATTGATCTTTCCCAACTTCATTATAGCAATCCAGTTTTATTTAAAAAATTGATTATATCTCTATGAATAGGGATTTTTACGTTTGCATATGTATATATGTAGAAAATATGTAAACAGTTGTTGAAATGTATTTCACATACTATACAGTTCACCTATTTGTAATGTGTAATTGAATGGGTTTTACTATAGTTTACAAAGTTGTGCAATTATCTCTACAATCAATTAAAAATCATTTTCATAAACCCCCAAAGAAATTTTATACCTACTAGGTATAATCCCACGAAATCTCCACTTTATGCAACCACTACTCCACATTTTGGCTGTACACATTTGCCTATTTTGAACAATTCATATTAGTAGAGTCATATAATTAGTCTCCATTTGTGGCTGGCTTCTTTTACCTGACATAATATTTTCTAAGTTTATTAATGTCATAGCCTGTATCATTATTTCATTTTTTTTTTACAAATGAAAAATATTCCATTGTGGTTTTGATTTGCAATTTCCTGATTACAAATGATGTTAAACTTTTATTCATGCATGGGCTTATTGGCTATTTGTTATCTTTTTTGAATACACATGGATTTAGACCCTTGTCTAATATGATGATGATGAAGATGATGATACTGGGAATTGAACGCAGAGTTCTGTCTTGAGTTCCTACAGAGTTGATTTTGATGGCCTCTTGTTTTTCAATGTGTCTGTGAAAGAAAGAGAGTCTGGAGTGCTAATCTGTCATTATGCTGAAGTTGGATTTTATGGGTTGTTAACTACCTAAATAATTCCAACTTTTTCCATTTTTCTACCACCTTGAGACATTTTATCTTTGAAAAGATGTGCTAGGAAATAAAAAAAAATCAAAGGATGCATTGTTGCCTGCTCAAACTTTCTTTTCCATTTAATCAAGGGTAAGATATTAAATCCGAATTAATTAAGCTCAATGTTAATATTTACTATAGAGAAAATTCACCAAATGTTTTCTGATTTAAGTGATATTTGTGGAAAACATTTTATGATACTATGCTTGATTTTCCTCAGAGTTAGTAAATATCTTTATACTTAAAATGCTTTAATATTTACCTTGAATGCCACTTAACATTTCTTTTGAATCATAGAATCATACAAGTATTTGCTTTTAACTTAAAAGAACATATACCTGTTTTTTTCTTTACAAAATACAACATAAAATATCTTTAACTTTTTTTTAAAGTCCTTTTTAGAAAAGATTTTACAGATTTCACATATTTTTCTTTTTTTAAAAAAATATATGTTTTCTTCTGAGAACTGTAATATGTGGACATAGGAACTGTCTTTGTGAAGGTAATTTTCAAAATCATGTTGATTTAATCAACCCAATTAATGTAGTAATTATAAAATATCCTCACAAGTAGGTTTAAAGCTGGCTTTTGCCTCCAATTACCTTTTCAATTAACTAAGAAGTGCTTCATGGATAAAATTTTGTCCAAATAAGACCTTTGAGAATAAAAGGGTCATTTTGAGAGAATGTCAACCAAGCACTTTTAAGGGATTATTTTAATAATGAAATAAGGGCACACATTAGAGAAAGATGAGCTGCTTTGTGGTGTCAACTGCCTGTAAAAGTGTGCCAGAATGTCAATGCCCAAGGAAGTCAATGACCACTTAATATCATGATAAGTCTTCTTGTGCATGTATTTTGTGTCTTTAATTATTTTATTATATAATTTTAATTGTACTGTTATTATGAATAAATACTGTTGTAATAAAAGATACAGGCTCATTATTAAAAAATATAAATATGGAAGGAAAAGCACAAATAACAAAGTACATATCACCTTTAAGCTTTGTAGATCAGAATTATCCCTGTTAGGGATCTTTCCCTTTCCTGTGGTAGCAGAGCTTCATCTTCCATTCAGTGTAGTGCTCTGGAAGATGAAAAGTGTGTGATCTTGCAACCCAAGCTGAGGTCTCAAGGTGAACTATGAGAATGTTTGCTGCCAGCAGTTTTTTTCTCTCAAAGATTTTTCCTTTGTAATTTCCCTTGCAGCATCCTTCAGCTTATTTCAAAATTGAAGGCTATTGGTAGAAATACTCAGGACTGAAAAAATAATGTATATTCTTTCTCAGTATTCTCTCATTGGATGGAATGGGGTCAGAAACGAAGCTACATATAAAACTATAAATCTTTTCTTTTTTTTTAATTTGCCACTTTTCAAGGTTTTCGGAGCATATGATTAAGTTTTGTTCCTTTTTGATTATAAAAGGTGAGTTCATTTTAATGCATTTTATATTAGATTATAATAAAGTCTGAGGAAGAAACCATTGGTGATTTATCTAGGTGTATACCCATTGGGTTCTCATATTCTAGCTTCATTTTCCAATATCAAAAATCTGGGTGGTAAGAGCAAACTCTAACAGGTGTTGTTTTTTTTTTTTTTTTTTTTTTTTAAACAATCTTCAGGTGTTTTTTAACAATCTAAATTAAAAATTAAAAATTATCATCTGTCCTTAGTCCATGGAAACAATGGTAGTTTATGAAAAAATTCATAGTGTTTGGAAAACAATATTATCTCAGTATAAAAAAAATTAAAAACAGAAAGATGAATTTATAACTCAAAACTCACTTGAACAATTTAGCAGTTGTTCAGTTGTTATTCAGTTTATTTTCATTCTGACTTGCTGTGCATTTAGTTTATATACAATTGTCCTATAGGGAAAAATACCAGAATACTTGGTGTTTCAAAAAATTATCATATGAAAAATATTTTCTCCTATAATTGATGGTAAATTTAGACATGAGTTATTTTCATTACATGGGGTGCTAGAGAATAGATTTTATTGACAAATAATTCTAAATCTTTCAAGACCATCTATTAAAATTCTTCATGGTAATTTCCTTTGCTTTGCAGACATGGAGTTTTAAAATCTCTGTGTGAGAATAGTGAGGAGGGAAAGAAATGCCCAACTTGTGAGGAGGAGGAAACCCTAGTAGGGCATGGATATTTTTCTGATTTCTGGAATTAAGTGAGATCCTTAAGATCAAAGAGTTGAAGGGTGGTTGATGAGAAATATATACCATGTGATAAAAAGCAACCTTTGAGGAGGTGGGCTAAATCTTCAGGAGTAAACCATATACTGATGCTAAGAGAAATGGTAGACAAAACCCCTAAAATTTATTCTGAAAACAAAATTTGAGCCAGACGTTTACTAAATAAACTATCTATGAAATAAATAAAAAAGAGAAAGATCCTCCTGAAGAGAGATTAAACTCCTGCCAGAGTTTAGAGAAAGTAAGAAAAAACTAGAATTTTGGAAGCAAACATCTTCAAAGGAACAGCATTCAAGCTAAGGGTGTGGATTACTTTATATCGTAGAAGAATCTACTGGAAATAAGGAGGATTTTACTTAGGTAAAGATGTCCTTTACTTAGGAGAATTTTCATCAAGGGAGACCAAAGCAAAAAAATGTGGGTGAATGAGAAGCAAGTATACAAGTCTGATTTAAAAATGGCTAGCCAGGCATAGGGGAACTCACATGTAATCCTGTGACTTGGAAGCTGAGGCAGGAGGATCCCAAACTTGAGGCAAGACTTTAGTAATATAGGGAGACCCTGTCCAGAAAACAAAGCCCAAAACAAAACAAAACAAGGATGCAGTAATGTAGCTTAGTGGTAAAGTGCTCCCTGAGCACTGCAATTCCTAGAACCAAAAATAAACAAATAAATTAATAAAAATAAAAAAAATAAATTATGACAGATCATGCAGATAATTTGAACAGTAAGAGTTTGGCCTCTTGTTCCGATGTGCTTGTATACTTGAAAAACCAGTGTGGGCAGAACCATAGTAAATCAAATGGGAAGAAATAAGTACAGCTGCCATATAACATCAAAGCATGGAAAAAACCTAGAATTCAGTGGCAAGACCTTGGGTGGTGCTGAATAAGAAAAGGAACTGAAATTAATCTAGTGAACAAATCAGTCCAGGGTGCTGCACCCTATTTCGTGACACTGATGGTGAATGCTTTTTTGATTTGTGTTTCAGCTGCTAAAAGACAAAATCCATGTCTATGTATTTTTATTTGACTAGGTACCTCTTCTCCAGGTCATATAGCCATATTTTCTTTTCTTCTTGGAAGTTTGCTTCAAGCAAGAGTAACAATTGCCACTGCCTGTAATTTAAACAAAATGTGATATTTAACTTTTAACCTAAATCTTCCTCGTTCTATCAGAATTGCTGCCTGCATAAGCAGAGATGGAGCTCAGCTTGTGTGGTGGCACTGTCCCATTTTATCCTCCTCTTGTTAACTGTTTGCCATACAGACTTTGATGACCCAGCATCTGCTTCTGGAAGCAACCAGGAAAAGGAGGTCACAACCAAGCACAGTGGTGATTTTAAAAGATAAACTTAGGCATATTAAATTCTAAAGAGTTTTTTGAGCTGACAGAGGTTGACTCATGAATCAGGTAATGTTTGCATGCTCTTGCAAGGTTAGTGTTACCAGCTAGACCCAAAACTTAAAAGAATGACACATCCCTGAATGGCTCACAGGCTGACAGCCTTGAATCTATGCAAAGGTTTGAAAAGCCAGTGTTTCAGAAGGAATTTGGATCCAAGGACAGGGAGACACTGCTGGAAATTTTGGTACTTCCCAAGTGGTCTGTTTTGAAGGATGTGTTTCTCTTTTCTTTTTTTATTCTAATAAGAATCATCTTTAATGTAGGTTTTTCTCCTATAGGTTGTAATTCTTTATTCACTTATCTCCAAAACATTTACTACTATCTTTTATGCCTTTGTAGGCTTTTGTTTTGGAACTTAGAGAAACAAAGGAAGAGCCCAATAAAGAAAAAACAAACCCTCCTGCATTTACTAAGGCCTTTGGGAAGACAGAAAAACCATTTTGTGGTGTGATTGGGGAATATCTGCAGCAAAGCTCAGGAAGCAGAACAGACAAGTAGCTGGTGGGTGCACAAATGGGTAGCTAAGCAAAAACTCCTTCTCCAATAGACAACAGGATGATGGTTCTGGAAAGGTTAGAAAAGATTCTAGGAATTTGAATGAATTTTTTTTTTGGGTGTGTGTGTGTGTGTGTATGTGTGTATGTATGTGTGTAATGATTTGCTTAGCATTTATTTGGTTTCCCAAAAGTGTCATAACATGGAGGCTAGATGTTTCTTGTTTATTAGTTATCTTTGTTTATAAGCATATAATTAGGTACCAAATAAATATTTCAATGCATTTGTTAAGTAAATGAAATGGAAATATACTTAAGGGTTAATGGCATCACTTGGGAGAATTGAACCCAAGCTCAATTTTAATTATTTACAATTAACAGATATTATAACTATTTCTTTTTTTTTCTGAAAGGCATCATGACTATTATTTACATGAAATTGAAACCAGTCTTGAAAATCAGGGTTGGGTCCCCTTGTTCTTCTGGTGTTGAAAATTGAACACACAGAGAGAGAAGGGGAGGGAGACTGGGGTAGATGTGGGTGGGGGTGGATGGGACTCCTCCAAAAAGGAGGGACTCCAGAGCTGGTACCCGAAGGAATGAGGGGTGTCCTGCCCCTTTTGTAGATTTTAGGTTTTCTTCCTTCTCCTGCCCCCTCCTCCTATTTTGCTTAGGTGGCCAAAAGTGGAAAAGGACCCATCCTTGGGTACTTCTCCATATCTTTTTTCCATATTTGTCCAGAAAGGCAGGAAAAGAGCTACCCAGGGAGCATTCTTTAACAACTTCTTACTGGGAGGAACAATTCTCTGGAGGCAGGTGACCTTGGCAATTGATGGTGAGACGGGAAAGTGTTCTGGAGGTGTTTACTATTTTATTTCCTTTTGAATCAACCCCTGTGTTCCTGACCCAATCTACACTGACGGTCCTTTTGTCCTAGTCTCACAATGGTTGGAAAATTTATAAATTGAATTGCAGATAAACAGCCAGACAGAAATATGTATAAGTAGGCAGGTTAAAAGAGGTCTAATATTCAAACCTCTAGAAATACTAGTTAACTCTTACTTAGGTGTACTCAATAAATTAAAAAAAGATGGATAAATTAAAAGAAAATCAAATAGATTTCCTAAAGAAAATGTTCATCACAAATTAAACTGTTGTCATGATGGAATTAAAATTTAACCCAAATTTAGTGATAATCTTCTCTGAATTCTATTTCTGTACATGAACACTGTTAGTAGTATGGCCCTTTTCCACCAAATGTCCATTCCAACTATGATTTGATAAATGGCCACTAGATGGCAATATACATTGATGAATTGAATCATTTTTAGCATTGAATCCAAGTTTCAGTTAGACGGTGCACAATTTTCACAAAAATTATAAAGATAAACTGAAAAATTTACATCAATTGAAACATAAGATACTTTAAAATGGGATTAAAATGTGTTTTCATGGAGTTTGAAATTTGTTTGGTTTTCCACTGTCAACAAATATTCTTGAGTTTACAACTAAATAGATTGGATATTTATTCAGTGTTTGTGGTGTCAAAATGCTAATGCTATAAGTGATACATATCATAGTTCTTGAAATATAATATTGACATTTTTGGCTTATATGTTTTAAATCAGCATTTCTGAGTACATGGTAATAGCATTTAAAAGGCTGGATTTATAAAAGGTAAAATAGTTCTTTCTGAAGGACTTTTAAGAGACTTAATATATCAGTGTGTATAATGTATAAAACTTCTCTTCAAAAGGAAAAGTATGTGAAATTTCCCAAATGGAATCCTTATAATACAACATTTCCTTAGAGAACATTCTTAAGGGAAAATGCTGTCATTGGTGAGGATTTATAAGCATGACAAGTAATACCATTTGAAGTAAAAGTAGGCATGTGTAAAAATGAAAAATAAATATAAAGCAAGAATATATGTACATCAAATATGGATACTCTAAATCCAAAGTAATTTTAAAAAATATTGTAATTTTTACCCTTTAAAAAGCACCTAACATTCATTGGCTAGTTCATTCTGCTTGGAAATAAATTATGTTTTGTTCTACAAAGGGTAATGGGAAGTTTTCAAAAAATCCTGTGTTAATGAGCCAAAAATAAATTAAATCAGTCAGATGGATTTTTTTTGCACTTTTTAATTTTTCTTTTATGTGAGAGAGAAATGGGAGTCGAAACAAGAACCTGGGCATTTATTTCCAAAAAACAGCAAAGTCTAAGGTTGTCACAGACAGATCTTTTACGTCTTCTCTGAAGCCATATATTTCTCACTACAAATTCTTTTTCAGATTGATAAAGCTGTGATGCTACAACATGCTATAGCATGAAAGATTCTGTCATGGCCTTTTAACTGGACTAAATTGAGAAATTACTTCGGGAGGTGTCATTGCAATCACACATGGATAGAACTAAATATCACACACACGTTCCTTGTGAATGAATTTGCTACCAGTTCCATGTGTTAGGTAGGAAAGGATTCAAGTCTGATTAATAACCTCTGTGGATGATTTTGAATTAAGCAATCAATTTTGATTTATCATCCTATGCTGCCATCCTGTGGTTACTTGAGAAATGAATAAAGTGGAGAAATTCAATGTTTTTTAAAAAACGATATGAGTTCTTGGTTTCTATGGAATAATAGGAAAATGGGACTGAAGCAGACATAGGCCTTCTGTCTCCAGAAAGGATGATCTTCACTGACATTCCTTCATTTATTTTCTCTATCTTCCACCCTGCAGAGATAGGCCGAGTTTAAAATAGTTGCTGCATAATGTATGAAGGAGGAAAAAAAAAATCCTGAGAGGACCTAACAGTGCTGAGAAATAATTGTCTCTTGTTCTTAAATATTCCCAAGGGAGGAGGGAGGAAGGACATCTATTTTCACCTTAATTTTCATTTGATCAGGAGAACTCATTCCTTTCTGAACAGTTTGTCTAAACTAGGCTTTGAAAAATATCCATCATATCCATATAGTAATGCAAAAGCTAAAGCTGATCAGCACGGAGCTGGGCTGATTTATTTTGGAATACCACCACTTCAGGTTTTATCTTTTTTTATCTTAATGAAACATGCTGCTATTATGCACGTGTTCTTGCTATTACTGCAGAATAATCTACCCTGTAATGGAATGAAAGTCTCTTTTAGGCAATTCACTGTAGAAATGCTTTTACTTATACACAGCAGATAATGAATTATCTTCTAAGAGAAGGCTAGCTTCTGATCACCTGTTTATAATTTCAAGCAAATTCCTGCTCTTTTGTAGTTGCAGTTACTGGGAAAAAAATTTAAAATGTTAAGAATTAACTGCAATGATATGAATATTTTTAATATTTACTATTGTATTAATTGTCAAGTCAGTTACAATCATTAGTTAGTGCAATAATTATCAGGAGTCTTTCTGTTAAAATTTCTACTTAAATAAATATGATGATGTTTTCTTTGTCAATCGAAGTCACAGAGGATAACAGAAGTTGAAAGAAAATTAGAATCCTAAGCTAATTGATTCAGCTGTATGCTTAATTACTCATACAGCTTTTGATAATACATTTTAGAAAGCATTAAGTAGTATAATTTTATTATTAAAAATTGATTTGTGGCATATATGTTAAGATATTAATAAACATGGCTTTGCCTAATCAGATGGGATACTTGGATACTAACTTGTTAAAGTTTATTTTATCCCATTTATGCCTTCTAGTCACCTATTAAATATGAACATTATTTGTCAGATATTATTGTATTAAAAATCTAGTTGAAAAGAATATTTTTATTAAATGATTCTATTTTTGTAATCCAGGTTGAACTCAGGAAATATCATATTATAATGCAGTCACCTTATCAATTATAAGTACATAGTTATAATAATTATTTCAAATTATACTAAATTTCCTTCTGTAGGAGGAAAAAGCTATATGCATAATGAATCAACATAAAATGAAAGAGGTAAACAACAGCTTGCTAAATAAACAGTGTAAAACAATTCTCCATCAAAGCCTCAGTAATTACTTTGTGGAACAGGCTGCCCTTAATAAAACAATTAATTAATTTTTCCTAATGAATTATGCAAGCCAATAGTTTTTCTTCATTAATGTTTTGTTGAAATGATTACATTTTATTAATGAATACCATAGGAGGAATTAAATCTTTATTTTAACTTCTATGTATTTATGTGCTTAACTTGAACTAAATGTGTTTCCAGTATGTAATCAAATTGGAATCAATCAAATAGATTCACGGTTGAACGTCCTTCTGTAGTCCTAGCTGCTTCACTTGGATGGCTCTTCACCAGCAGAGTGATCCTGAGGACACCTTGGTTCTGCCAAGTATCTTGTCAGTTCTTAATTACAGTCCATCTGATTTGCTAAAGGAGGCTACTAGTGCTTCACACAGAAATTTATTCTCCGACTCTAATTGATGAATTTGGATAAAAGCTTAAAATTCATTAGTGCAAAATAAATGACTGTTGGCTGAAATGAAGCTCCTTCTTCAAAGGAGTAAGAGGGCAGGAAAAAGTCATGCTAATCTTCATCTTGCGTGAATATGAACGTAGCCAGCCAGTACTGCTCCATTTTCACAAGATGTATGGCCACAATTATCAAAGAGTGTCTGAAGAAGAGAGGCAAAGCTCATTATGTATACGTACAATTGTTAACCTAAAAACAAAAGAAAACTGGTTGCTGAATTACCTGACACTTTGCTGCAAATGACAGGGTTTCATCCTTTATAAGACAGAAAAGTATTTTGCTGCGTATATTTATCACATTTTTAAAATCCATTCTACAGGGATGGACTTCTTGGTTGATTTCATATGTTGGCTAGTGTGCACTGTGCTGTTCGTGTCCTTTTTATTTGAAAACAGTAGTGGGTTTCCTAGATCAGATGGTAGCTTCATTTTCAGTGTTTTAAGGAACTTTCATATTGTTCTCCATGGTAGCTGTACTGATCGATGACCAACAGTGCCTAAGTGTTGCTCTTTACTCTACATGCTCACTAACATTTGTTAGTTTTTGTCTTTTTAATGATATTCATTCTAACTAGATGAGATGGTATATCACTGAGGTTTTGATTTGCATTCCCTTGATGATTGATCAGTCATGTTTACTTGATTCTTTTTTTCTCCTTATTGGTTACTTGCATGTCTTTTGTTTTTTGAAAACCATCCATTCAAATCATGTATCTATTTTCAATTGGATTACTTGATTATTGCTGTTGCATTGGTTGAGTTCCTCACATATTCTGGATGTGAATTCCTTATTAGATACATAGTTTACACAAATTTTCTCTCATTCTATAGAGTGGGTCTTGCTCTGTTGTTGGTTTTCTTTACTATGCAAAATTTCTCAGTTTTATATAATCCCATTTGTCTAGTTTTGCTTTTGCTGCCTGTGATCTTGGATGATCTTTGTTCATCCCAGTGTCCTGAAGTGTTTTCAATCGGCTTCTCAGGCTCAATGGTGAGTGCAGCATCAGTGACATTTCTCAGCTATCTGGGTTCTTTGGGAAGAAACTTCAACATTTCTCATCAATATAACTTTCTATTTTCCAGTTTTGTAGCCCCGTAATGAAGCATCCTAAGTTTTTAATTATGGGGCACCACACAGAAGATGACAGCATCTCAAAGTCAACATTATGCCTCAGAAAGAGCAATGAGTGCTTTGAGGTTCATTTAGGAAAGCTTGAGCAGTTTGATTTGGGTTGTGTTTATGCTATGACATTTATAATGACAAGCCATCTGGATGAAAAGTAAAAGTTCTGTGAATTAACCAGATGTGTCCAAATGTTTCCATTTGTAGCATCAAGAGACTGGCTGGATTTTAATCTGAAATAATTCTTGCTAGACTATAAGAGTGGAGGATCATTGCATTACTAAGGGTGTGCATTACTCAGGGGACATTAATCATCATCTCTGGGTTATGATGAGATAGAAGAGGGTCATAGTTAGGAGCTGGTCTTTGTGAGACAGTACCTGGCTTGAAGCCTACTTCTTTCACCTGTTAGCTGGGTCCCTTTAAACAAATTAGAAAACTTTGTTGTTCAAATTATAAAACATCTGCAGTATTCAATCATATTTTTTTAGAATTGATATGAAGATTAAATGAGATTGTATAGGCATTGTCTCACATAAAGTATTAAATACACATTAGGCATCATTATTGCATGTATGTTTGTCCCACATATTAATGTCTTTAATAGCAGGAACTGGATGTACTCAATAAAGGTAACAAAATGCTCTAATATTACAAGAGTTCCTCTTTTAAATAAAGATTGGGATTTTAAATGTCCCAGGTTCTACCTCTCAGAGCTTTCATTAATTATCAGGGGTGTCTCCTTTGGATATGGAATTGATGACAGATATATTTCTTAGGAACAGGTTAGTTGAGAAAACTAGAAATTTCTTACCACCAAATTTCTTACACATTGTCAAAACAATTTATTTTACTATTTTTAGGAAGGACAATTTTTTTCCCTCTATCCATAAGCACAGTGAGGTTTAGACATTTGCTGCAAGTTGCCCAAGTTATATGTAGGAGACAGGGGATTCAAATAGAGCATTATCTAACTCCCAAGGCTCCTCTTCAAATCCTGCTCTCTACTAATCCCTCACAATCAAGAAGTAATGGCTGAATGTCATCTGAGTGACACACAATTAGTTGTGTAATAATCCTTCAATTTTACAGGCCGGCTGGAAACTAATTATCTTAAAATAAAAAATTAGTCAGCCTTTTGATGCTGAAAATTTGGACATTTAGATACTGTCACACTATTGTGACAAAAGCATAGCTTCTACCTATGGGATATGTATTATATATTATGCGATAGCTTTTTAAACAAGTTTAAGAAAAATACATAGTATAGATCTTATTTCTTTATGTACACACCCCATACACACATATTGAGTGTCTACAATACCCAAAGCTCTGGAGATACAGAATCGAATTTCATGGGTTTCTTGCTCCAATTCGCAGACTGAGACAGAGAGGCACTTAAACAATCAGTTGAATACTACTATACTTCAGTATTGTAGAAATGCACCAGGGGTCACAGTGGCAAAAGAATGGCGTGTTCAAATCTGGGACAAGGAGGGAAGAGAGGAGTCAGAATAGGTGTCACAGAGAATTTGATACTTATAGTCTACTAAACAAAGTAGATCTTCAGCTGGTCAGTTAACAGGAAGAACATGACAGCTAGAAGGGACATAACAAGCAAAGAAAAAAAAATACAAAACACTATGGTTCTTTTGGCAAACTGAAAACAATTTGGTTTGCTGTGCAGAGTACAAGGGGAGGGGAGATTCTGGTGGGAAATGCCTGGAATAAACAAACAGGGGGCATATGAGGGAGGGATGCATGGGCCATGCCTCAGGGTGTAGGATCCATGCTGGAGCCAACGTTAGCCAATGAAAGGTGGATACTGTCACACTATTGTGACAAAGGCACAGCTTCTGAGTGAAAAATGCAGATTTAGCAAAGATCACTGTATTGGGAATAAGGAGGTCAGGGGAGACTGAGGACCGAGAGACCATCTAGGGGACTGTTATAGTATTCTATCTGAAAGGTGAGCTGGACCTCTCAGTGTAGACTGGAGAGGAAAGCACCTTAGGGGTCTTTTCAAAGTTATTGATTCCTGGGATCCACTCTGTCTAGAGTGGAGGCAGAATGTGGCATTGGTAACTATAAAACCCAAGTGATGGGTTGTCATATGCATCACGGTGTGAGAACCCAGGTCCTGGGATCTTGAGAGTAGCAGTGGAGATGGAGTACAGGGTTGAATTCTAGGCATCTGCTGGAAACTAAGATAAAAATTCAGTCAGCCTTTGAACACCAAAACTTTGGCTATTTAAGTATTCAGGAGATGAATTTGAGGCATCGTAGGCATTTTAGAGCCATTTGTTTTTCATTTATTCTGATATCAGATTAACCAGAGGATCTTGAAAAGAATGCAGATTATAAGTATCAAGCCAGAGGTGAGGCCTGAGATTCTGCTTTTCATTCAAGCTCTTAGCGGATGTCAAAGCTCATACCCTACATTGTGGAGTAAGACTACACATTTTTAAAGGAGAGAGTAAGAAAAAAAGTTAGGAATAGCTTTGTAATTCTATGATAACTAAGGCTATCTGGTAATAAAACCTAGAAGAAAAATCATGAGTGGTTTAGAACATGCCTGGTATATAAAGGGGCCAGTGAAATACAGGAGAGAAATGCAAGTTCCAGAGTAGCAAAGGTACACATTGTTAGCCTGAGAGAGTGGATGGAGGAAGAGTAGATAAGAATGTCTGGAGACTGTGGAATGTGAGATGGGCTGAAGACAGATCCTGACAACAGGAAGGAGAAAACGCTAAGTGGAAGGCTAACTGCAGTAGGAAAACCTAGTAAGAGACCTGGGAGGCTATCCAATAAGTTAGAAGTCTCACAGACACCAAGATGAGGGCGGTCAACTCTGTCACAATCCTCTTGAGAGTCCAGTGAGCCAATTGAAAGAAGTCCCTGCGATGTTCCAATGAGGAGGACACAGGTGTTCTTGGTAGGTGTGGCTTCAGAGTCCCTGAGATGGAAATCTGACCTCACTGAAATAGAGGGATAGGAGGAGGACCCTACTTCTCAGAGATGTTGGCTGGACTGTGGGAGGGAGAGGAAGTGAGAACTGGGTAGAGATGGTTCAGGAGTCTAGGCAGGGTTTTTTTGTTTTGTTTTGTTTTGTTTTTGTTTTGTTGTTTTCTCTCTTTTATTAAGTCATTTACTCATTAATTTTGACAATCCTTTATAAGAGTTCCTTTACTCTTTTAATATATTTTTAAACGATTTTGAACTGATTTACTAATTTATTCTCTGTTGCTAGTTCAAGTCACTAAAAACCTCCTACTAGCATTGTTCTTAATGCGGAATATAAATTCTTTGCAAATAACCCTTAAGTTTTGTTAACAGAGACAGTGTACCTCACCCTCTGGTTCCCAATTTTGCTGGCTACTCCCCTTCCCTTCCCCCATGCAAGTCCACCTCCCAACCTCTTTTTAGCACTCCCTCTTTCTCTCCACAGGGCCCAGCTGGTACTGTTTTCCTTATTAGAGTCTACGCTTTTGTAAGAGTGCTATGATTTTATATTAGGGCTGGTGTTCATCTTTGAATATTAGAATCATTTTGGAAATCTGGATGTTAAGTCCTCATCAGGCCTTTTCAATCAGAATCTCTGAGGGAGACTCCAAGACCCTGCCTGTGATACTTAGGTGCACCCAGTGGAGTGCAAGAAACATTATCCCACAATATGTCCCCTTGGCACTCGAGAAAACAGCAGAAACAGGAAGGTCACTGTGATGGTTTAGATATGAGGTGTCCCCCAAAAGCTCAAGTGTGAGACGATGCAAGAATTTTCCAAGGTGAATAATTGGATTATGAGAGGCGTAACCCAATCAGTGGTTTTCCCCCACTGATCTGTAAGAACTGTGTGGTAATTGTAGGCAGGTAGCATGTACCTGGAGGAAGTAGGGCACTGCGGGTGTGCCTTTGGGTTTATATTTTGCTTGTGATGAGTGGAGCTCTCTCTCTGCTTCCTGGTTACCATGTTCCCTCTTCCATGCCCTTCACCATGATGTTCTGCCTCACCTCGGGCTCAGAGCTCTGGAATCCACTGGCCATGGGCTGAACCTCTTCCAAATATACTTTTCCTTTTCTAAGAGTTTCTTGTTGGGTATTTTGGTCCCAGCAACCCAAAACTGACTAAAATAGCCACTATCCCCATTCCTCCACTGTGTTCCCCTAAACATGCTATAGAATGCAGGAAGGTCACTCTCTGATCTTCTCCCTACCTTCTCCTTTCGAAGACTCTCATGTGAAATATGCCCTGCCCTATAGCAGGGGAAGGGCACCAAACAGGATCTGAAAAAACACCCTTCAGTTCTCTGCACTTTATTATCAGATATCTTCCAATATTGCTTCTGCACAACTGTCCAAATCAACAATTTCCCGTGGGTCCTTTTGTCTTCACTTTTCTGATGGTTATATTTAAATGTTATGCTTTTCTCTTTTGTAATATGTCTTTTGCTATAGAGGGGGCTTGCATGAATCTAGTGGTGCAAAAGAAAGAAACTTTTCTTCCCTAAACAGCAAGGTTCGAGAAACTCCACTTTATTAGCACTGAGACTTTATTTTTTTGTGCACAATTTGAAGAAAATCAAAACGCCAATGTTAACAAGTGAGCAGGTTCCTTTATATATATGTAGAGGAATAGATTGATCTTAGGAATGTTATTTTTATAATGCCACCAATAATTATTGACAGGAGAAAGTAGGATCATGGGCAGAAATTGAAGGCTCAGATCACTCTTGGGAAGGAGGTATGAATGACAACAGGATATGGAATGAAGAAAACTTCTAGAAAGAGTATCTGAAAATCTAAGTGACTGAATGGCAGCTTGAAAAAAATACTGGTATCAAGCCAGAGAAAGCTGGAGTGGGGACAATAAAACTGTACCTGGGGTAGGACCTCCAGAGTGAGATAATTTTATGGAGTTCTGTATTTGTAACAAGTGGGGAGAGATTTAATGTGCAGTGTCAGATCTTTTAAGAACAGCTCTCTCTCCTTGAAACATGAAGTTGCTTCTAAAATAGAGTCAGGGATAGCCTCGTTTTAATCAAGAACTCCAAAAATAAATTATGCAGACAGGAGTTGAACCATTCTAGGAAGAAGAAAGCAAGGTTTTCCCAATCCTTATAACTTGGCTCTTTCTTAGTAATTTGCCAATATGAATTTCAGGTGTACTTGGATGCGTACTCAGCTGAACAGAGGAAAACCTTTCTCTCTGTGGTGTTACTCCTAATGGAGGAATAATAAAAGATGTAGAAATTAGGCTGAGTTCCAAGGTGAAAACTACACAGAACTTTCTTTAGGCCCTTGGATGACTTTGATAGCTATAAAATAGGAAGAAACTTTCCTTTAAAATGTTTTTTTTTGTCATATCCAAATAATTTTTTTGTTACAGATAGCCTTTAAGATAGTTGGGTATGAATAGAAATGTCTCACTTTAGGATACAATGAAGTGACACATGGTTGTTCATACCCAACTCTTTTTTAAAGATATTTTTATTCTATGTTTGAGCTATTGGTAGTGAAACATTTATTTGTTTATATAAAAATATTTGTTATGAGGGATTGGCTCACATGATAAGAAACCTAAGAAATCCAAGAGAGCTGGTGATATTGTTCCAGCCCAAGCCCCCAAACTCAAGAACCAGGAGAGACAATGGTGTATGTCTCAGTCTAAGTCATAAGGCCTGAGAAACAGAGGCTCCCTGTCTGAGAAGAAGATGAGTGGCACAGAGCAAGGGAGAGAGTGAATTCACCCTTCCTGTGTCTTTTACTGTACCCAAGCTCTCAAGGGTTTGGATGATGTCTGCCTACATCAGAGAGGACAATGGAGTTACATTTAAAATCCTACTTCTGTCCACGCCTATGACCATTGAATCAGTTGAAGAGTTTGTTTCTACTGTGGAAACAGATGACCTACCAGTCAGTTGCTAAATGATCACTTGAACTGAGATGCGGACATTCAGAATTACATTAAGTAAATCCAAATGATCATTTAAAAATCCCCAAATTTAAAAGCCTTTCATGACTGAACAATTGCTTAATGATACAAAAGCCAAAAAGTATAATCAACTGGACAAAAGTTAATTCAGGGCAAAACTAATTGAGTGTAATTTGTTCACATTACAATCAATTTCAGTATTTTTCAGTCTTTTAAATTATTGAAATTGAAAATTAGGAAGTGTTTAAATTCATTTTAAGTTCCTTTAATGGCAACATTACAATATATTAAAGATAGATGCTATTAGCTCCTACAATTACTCCACATTTATCACAGTAATTATGAACTTGCTATTGTGTTTATTGTTGAATTAATTTGATTATAAATGCCAAAAATGATTTTAATGAAATAATTCTTTGTTGCTAAAGACCCATTTAGTTTGTGCACTGTATATTGAAACTTCATAGTTTGTTACAACATCAATATGTAATCATTATAAAGTATAAAGTTAATACTAAAAAATTAACAATAATTAAATCTAAGGAATTAGGATTTATTAGATTGCTAATTCTAATTTACATTGACATAAAAATAACTTAGCTTAGAAATTATTACTCATTTGTTTGAAGGAAAGTTTAAATTCTTCTTAGACTTTTTATTCCCCACTGTAGAATTTTGTGTGTGTGTGTGTGTGTGTGTGTGTGTGAGAGAGAGAGAGAGAGAGAGAGAGAGTATGTGTGTGTGTGTGTGTGTGTGTGTGTGTGTGTGTGTGTGTGTGTGAAGGGAACAGTATATTAAATGATTCTCCTTGAAATTAGCTAAGTGAGTCTTTAGAACTACCTTGGCCAAAATGAGTGCCACATATGGCTGTTGAGCTTTTGATTTGTGTATGAGGTTATTTTCTGTTACTGTAACAAAATACCTGAGACGAAGTACCTCACAAACAAAAAAGTTTATTTAGCTCACAGTTTTGGAGGCTAAAACCCAAACAGTAAGGCACAGGATCTGGCAAAGTCCTCTCTGGCTATACCATCTCATCATGGTGGGGGGCATCATGGCAGAAACATGAGAAAGAGGTAGAGGTCACCTTATAAGAAAGGGAGCCACAGGAAGAAGAGGGGTCAGGTTTGCTCTTTTACTAACAACTCTGTTTTGAGAACTAGATTAGGGTCCAATGGGAGCTACTTCAAGCTATTCTGAAGTGGGTGATGAAGCCAGTGATCTAATTACCCTCCTTAGACTCTGCCTCTTAAGAGTTCCACCACTTCTTAACATCACTACCTGGGGACCCGGCTTTAGATACATGAACTCTTGGAGGGCAAAGTTCCCCAAAGCATAGTGGCATGTGACTAACTATAATTAAGAAGTGCTGATTCATATTTTTGAAGACTTACTCTGAGAAAGAGGATATAAATTGTTATTAATATTGTTATATTGATTACATGTTCAAATGATATTTTAATATACATTGATATATTGGTTTAAATAAAGAGGAGAACAAACCTGGTGAGGTGGGCAGGGGTCAGAACAATAGAACACCAAGAGTCATGCTAAGGATTCTGGATTATGTGGTTACTACTAATAAGACATTGGCAGGTTTTGAGAAGGAAAATATGATCAATTTAAAAAGAGCTCATTGGTTCCTATGGTTAGAGAAGGGATGAGATCACTGTAAAACAAAACAAAACAAAACAAACAAACAAACAAACAAACAAAAAACTGGCATTGTTCTCAGTGGGGGCTAGAAGGCAGGAGTTGTGAATGCTCAGAATTTATGGCTTCCTTTTGGAGGAAGAACAGAATGAACAGACAGCAGAAGCAATAGTGGCTAATTTATGCATCAACTTGGATGGTCCACTCGGTGCCCATGTATTTGGTCAAACATTATTCTGGGTGTCTCGAGGAATGTCTTTGGAATAGATTACCACTTAAGTTGGCATGTTGAGGAAAGCAGAGTTCCCCCTCTGATGTTGAGTGGCCCTCTTCCAACCAGAGGAAGGCCCAAATAGAAAGCTGTCCTTGCCAAGAAAGAGGGAATTCTCTCTGCTCGACAGCCTTTGGATGAGGACCCCAGTTTCTATCTGCTGCAACAGGACATGTGTAGTCAGCCATCTGTATCTGCATGTTACATATCTGCAGATTCAACAAACTGTTAATTGAAATATTAAAGAAAAAAATTATGTCAGGACTGAATTTCCTTGTCATTATTCCCTAAACAATGCAAATAATATTTACCTCATATTAGGCATATCCTTCCATGGAGATACACACACACACACACACACATACACACACACACACACACAGAGCTTATGTGCATGTTATATGCAAATACTATGCCATTTTATTTATGGTACCTAAGCACACAGATTTGATATTTGTAGAAATCTTAGAACCAATCCCCAAGAATACAGAGAAAGACCACATAGATGTACTCTTTTACTTCTGTTTCTCTGGAGAATCTTAGTACAAGGAATAATCTGGAATGTGTCTGTTTGGAACGCAAGATTCAAATCTGCTGACTTTATTGGCTTCCCTTATCACAGATGTCTTAAGGTTCAGTGTCTGGCTATATATAGCTTATAGAATCTAAAAACTCGTTTATTTGGGTTTTAGGATAACAACAACAGTATCAGCAAAAAACCCCTCGGAAGAGCCTGTCCCTTATGTGTTTTCTGAAAACAAAAACATCACAAAAAATTTCTACTTATTTGCCAGCTGTATTTTGCTTATTGGTCCGACTTATTTGCCATCACACAGAGAATTGCATTTTGCAGAAGTCAAGGTGATTTGCATGCTATGCTATTAATCTTTATGAGACCAATGAGCACCAAAATGCAACACAAGAATAAAATTAATTATCCAACAATGTGGGGGGAAAGCATCTATGCTGCCCAGGACTTTTATATATTCTGCCTCTTGGCATCTTTGAACCCAGGCTGCATCCCACTCAGCGGCATGCCTAGAAAAATGAGCACAACTCAGAACATTTTTACTTTGAGCGCCTCTGAAACTATTTAACATTCTATCTTCATATACTGCCTACATTGTTAAATTGCCTGAAACTGCAGAGCAGTCAAGCAGTACACAAATTAAGCCACAAAGTAATCGGATTTCAATCACTAAATATTCACAGCTCAATTAAGTTATTTACTGAGATGTTTGTCTTAGCTGTTGAAATCTTTGCATATTTATAGCCACTTCACACTAACCTTTTAAAAATATCCTGATGTGAAAATAAAAAGCCACATTTGTTTTATAAGGTAGGTTAAAGTTATGGCTCCAGGTATTTAAAAATGAATAAAAAGTCAATTACCTTCAAGTTTTCCAAGAGTATGATTTGGTATCTAAAATAGAAAGCTGACTACAAATTGCCTGATTATGCTTTTGTTTCTGAAACAGAATATTTAAAAAAAAATGTGATCCAAGTTACAATCTAATCTTCTGTTCTTCCTTCCATTTTGTGATGTTATAGATGGATCATATTTCCCAGATTCAGCACTGCTATATTCTGCTTCATATTCAACCATAAAATTCTGAGAGTGGCTCTGGATAACTTTGTTCAGTTCAACTTTTGAAGTTTTATTTCCTCCACAGCAATAAGGGGATGATAAAAGACAGGATCCTTCCGGTGTTCATCTGATGATAGTAAAAAATCGTTTTGAATCTTTAGGGACAACTAAGTGCTAATAGGTTTGTAATATGTAATAACAGTAAATAATCCTTGTAGCAAGGCCTTGCTAAGAATTAGAAATAAAATACTGTACAAATACTTCTTTTGATCTTTGAAGAAAACTCTTTTTTAGTACACATTAATCAAATAAGGAACATTTAAGCTTGAAGATTCCAACCAGGTATGTTGGAATCCATAGCCTATGCTCTAGAAAATATAGCACTTTATTGATTCTTTTATATGGAATGACCCTGCTGTATCAATTACTCATTGTTGCTGTAACAAAGTACCACAAAATTTGTGGGTTAACTCAGCACACATTTCAATTCAAAATTCTGAAATGGGTCCTATAGGGTTAAAATCAATGTGTGAGTTTCTTCTAAGGGCTGCAAAAGAAAAATCCATTCTTTGTCTTTTTTAGTTTCTAGAAACTGCTGGCATTTCCCTACTTCTATGATTCTTCTTCACTGACCTGACCCTCTTGATTCTGTCTTCTGAGCACCTTGTGTCTATCTTGATAACCCAGTAAAATCTCCTTATCACAAAACCCTTAATTTAATCACACCTGATATGTGCCTTTTGCCCCATGAAGTACATATTTACAGGTTCTGAGGACTAGGATTATGGCATCTTGGGTTGGGGGGACTCACACTGAAATAATAATAAAAAAAACCCACGTTTTAGAATGTGCCTTGGAAAACTAAGACTATCTCTGTGTATGAGCGCACAGCATATACACAGTATTTTGATTCTGTTTCTCTGGAGAATCTTAATACAAGGAATAATCTGGAATGTGCTTGTTTGGAACACAAATGTATGTTACTTTTAGAGTGATACAATTCAGTTTGCATTTTTTTTATGATGAAAGCTTGAGTAAGCATGATATCCATACTCTTCAGAAATCTGTAGGTTGCATAATTGGCTGGTGGGAATGTGGATCCTTACCACATGTAGCACTTGCTAGGGCATAAATTTCAAGAGTCATCTATCTGTGAGGGCAACTCAGCCAGTTTACTCCCACCAGACTGCGAGAATCTGTTTTACAATCTATGTTACAGTTCTGTCTTCCTTGTGTAAGGACCATGTATTTAATGTAGGAGGGAAAGAGAAATTTGAAAAGACATTTATATTTTTAGATGTCTTAGAAGAGACATTTAAAATATAGTAAAGACATTTAGGGTATCAGAAGATATTTGTGGGACTGAAAAAAAAAACATGAATTTAGGAAGTTTTTGCTTGTCTATGTTACCTAAAAGTTAATCTAATATATCCAATCTCATGTTTTTAAAGAAGGCACATATTAATTTTTCCATGAATAGCCCAAAGGGACAAGGTTATTAATGCTGTTATTAATTTTTCTAATATTAATTCCATGGGGTATATTCCTCCTTCCTTCTATCATTCAAAATATCAATAAAGCAACAATTCTTTTGTTACATTCTAAGGAGATAATTCCCATTTCCTTTACTGTTTTTTCTTCTTCCCAGTGCCTCTTTTTCTTTCCCTTCTTCTCCTTTTCCTCATCTTCCCCCTCCCTCCTTCCTTCCCTCCCTCTCTCCCTCCTTCCCTCCCTCCTTCCTTCTCTCCCTGGCTCTTTCTGTGAGAGGTTTAATAGTAAATTAAAGTGCAAATGTACATGGTGACAATCTCTTTATGTCCTTTGCATAAGATTAATGTGACATTAACAGGGCATGCTGATGCATGCCTGTATATCCAGATACTCTGGAGGCTGAGGCAGGAGGATTCCAAATTCAAAGCCAGCCTCAGCAACTTAATGAGGCCCTAAGAAACTTAGCTTGACGCTTCCTTAAAATAAGAAAAAAGAGGATTAATATGACATTGATTGACCATTTCTCCCAAACTTAAATATTGGAAGATTATTATTTTTTCTCCCTCTCCCCTTGTAGCCGGTGAATGGTATTTTCCCATTCCATTGGTTGTTACCAAGTACTTCCCAAGTTAGGAAAACTAATGGAGGAAAGGAATATTTTTTTTCTCATTGAATATAATTAAAAGCAAGGAGACAGGCATTTTAACACAATGCACAAAAGACATTTTTTCAGATTTGCTCCTGAAGTCCTCTTCAGCAGCCCCCCTCCACCAAAAATGCTGCTGAAGAAAAGTGATGGGTCAGGCTCTGAGGCTGAGGGAGAGGGACCTCAGAGAATGGGAAAGAAGGAGATGGGGAAAGGGTGGAAAAGAATCTGGAAGAGAGAAGGGTATTTAAGAAATACAGGACGGACCGGATATTGGGGACCACGCCTATAATCCCAGCAGATCAGGAGGCTGAGGCAGGAGGATCACCAGTTCATAGCCAGTTTCAGCAATTTAGCCAGGTTCTAAGCAACTCACAGAGACCCTGTCTCTAAATAAAATATATATATATAAAGATGTGGGGATGTGGCTCACTGATTCAGTACCTCTGAGTGTCGATCCCTGGTAGGATGGGATCGGGCTGCTCACCAGTGAGGGGTCTGTGGCTGGGCTACAAAGACCATGTCTAAAGAAAACTCTGCACGTGTGCCCCCACGGCTTGCACCTGAGCTCATGAGCTGTTCTGAGTACCTTTGGGGACCTACCTCATCTGTGCCAATCAGGAGTACAGTTGTGGCTTTGTGGTTATTATTTTTATTTTTTCTTTATAGGAAATAAATGTGCCATCCTTACTTTTTGATGCTGTGTACAGTAAAGAGGTTACTTATTAGAAATTATTATTCTTATTAGAAATAATTAAATTATTAATTATTCTTATTAGAAATTACATTTCAAAGGAGAGATGCTTTGTTAGTGAGGGGTTGGGAGCATGATTTGATCCATCAGTGTAAACAAAAAATGCTGCTGTCATATTTTCTTCTTTGAGGCTGACAATACTTATGACTTCCTGTCACACAAGAAATGGGGGAAGCTGATAGATGGGTGCTGGTTTTCTGTACCTTAAACTGTTTTCTAAATTTCTGAGTCATCTTCCGATGCTATTATCCTTTTCTTTTTCTGAAATAAGATATTAAAAAATTCATACCTTTCTTCTAGGAGAAATGCAACCTATTAATTCATGCTCAGAACAGTTTAGAATTAGGGTAAATGTGTTTGCTTCTCTATTTGAACTTCCAATAGAATGATGATGTAAATTGTTATGATTATTTTCACCTCAAGTGATAAGCTTCTCTAGAAGGAGGCATATACTTCCATTGGAACCCTAACCTTATCATATTGACTTGCTCACATTTTTGCTTGATCATTAGACTGAAAACTCATGGAGAACAAGAATTGAAAAAAATTCAAGAGAAATTAAAAAAAAAATCCCTTGGCTAATATTAAAAATAAGCTATCTTTTGATATCTCAGATGGGCAAGTTCAAAAATAAACTGTTATGAATTGAATTATACCCCTTCTCAAATAAGTTGAAATTCTATCCCCCCTCCAACCTCAGAATGTGCCTTTATTTGGAAAGTGGACCACTGCATCTGTAATTAGTTAAGATGAGATCATACTAAAATAGGGTTGGCCCCTAATCTGATATCAGTGGCAGCAGGATGGCCAAATGAAGACAGATACACACAGGGAGAAGGCTATACAATAATAGGGAGAGTTTCAAGTGCTGCGTCTCTATAGAAGGGAACTCCAAAGGCTGCTAGCCAGTGCCCTCAGCTAGGAAGAGACAAGGAAAAATCCCCTATAAAAGTGCCAGAGGGAGCATGACCCTGTCTTAGTCTTCTAGCTTCTTCCAGAACTGTGAGCCAATGCATTTCTGTTGTTTTAAACCATCCAGTTTGTGCTATTTTGTTATGGAATCTGTAAGAAACTAATACAGACTCTCCTCCCCAAGTATTTCTTAGTTATAAGTCTGACAAATTCTTCAGAAATATTTCTTTACCTATGATAAATTAGAAACTACCACTATTTTTCCTCTCTCGAAAGGCAAAGCTTTCTTATAAATGGTTCAACTGATTAGCTCAAGATAGTTTCCCTTGTGACTAACTCCAAATCAATTTGTAAAGGACTTTGATTATATTTTAAAAATTATATTTTTAAAATCGAATCATGCACTGGAAACTCTGAAACTGTGATCCAAAATAAATCTTTTCTCTTTATAAGTTGATTATTTCAGGTATTTTGTTATAATAATGGACAGTTGACAAACACAGAGTTGAAAGGGTGCATGCTTTCTAAGAAGCGCTCGAGGCGTCCATACTGAAAGGGTTAGATCGAGACTGACAAGTTATGTAATCAGACTTTACCTTACTGAAGATTTATCTGTTTCAGTGGAAGTATTAACAGCAGCTGTTGGAAGTGGCAGTTTGTAGGGAGAAAGGACTTTGCTCATAAAAGTTTATGTCTCATCTCTTTAAAAAGTTTTAAAAAACTTTGGTAATCATAATGAAATTTGCATATATAGGCACAGTTTGTTTTGCATGTAGTATAGATTTTCACTCTTTGCATTAGAATCTAGAATAAATGATTTACAAGTGAAAGAGTTAATGGAAAGATATATACACAGTAGTACTCAAAAGGAAAAACTGTTGAACTGAAATTCGGCATCCTTATTAGTATGGTCAAGATGGGTGATTTAAGTGTAAAACTTTAATCTGCATTTTGCTTAAGTGGAGTTTGCATTTATTTTGTTACACAAAGGGATCCTTACATTGAAGAGATAACTTCTAACTATGTTCAGTTTAATTTGAATGTGAATGTGCTCCTGGCATTAGGACTCTGTTGAATCCAACCCCCACCGCCTTAAAAAGGCTAACCATTGAAGCATCTATAGCTTGAAACAGCTCTTCCTTTTCTAAGAAGGCCATTTTGAAGCTTTCATGTTAGAAATTCTCATTTATCTGAGAAATTAGGAAACATTTAAATGAAAGCAACTACTATCATCAATAGAATAATAATAATAAAAAACCAAGCTCATTGAAAGATTTTAGTTTTGAATATAGGAAAATTCCTTGGTCTTCTGGCAAAACTCTGGTCTGATGACAAAGATAATTTAGGTTGAGGTTTTTTTTTCCTAGTTACTATGAAGGACATTGCAGCCAAAAACTAACTTCATATAAGAAAACCACATCCTCTGCCTGTTAATGGGCAATAGACCCAACAGCATGAGAATCAACAACCTTAAGTTTGTTGGGTTAAGAGCTGTTCACTCAAACCTCTCACCTCAGTGAGAATGGCTATTATGGAAAAGACGAGGATTAACAAATGCTAGAGGATGTGGAGGAAAAGAATTGCTCACACACTGTTGGTGGGAATCTAAATTAATATGGTCACTAGGGAGAACAGTATGGAAACCGGAAAGTAGAGCCATTCTATGGGTCCAGTTATCCCACTTCTGGATTTATATCCAAAGGCAATGAAATCAGCATATTAAACAGATCCCTGCACATGAAATTTGGTTGCTGCCCTATTTACCATAGTTAAGACATGGAATCAAGCTGGGTGCCATTAATAGATGTCTGGGAAAAGAAAATATGGTGTCTATATACACAGTGGAAAATGATGCAGCTATCAAAGGAATGATATTCTATCATTTGTAGCAAAATGGATGAAACTAGAGGACATTAGGTTAATGGAAATAAGTTAGTCACAGAAAGACAGAGATTGCATATTCTCTCTTGTATGTGGGTATTAAGAAATGGTATTTGGGATGTATAATAGCAATTATTAGTTTTTGTTTTTTTAATTAATTATTTTTTATTCTAATTGGTTATAAATGACAGCAGAAGGCATTACAATTCATATTACACATATAGAGCACAATTTTTCATATCTCTGGTTGTATACAAAATATACTCACACTATTTGTGTCTTCAGACATCTACTTAGGGTAATGATGTTCATCTCATTCCACCATCTTTTTTACCCTGAGAAGCAGGGGAGGGATACTAGGAGATTAGGTAATAGGTACCCAAACCCAGTTAGGTAGAAACAATAAGTTCCCATGTTCTGCAGAACAGCAGGATGACTGTGTTCACAATAACCTATTACATATTTTATAAATAAATGGAAGAGAGAAACCTAAGTCCTCAAACACAATAAAGATAAGGAAATGGAAATGTTAATTACTTTGATTTTATTACTACATATTGCATACATGTATTAAGACATCACATTGGTAATTTTTGATTAACACAAATATTATGTGTTAATTAAAAATTTTTTAAATGTTTGAGGAAATGTAAATGTGAACTACCCTGATTTTATCATGACATGTTTTGTGTGTGTGTGTGTGTGTGTGTGTGTGTGTGTATTATGACATGGTATCTCCCTGCATTTGTAAAATTTATATAAATAGCAATTAAATAAAAAGATATTGATGACTTCCTAGCTCTGGGTTAAGTCACAGAAGTCATCTAATTAATGATGAATGGTTTGGTCTTGGCCATCCAGGATGGACAGCATCAAGCCCCAGTTAAACCTGATTCCAAATCTGTCCTATTAGGAAAGGGTGTTAACTTATTCAACTAAATAAAAAGTTTCAAAGATACACTCAGTTTTTGAGAAGTTTGACTTCATCCCTTTTTAAAGTTTTTCACTGTGTAGTAATTTTTAATATCATATTAAATCATTATTATTATATTGGTATTTATATAAAATTTGCTTTGTATCAGCAATATATAGGATTTACATGTTCTAAATGCTTTACATACATTCATTCATTTAAATGTTGTCTAAACTGATATTGCACTTGGTCAGTAATATATTTTCTTTAGCAGTTGAGTAAAATTTCACATAAAAATCATAGCAGCTTAATTATCTTTTCAGTTAATATATATTTTATCCACACCCACCTTAGATAGTTATTGCTACCTAATAAGTTATTACAAAACAAAACAGCCTCAGGTGATAAGCATTGTTATCTCACACAGTTTCTGAGATACAGGAATCTGGAATGGCTTATTTTGTGATTATAGGTGAGAGTCTCTCTTGAGGTTGGGACTATAGTCATCTTGGGTGGGGGTGGAGGGTCTGACTCTAAGCCTGTGAGTACATGGCCTTTGCCTTGTTAAGAGAACCACTCCATAGCACTGTTCCAGACAGGGCATCTGGCTTTCCCTAAAAGAGGTAAGGAAAGAGAGAAGAGAAACATACACACACACACACACAGTGACTTTTATAACTTAATCTTTAAAGTGACATATAATCACCTTTGGTCACACAGATCAACTGTGGTACAATGTGTGACAGTATATGAGGTGACTACCAAAGGAAGTGAATTCCAGATGTGAATTTTAGAAGGTCATCTTGGAAGCTTGCTATCACACCTAGACACCATTCATAGAAACTGTGTGAGACAGCTAAATGGTAAAATAATTAATGTTGCATTCGATAAAGCATATCTACTTTAATATTGTTCATAATTTTAGTATCTATCATTTTCTTTATCAAAGATTAAACATTAAAGTGTGCTCACAATAACCAATAAAAGTAAATTATTTTCCATATATTTTACTGCTATATATGTATAATAGATTAAATTAATTTTATTTCATTTTTCAGCTTTATTGAAGTATAAAGGAAGAATAAAATTACATTTATTTAAAGTATTTCTTATATTTTGATATAGTTATACACTATGAAATGATTACTACAATTATGCTAATTAACAGTTCAGACATCTCATATAGCTTTTATTTGTGCATGTGTGTGTATGTGTGTGTGAGTGTGTGTGTGTGTGTGTGTGTGTGTGTGTGTGTGTTTGAGAGAGAGAGAGAGAGAGGAGCAGAGGTTTGTTTAAATTTTAAATTCAAGGGCATTTAGAAACAATAGGAATAAGACTCATAGAAAACACCCATGCACTCACACACATTTTTTTCCAATTTTTTGTTTTTTTGTTTTTGTTTCCTGGCCACAGTATCAGTCATGCACTGAGACCAATAAAGGATGCTATAATGAGCTAAGGCTACTCTAATTCTAGGGCATACTTACACATGGGGAAATCTGGATGATTAAATATAAGCTTGAGTTTTAATTAGCTTTGGACACTTGAAGTTGAGATCTATGTTTCTCTCCTCACTGGTTTTCCTTTGCAATGATAATATAAAGGACTACTTTCAAATTTCTGATTTCTTATACAGTTCTGCTGGGGAAATGAAACCAATAAGATAGGCAGTGAACAAAAGTGAGGCAGTAGATGGATTAGCATTGTATTGTTTCAGTTAATTAATATTAAGTATTTATTAATACAATATACATTACCATAAATAATTGTAACCTTAGGGATGTTTTCATTGTCAAAAAAGATCAATAGTTTTGACATTTAGGTGACTACAGTCATTTCTCTTTGCATTGATACTTTCAGTTGGATTTGAAAGATCCTAAGTGGTTCTATCTGGACTTTTTGATATTTCCACTTTTCAAGTTAATCTGTTTCTAAAGATGCTTACTAAGAACTAAACTTTCTTGTGTTTTGCTTATTTCTAGTAAATGAAAATAAGTTTCCTCTAGACCTACAGGCAAAATTTAAGTCAGTCTTTTACTGCATGCTGCACTATCTCACCTCTCACTGATCTAATACTGTTTCAGCAAATGCCTCTCTCCTCTCACAACCAAAGTGATCAGGCAAGTTTAATTGCTTCAGAGTAATGCAATTGAATTTATACTTTTATTGGCTAACTTCCAGTTCCAGCAGTGTATGGCCAAAACTGATAGTTAAAGTGCTTGTTGAGATTTGTACATGAGTCACTTTCAGCCAAATGTTTATAGATGGTATTTTAGTTTTGTTCGTTAAATTACACAAATATCAGCATGTTCTGTTACGGAGTCACAAAATAAAAGATGTAGTAATAGGTATTCTTTAAAGGCTTTTAAAAAATCTTTCTTTGATTGTATTCTATATCACCTTTTCCATTTCATTTCTTCAATTATTAGAGAAATTCAACATCATTTAATTTCTTTTCTAAGACAATAAGAACTGATGATCTATTAGGGGCACTCGAACACAATTTGAAAGTGTACATTACCAATACATAATTTTTTTTTTTTTTTGTAAAACTAGTTCACGATGATTTATTTGAAAGGTGAATATTTGAGAAATAATTTCAATAGAAATAAATATATTAAATAGAATCTATAGGAAGAAAACAGCATTAATAAAAAGAATGTTTTTAAAGCACAATATAACCGAATCTGTAATATCTTAGTAGTAATGTAAGATAATCTGTGTTTTATATTAATAGTATTTAATTTTATTTTCATTCTACAAATTTTCCCATTTTGAGATCAGAGTTTGAACTAGAGTTCCTGGACAGCCTAATTAGAGTGTTTTTGTATGACTGGCTTAGACCTTACCAGAATTTTACATTAACAAAGTGATTTATGATGTACGCTGTGTGTCCTGGTGTGTGCTGTATCAGTTTGACCTCTGGGGACTGGGAGACAGAGTAAATAATGTGGATGCTCCATACCTACAAGACAGACCCCTAATGATAATGCTGGTCACCAAGCCTTGGTGAGCTTCCATGGTTGGCAGCACTGTTAATGACTGGTCAGATATTAAAATTAAGTTTTCTCAGTGCAACTCCACTGAGAGGACAAATGGAATCTTGTGTCTGGCTTCTCCTGAACTTTACCCTATGAATCCTTTACCTTTTCCAAGTTTAGTCTGAATCACTTCTTTGTAATATACTGTAATCTTGAGACTGACAGCTTTTCTGAGTTCTTGTGAATCCTTGCATATCATCAGACCTGAGGGTGGTCTTGGGGAACTCCACCACCAGCAGAAATGGAGATGTGGGAGAAGCTATAACTCTAAGTAGTTAAATTATGCTGTGTAACAATGTATGCTATTTTGGGTGTTGTAAGCAGAATTGCATCTCTATATTATGTTTCCTCTTGAGAAAAGTATCTTTTTCAAAATAGATTTTAATTAGAGTGTGATTGCAAATTGTTGCTTGTTTTCCTTTATACATATATATTTTTGTTTATGATACAGCTTGGAAGGGTCTGGAAGTGAGATCTAAAACTTCAAAAAGGGCACAGGTTGTGTTCATTTTCTTTATCTTACTTTGAGGGGGGAATTCATCAACTATCTGGCTTTGTGAAGTTCAAGTGGGATGATATTATTAATGTAGACATATATACAATTAAGTAAAATTGGATATATCCCAAGCATTCGGATATATAAAAGGGAAAAGAATGGTGACTTTTCTTTTGGTAATTTAGAAGGTTGAAATGTGGTAAAATTAAACCTCTGTCACTGAATCTCGTACACAGATACTGAGTTATTTCATCCATATATTATTATTTTGGAAAGGTCACAAGTTAAAGACTCGGAAGGTGAAGCACCTGCAAAGGTAAGTGTACATTCCAGTTAAAGTCATGGTGGAAACAGATGGATCCTATAGCAGCGAATAAGTCTTAGGGCTACTGGTCTTTCTCTCTTAGGCTAGTCTGATTTTTTAAATTTTCTGTGCTATGGGAAATTAAAGAACTGTGCTGGATATTTACTGTTGGACTCTCCATATCTATATTTCCATACTTCATTGTTCTTTGCTCCAGGAAATAGACTTGTGGGCAGAAGAAAGTCTTTCTTGCAGGATTACCTTTGAGCCAAGGAAGATGTCTTTGGGGGATCAGAAATTGAGATGAAATTGAACCGAGATTCATTCTATCCTGTTTCCTTCTTTGCTTGGGTCTAACAAGTTGGCCACAGATCTTCCCTGTTGGGAAGGGTTTCTTTCAGGTGATCCTGTAACTCTCCCTCCCCTATATTTACAGGCTCAAGGTTTGTAACAGCTTTCACCATTGCTAGCCCTGATTTACCTTATTCCCTTTTTAAAAACCCTACCTATAACTTTGTTAATAGTCAATTATGTGCCTTTAGTGCACTATGTCCTTCCACGAAACTGAAGGGCTCTGTAATGATCCATATACCTTTGGAATGCCTATGAAGAAAGCATAAGTGCAATGGCTGAATATTTGCAGTATTATTTTTCCAGAATGCCTTTCTTACACCTTCTTGCTTTCCTAATATTAGCCTAGCAATCCTTTATACTCAAACTGAACACCTTTTCCTCCAGGGGTCCTAGTCTTACACATCTCTCAATCTCTTCTCTATATCTCTTTATCCACACTACCTAATTTGTTTTTGGTGATTCTTATATAGGTATTAAAACATACCTGTGTTATCTACATATTTGGTTGTTTTAATAATTGGAGCATAAGCTCTTGAAAGATTATGACATTCTGTCTCTTAATTGCTTGAACTTTGGAGATTCTTTGGTTTTATTGTATTTTATTTTTTGGTAATAGTTAGGTCATTGTCTCCAAATGAATTAAAAACAATTCAAAAACAAAATGAAGTACTAGATTAGAGTGGCAATTATCATGTAAATATGAAAGGATGGATCAATATAAAGATACTGCAAATGAAAACATTCAAAGATAGCAACATATTTTATAATCTTCCTAACAGGGAAAATCTGTCAAAATTATAGCCTATTTTTAATTCTGAGTTTAATGAGATATATTATTTAATATAATTTTAAGTATAGGTAACATCAATAGATAAACTTCATAAATACTGTTAATTTTATATACCATTTATTATTTTATTAAGTAAATAGTACTGAGAATTTAAAGGAAATATTAAGACAAGGCTTCTAGTTTCTAGGAATTAGACTATAATTATTAACACAGGAAAGAGATGTAGAAAGTAGGAAAGTAATTATGTTATCAGAATACAATCAAATGGATTGGTACAGGTAAGTGCATTAAGATCTTAGAAAAGGGTAACTACTGTGTGCTAGGACAGATGGAAAAAAAAACAAGGAATATAAACTTTGAAAAAAGTTATTAATAACTTAATTGAGGAGAAGGAAACTCCATAGAGGAAAAGCAATATAATAAAAACCAGACCAGGCATGTGTGTGATGTGGCTGGGCAGAGGTCCAATGGGAGATTATAGAAGGAGTAGTTGTTAATAAGAAATACTAAAAGAAAAAAATTTAGATGGGGTGGTTGTAGCTAAATGCTTGGTCCAAGAAGTTTGGACTTTATCTGCTGGAGAAGGGAATGATGTGTATTAGTTGATGAGTGAAGTGATAAAAATGGTCTTTTAAGATTAATCTGACCATGAAATTCAAAATGGATTTGATTAGAAAGATGCTGGAATCTAGCCAGATGGAAAACTGATGCACCAATCAAGTTGTCAGGTGTGAGAACCAGATATGTCTGGTGTCAGTGGAATGAAGTGGAGCCACAGATAGAGAGATATGTAAGAACAAAAAAGGAAGAGTGTTGCCTTGGGTGGGATCTATATTTTGTTTCTGATCCTAGAATTTGTATATTGCCTTAAAGTAAGTGTTAGTTTCATTTTTAAAAATCACAGTAGTCATCTAAGGAATGGAGATTAGTCAAGATAAATTACCATCATGAGACTACTGGGGAGCGGAGATCTAGCCCAGAGAGACCACACTGACCTGTGCTGGACCCAGGTTCAAAGGGGGCCTGGTTCATCCCTTCGGGACAGACACCCACCAGAGCCTAGCCTCTGGCACAGGACTGCCCCTTCCCACTAACAGACTACTGAGGGAGGTCAAGCCCAGTGGCCCAAATCTACACACTCCAACTTGCACAGGACGTAAACCCAGGATACAGTAGCATTCACTGAGGGACACCAGCAGGGTCTTGAAGCCCAACATCAAGGTGAGGTACAGACAATCTTCATGGTTACTACAAGAATATAGGAAAGAAACTGTAATATTTCAGATCCACACTGCAAGAAAGGAAGGCACATAGACAACATGGAAATACAAGGGAGGAAAGTGCCCCAAACAAACCAGGACGCTATAATAACAGAACCTATGGGCAGCAAAGTTGATGAAATGTCAGAGAAGGAATTCAGAAGTTTCATAGTTAAAATGATCTGTGAATTAAAGAATGATGTAAATGAGCAAATATAGACAAAAATTGATCAAGCCAACAATGAGATAAGAGCAAAAACAGATAGCAAAAGATTACTTCAAGAGAGAGATAGAGACTCTGAAAAAAAAAACAATCAGAAATCCTTGAAACAAAGAATACAATAAATCAAATTAAAAACTCAATAGAAAGCATAGTCAAAGACTAGATCACTTGGAAGAGAGAACGTCAGATAATGAAGACAAAGTATACAATCTGGAAAATAAAGTTGATCACACAGTGAAGATAGTTAGAAACCATGAACAGAACATCCAAGAATTATGGGACAGCATCAAAAGACCAAATCTAAGAGTTATTGGGATAGAGGAAAGCACAGAGTTTCAAACCAAAGGAATGCACAGTCTCTTCAATGAGATAATATCTGAAAATTTCGCAAGCATGAAGAACGAATTGGAAAGCCAAATACAAGAGGCTTACAGGACACCAAATGTACAAAATTACAACAGATCTACGCCAACGCACATTATAATAAAAATGCCTAGCATACAGAATAAGGATAGAATTTTAAAAGCCGCAAGAGAGAGGAATCAGATTACATATAGGGGGAGACCAATTCGTATCTCAGCAAAATTTTCAAACTAGACCCTTAAAGCCAGGAGATTGTGGAACAACAAATACCAAGCTCTGAAAGAAAATGAATGCCAACAAGAATCTTATATCCAGCAAAACTAAGCTTTAGATTTGATGATGAAATAAAAATCTTCCAAGATAAACAAAAGCTAAAAGAATTTACAATTAGAAAGCCTACACTACAGAACATCCTCAGCAAAATATTCAAAGAAGAGGAAACGAAAAACAATGATGAAAATCATCAGCTGGAGGGATTACATTAAAGGAAAATCTAATAAGAGGAGAAACCAAGTCATGTTAAATACCAAAAATAAACAAAAATGGCTGGGAATACAAATCATGTCTCAATAATAACCATGAATGTTAATGTCCTAAACTCACCAATCAAAAGACATAGATTAGCAGATTGGATTAAAAAAACAAGACCCAACAATATGCTGCCTCCAAGAGACTCATCTCATAGAAAAAGACATTGACAGACTGAAGGTGAAGGGCTGGAAAATCATACCACTCACATGGACTGTGGAAGCAAGCAGAGGTTTCCATCCTCATATCAAATAATGTAAACTTCAAACTAAATTCAATCAACAAAAATAAAGAAAGATACTACATACTGCTCAAGGGAACATTTTGATGCAGCTATCCCTCTACTTGGTCTATACCCAAAGGACTTAAAAACAGCAAACTACAGGGACTCAGCCACATCAATGTGTATAGCAGTACAATTCACAATAGCTACTTTGTGGAACCAACCTGGATGCCCTTCAATAGATGAATGGATAAAAAAATGTGGCATTTATACACAATGCAAAATCATGGCATTTGCAGGTAAATGGATAGAGTTAGAGAAGGTAAAGCTAAGTGAAGTTAGCCAATTCCCAAAAACCAAATGCTGAATGTTTTCTATGATATAAGGAGGCTGATTTATAGTGGGAGAGATAGAGGGTGCATGGGAGGGATAAAAGGTTTCTAGATAGGGCAGAGGGGTTGGAGGGCAAGGGAGGGGGCATGGGGTTAGAAATGATGGTGGGATGTGATGATCATTATTATCCAAAGTACATGTATGAAGACATAAATTGGTGTGAATATACTTTGTATACAACAAGAGGTATGAAAAATTGTGCTCTACGTGTGTAATAAGAATTGTAACGCATTCTGCTGTCATATATAAATTTAAAAATTTACCATCATGCCCTGTCATAGGTGAACTTCAACTTCTTGGAGAAGAACCTGGAACATGGTAGGTTCTCTGTGAATATTATACTTGCTGAATGACTAACTACAAGAAAAGGTAGTAAATGGTAGCCATTCTCAATAGTAAGTGTAAGTGAAGGAATTTGTGATTGAATTACATAAATAATATGTGGTGTTTTTTTTTTGGTCACAGTGACAGTATACTTGAGAAAAACAATTTAAAGGAGGAAAGATTCATTTTGGCTTGTGGTTTCTGAGGTTTTAGTTCATGGTGAGCTGGCCTTTTTACTGTGGGCTTGCGGTAAGGCAGAGTATCTTGGTACATGATGAAGCAAAGATGCTTATTTCATCATGGCTAGGGAGCAAAGAATGAGAGAGGAAGGAACTAAGGATGAGATAAACCCCAAGAGGGCATGCCCCCAAGGACCCACTCCCATCTGCCATAGTTCCCACCACCTCCCAGTAGTCCATTCAGCTATCAGTGGATTAATACATGGATAAGGTCAGAAAGCCCTCATGAGCTTATCACTTCCCAAAAGACCCATTTTTGAGTATTGGAGATCAAGTCTTCAACACCTAAGCCTATGGGGTCATTCTAGATCCAAACCCAACAGCATGTAAAAAAGTTTTTATCAAGTCAATAAACTTGCTATTTTATGAATTGCATTCATCTACCTGTGATCTCCATAAATGCCCTGAAGATTTGATTCAGAATGCACCAAAACAATTTGCAAAAAATGTCTAAGGAATGGAATACATGGAAATGTCATATTTTCTATTGGTTTTTCCATTCTCTCATTTCACTTATTGTTGTTAAGGTTCTGTTGAGTTGAAGGCTCAATAGGATGATGTGTAATGTCAAAAATATTTGTATTAAAGATAGAATATTTTATTCCTAACCCCACTCCAATACGTATTGACTATGTAATCCAAGAAAAGCTGTCTGGACCTTGGTTTCATTATTGGTAAAACCGACCAGTATAATCTACATCACAAGTAGTAAGTTTACTATGAAACTCTGCATTCTATGAAACAATCTACAAATGAAAGATGCTATCACAATGATAGCTCCTCAAAGTCAGAGAGGTCAATTGTATCAAATGAATTCTGTTTAAATGAGAAATAATTAAACAAAACGAGGTACTTACTCGAACAATTGGAAATATCAAATTATAATATTAAAGCAGCATTCCTCTTATTTCTTTCTCAGAAGAGGTTTCCATCTCCAGATTTAATTGGAATTAATGATTCTTCTGGTTTTCCCTATGAGGCGGTCTCTATCACATGGAGAGTACTGAGAAATCTAGAAATTATTTAATACTTTTCCTGACACAAATGATTGCTATTGTTATACATGAGGTATTTCATTATGAAACAAGTCCTCAGTGTAATAAGTAAGGATTTCCTGACAAAATGAACATTCAACATCACTACTCTCTGTCAGAAAGTCTTGACTCAATGTGCCAAAGCTGTAAGTGTGTCAAATAATCCTTTAATTAGATTACAAAGTGCAGCTATTATATGTCAAATATCTATTGATCCCAGGAAGAAAATGGCTTGAGGTTTCTTAAGTATGCAACACCAAAATTCATTTTCCATGCAATTAACTCCAAATTACTTCCTTGGGAAATTAATATTAGAGAGAATGTTTAGGCATGTAAAAGCATATAATTGACATTTAGCAAAAAAATTAGTGATGCGCACAATATTACATCTTTAACACACACACATATTTAGCATTTTTCTCACTAATACCTGATTTTGACATGTGTTCACTTAAGAATTTGTATGTTGAATTGCAAATGTAAAGTTTTTTGAAGTCTGGAAAGATGGAAATTTTTCTTCCAGCTATGCACATTAGTACACAAATATTTGAGCATCATCTCTAGTTGTTTGAAGGGAGGAAAAAGATTTGTGATTTCATCACAATGTACCCAGTTCACAGCTAAGTGAAGCAAATGCTTTGAGGGGAGGAACAGATGAGAGTGGCTTGGGCAGAATCAAGTAATGGGGTAGGCACCAAAACACAGGGAACATGCACATGCAGGACACCTCCTCAATAGCTCCCCTTCCTCTTGCTCAGTTCTCAAAATTTGTTGTATGTTGCTGAATGTAAATCTGTTCACTAAGGAGAGATGGAGACAGCACTTGTTTTCTTGGGCAGACCCACATTGAGGGCAGCTATCTGGTGTGTCCAGAATACAAAGAACAGATGTTGTGTGAGTCAGGAAAAAGTAAAGTTTCTTGATTTTCCTCTGGTCTCACACCATGATCTATACAAGACACCTCTGACATCAGATGTGTGGGTGAAACTCTCAACATCAAGCAAGCAAGCAGTCCTGCAGCAGCCAGCACTGGTTTCTTCTGATCCAATTCAGTTTTGATACTGTCTTCCCTGGACATAGTGCTAGATCCTCTAGATTGAGGGCTTGGTTCCTAAGATCCCACTTTAGATGCCAGTCACCAGCTCCAGGTTACTTCACCTGTGCTTATGACAGCAATTATCTCTATAAATCAGGGTTCATACAGCCCTCTCTTTGGGTTCAATTAATTTGCTCAAGTGGCTCACAAAACTCAGGGGAACACTGACTTGCATTTATCTGCCTATTATAAAAGATTACAAAGGTATAGATGAAGAGATGCATAGGATGTGGTATGAGGCAAGGGGCATTGAACTACTGTGCACACTCTGGAGTGTGCAGAACATCTGTGTGTTCAGTTTTCTCTAAGTTCCATGGACTCTCTCCTTTTGAGTGTTAAGGAGACTTCATTGCATAGATATGGTTGCCAGTAGACTGTATGGGGAAACCTAGCAAAGTCTGTTGGTTTCAGTCTCTTTCTTGGCCTCCTGTGAAGCATTCCTCCCTCTAGGGTGGAGGGTAGGATTCCTTGGAATGAGGAGTGTATTTTGACCTCTTTTCTGGTAATAAGGCCATATTTATGAGCCTGAAAGCATAGAAAACTAAAAACTATGTTGGGAATGTTGATGCACACCTATAATCCCAGTGGCTCAGGAAGCTGATGCAGGAGGATAGAAAGTTCAAAGTCAGCCACAGCGATATAAGTCCTATGCAGCTCAGTGAGACCCTGTCTCAAAATAAAAATTCCAAAGGGCTGGGAATGTGGCTCAGTTATTAAGTACCCTAGTACTAAATAAAAAGTTCAATCCCTGGTACTAAATAAAAAGAAAAACTAATAAGATAAAAACCAAAAAACCGAAACACTAAATATATACATATATATTATAACATATTTATATATCATAATATCACAGATTTCCATTATATTGACATGTTTGTCCCTACATTTTATAATTAATATTATAAAATTATGATTATATGATACTTTGGTTTCTTTATTTCTAATTTAATGTTGGTGTTTTATTATGAACAACAGTCCCCTTTTGCACTGCAAATATTTATTAACATGATAGGTATTAGAACTGCCCAGCAGACTTATCATCTCTTTCTGGAATATGGTAAATTTCTGGAATATGATTACCCTCAAAGGTAATCCTTCTCTCTCCACTTAGTTGTTGCTGATGAATTAATCCATATATTTGTCCAGTAATGTTTAAGAGAAATGCAAAGCGTTGCACAAAATTCATACCATTGCACTAAAATAAAGAGACAGGGAAAATAAAAATATTTTATTTGCAAACATAGCAAGACAACCAAATTCCTTGAGAGACTAGTCAGGCACAAATCTTGGAAAATCTGTGCCCTCAGTATTTTAAATGCTATCAAAGCCAAATATACATAGCAGAAAAAGAATAGGTTAATTGACATAAGAAGAGTTTCAATGATTAAAAAAATGAAGATATAAGAAAGAACAGGATGGGAAGTTAGAGAATATTCTAGGCAGTGATATGCATGTATTGTCATGAATCATTTCCCAGAGGTCTTATCAGCTTCATAAGAGATGGAACTGTGATAGTGGAATAAGGAAAAAAGAGTGATTAAATAAATACTCAGAGGTGTATTAACTTCTTAACTTGCATGGAATATTTGTGATGCCCACTGTAATAAATAAATGGCACAAGGGTTTTCTTTGAGAGAAAATAAGGCCAGAAAAGTACGTGTGAATTTAGGAAGAGAGGAAGAGTAAAGGGGAAAAAGAGAAGTCATTTAAAAATAGTGTTGCATACTAACACTGAGGACTCCATATAGAGTTCCTCCAATTTCTTTTGACTGTTAATCAACTGCACATACCTGGAGACCAGCAAGGCTGAAAATTAAAAGCTTCGGAACTGCTGTGAAGGAGGTGATTCATGGCCATATTTTACTTCCCACTCCAGGCAAATCTCCATTTATCTCCTACAGAGTTAGATAGTTTTGAGGTTGACTTCTAAGACAGCCTGTCTTTCCCAATCCATACCTAATCTTTCTATAAATCCAGTGTACGACTTTTTAAAAAGACAGTGTTTACATTTGGGGGTGGAATTTATATTAGGCCTTTGATACTTCAAGGGTTTTTTTTTAAAGCAGAAATATCTTTTTTATATGTGTAGTCTGTGATTGTATCAGTTGAGTTCCTGACGAAAGTCTGTAAATTCTATTTAAAAAGCTGTAAGGAGAAGAAATGAGATTTCAATCAGTGGTTTTTGAGATTTTCAATAAAATGACCTGAAAATTAAGAAGGTTATCCAGTAGGCAAGAGGATTTTTGAACTGCATTTAAAGGCATTTGTTAAAGAATTTTAAATTGCAAGGTTGAGAGTAATTCAAACTTATGAAACATATTTGAAAGTCATATTTTAAGATTTATTGCTGGCATTTTTTAGGAAGTGGTATCTGTAGTAGGACAACTAGGATCTAGACCTACCCTGTTTCTCCTGGTCACATATAAAAGAATACCAGTTTACATATGTGTCAAATGGGGTAATAACAGTGCTAGCTACTTACAGCTGTTTTAAGAATTAATGTAACACTTGTCAGTGAGTGAACATTTACTAACAGCTGTCTCAGTATTTACCTAATGACTATCTTTTTGTCTAAATATCTATGTAATATATGGTACTACTTATAAATAATATTTACATTTGCAATAATATTAAGTATATTAATATTTATTATTAATATTCAATAATAATATTTGATAATAACATTCACATTTGCAATATTATTATTATTATTTGGTATCAGGGATTGAACTCAGGGGCACCTAAATTGTAAGTAACATCCAAACCCTTTTTATCTTTTATTTTAAGACAAGGTCTTGCTCAGTTACCGAGGGCCTTGTTAAGTAGCTGAGGCTGGACCTGAACTTGTGATCTTGCCTCAGCCTCCCGAGTTGCTGGAATACAGGTGTGTGCCACTATGCCTGCCTGAAATATTATTTTTAAGAAGGTTTTATTTGAAAATTAAAGGAGCAACATACAGTAATCTATTTAAGGAATTTATATTGTTTCATTTAATTCTTTAATCCTTTGCCTTGTTGTGCCTCTGAAATCAAGATGGGTTACCATTTTCTGTATTGATGCACCTATGAAAATAGAGCCAGGGCTTCCCTCTTTCTTTTTAATTAATTGTGTTTTTAATTGATGAAGGAAAATTTGTATGTGTTGATGGTATATGATCTGATGTTTTGATCCATGTGTACATTGTGGAATAATGAAATCAAAGTACTTGGCATATCCATCACCCCACACACTGTTTTGTAATGAGAACATTTAAAATCTATTTTCTTAACAATTTTCAAGTGTATAATACATCATTGTTCACTATGGTCCCCATGCTGTATGTATATATCCATAACTGACTCTTCTTGTCTAACTGAAACTTGGTACCCTTTGGACCCACATCTCTCCTTCTAAGTCTTCCCCAATACCTCATCCCTAGTAACCCCCAGTATCCTCTACTTCTGTGAGTTCAGTGTTTTTGCCAGTCAGTGAATGGACCCAGAGACTATTATGTTAAATGAAATAAGCCAATCCCAGAAAACCAAAAGTCAAATGTGTTCTCTGATACGTGGAAACTAAACCACTATAAGGGGTAGGGGAAGAAGAGAAGTTCAGTAAGATTAGACAAAGGAGAACAGATGGAAAGGAGGGGTATAGAAATAGGAAAGAGTAGAGTAAATCAAACATAATATTCCTATGTATACATATGTAAACACTTAAGTGAATCCCACCCACAAGAATGGGTTCCTAATTAGAATAAGATATATTCCATGCTTGTATAATTTTATCAAAATGGATTCTACTGTCATGTATAACTAAGAAGATCCAATAAAAAATAATTTGCCAATAGGGAGGGATGGTAAAACCTGGCATGAGGATTTGAACCTACTTTGTCAGCCTGTCTGGCCTATGATCTTTCCATCTTATTATCCTGCATCTCCTATACATAATTGAATAATTCTGTGCACTTAGAATAAAGAGGCTTAATACTAGAAGCAGATAGAGTTGGTTGACATACACACATTGCTATCAGAGTTAGTTACTCCCACTAAGTTTCTAATATGATAAAGCACCTGTTTTGTTTTTATAGAGAAAATGAATGATAATGTTAATGATAATAATATAGTGTGATGTTTCTTATGTTTTTACAATTTTCCTCTTGAAATGCAATAAGTGGAAATAGAATTAAAAATGGTGCAAAATCATTATGTAATTGTACATATTAAAGCTTAAAAGCATTTGAACTCAGTTTAAATACAAAATCGTTAAAATGGTTTGGGATTAAGGGGCTCAGAAAGTAATATCCTTGGGTTATCTATGGGAGGTGTATTTAATGCTATTCAGATGACAGTAATTCTTCATTTGGACTGTGCACAAAAACAAGATTTAAATGTGGATCCAACATAGTGGATCTTTTAAAGAGGATTTATATGTTAAATTCAGAAGAACCATAATTTAGTTATTCTTATGAAATCATTCAATTCATTGTCTCTTTTTGTGTAGCTTGGCTTACTTCTCTCTACAGCTACTAACAGATGCTATTATAAGCACCCACAGGAAAACCTGAAAATGTGCTGAATTTCATATATATATATATATATGAAAGCTTAAGGTTTAGGCATGTTACACTTTTTATAAATACAGCATGTGGTGGAATTAAGATCTGTAGCCCAGGGGCACTGTAGAAGTTGCTAAGGAAACACTGTGGGACATAGTATAACATCTCTAAAAGCAGCTTTTAAAATAAAGGTAGTATAGAAAAATTATAGTAGGAAATGGGTAAGATTAAGATTTTGCTTAGGTCAATTCATAGGCTTACATTCAGGTCTGGAAATTAGTAACTCACACTTGACTATAAGAAAACAGACTGTTCTGACTGTATATGTTAAGAATTCAGAGAAATGTTATATATGAACTGAGGGACCTCAACTGAAGCATGACAGATAGTTGAGACAATTAGATGGAAAATACTGGCATTTGAATTGTGGGTTTTAAGCTTTATTTCAAGCTTTAAGTGTTATTTTATTGTTTGTCTCAGTATCCAAATACTCTGCATTTGGATTGTGTTTTTTTTTTTTTTGAGTGTCATCTTATTCTCTACCTTCTTTTTTATATGAAGACAATTTCAATAGTTCTGCTTTTGGATGTGGTATTCAGACATCTAGGGTAAAGATCTAAGCATTTTTATTGTCAGTATTCAAATTGGAATCCTGTTTTTTGAAAAAATCTTTGATAAAAAAGATCTTCAAATTATTAAAAAAAATAAACCATTAACTAATGGCACAGGATGATTTTAGGTAGGAATACAGAATATGTTTAAGCACTTTAATCTAAATGAGCAATGAAACAAAGAACTGAGAAGCTGCTCTCTTTGTCTTTGTTTCTTTTTGTTCATCATGACACCATTCCACCTGGGCTATGTATTGACTTTTCCCCCTCCTGAATCCCATATATACTTTATTTCTCAAAGAGTTTCTCTTTCTCTTTCTTGGATTATTTTTTAGAAATTTTTAATTTGATATATCAAATATAGATGGAATATAATTTCTCATTTTTCTGAGTGTGCATATTGCAGAATCACATTGGTCATGTAGTCACATATATACACACAGTAATAATGTCTGTTCCATTCTATTATCTTTCCTAACCCCTCTCCTTTCCTCCTATCACTTCCCTCTACCTAATCTAGGTTAATGCTATTCTTTCCTAGTGCCTCCCACTTTATTGTGAATATGTATCACTTTTTAAACATCACTCAGTGCAAAATCATAAATAGTTAAGAGAGTCAAATAATAGCATATGGTGCAAAAAATCTATTTAATGGTGATAATGCTTTATTGGGCTTAACCAACTAGATGACTTATAGTTGATATTTGGATGAAGAAGTTAAGCCAAATATTGCAAACATTCATTTTAACATTAAGCAGTATTTAATAATAAAATAAACACAGATAGGTATATACATATGTAAATGTATATTTAATGGGTAATGTTGTTTTTTTAATCTGATAATACTTTTCATTATGAGAAAGTTCATGGATCATAGGGAAATTGTGAGAAAGTGATGAAAGAAAAATTCCATCCTAGATTCAAATTAGTGTCCCGGTGAGATCCTAAAAATAACAATAAAACAAAATGCAGTTTTTATAATTTTGTTTGTGTTCTTGTTTCATACTTAAAAAAATGACTTCTTGAGGTATAAAACATGCAGTTCATAAAGCTTTTATTTTGATTTTAAAATAAAACTTTATATTTTTGAGTATATTGTAGATTTTCAAGCAATGAATTATCTCCAGTGACCTTTTCCCAGTTTCCTCCAATGGTCATATATTGAAAAACTATGGTATGACATCTCAACAGACACACTGACAAGTTACACAACAATTGATCCAAGTTACACAACAATTTGCCACTACAAGGATCCTTCATGTTACCTTTGTAGAGCCACACTTACCTCCCTTTTACCTGAAGGGAACTCTCCTTAAACTCTGGTAACCTAGTGACAATCTATTCTTCATTTCTGTTACTTTGCCATTTCATTAGGTTATATAAATGGGATCGCATACGACATAACCTTATAGTGGTGGTTTTAATTGTAATGTAAGCTTATAATTATAGCATATTTCCTCTGAAGATTCATCAAAGATGCTGACTGTATCAGTCTTGTTTTCTTTCTATTACTGTGAAGTTGTGTATAGTATAATGCACCACAGTGGAATCACTTACCCATTGAGTGACATCTGATTTGTTTCTAGTGTGAGACTATTATGAATAAATATTGGTTATGAACATTCCTGTACAAGCTTTTGAATAAACAAATTTCCATGTCTCTGATTTGAATGTATAAGGGTGCAATTTCTGGGTCTGATAATTGCTAGTATGGTTTTGTAAGTGAGGTGTGACATATTATAATTTTATACCTAAAGGCAAATGATTTTGAACTATTTTATATGCTAATTTGCCATCTGTATGTCCTTTGTTGAATTGTTTTATTCATCTTTTACCTATATTCTAATTGAACAGTTGTTTTATTACTGTTGAATCCTGAGCATTCTTTATATATTATAGATACTAGTCCTTTGTCAGAAGTGTGGTTTGCAAATATTTTGTCCAAATTCATAGCTTGCTTTTTTGTTCAGTTCACATGTACTTTCAAAGAACACAAATTTTTATTATGATGATACCCACTTTTCTCAATTTTTCCTTGTATTGATTATACTTTTGTTATCCAGTCTAAGAATTCTTTGGAGTCTCTTTATAGACTTGTTGGAATTTTCAGTGCAGGCAACCATATCACCTGAAACTGGGACACATAATTTCTTCCTTTATTATATGTACGCTTTCATTTCATTTTCTTGCCTATTCTGTAAAGTAGAATTTCTAGTACTGCATTGAATAAATATGGTGAGGGTGAACATCCTTGCCTTTCCCAGATCTTAGTGGAAAAAACTCGTGTTTTTTTCAAGTTGATTTTTAAAAAATAAATGACAGCGGAATGCATTATAATTCTTATTACACAGATACAATTTTCATATTTCTGGTTGTATATAAAGTATGTTGACACCAATTCATGTCTTTATACATGTACTTTGGATAATGATGTCTATCACATTGTTTTTTCACTACTAAATGCCATTTGTTTTTTTAGATTTTTTGTAGATGAGACAATTTTGTAAGTTGAGGCAAATCCTCCTTTATTCATGAGAGCTTTCATCATAAATAAGTATTCCTGTATTTTTTGCATAAAACTGATACAGAATGCATAAAGTACATCATTTTGTTATATGTATACATATGTATGTATATATATATATATATATATATATATATATAGTCATACATACGTATACACACAAATTAATGTTTGAGAGTACACACACACACACACACACACACACACACACACCCTTTTGAAAGCATTTCTGTACTCTAGATAGTGAACATATCCATCACATTAAAAAATTTCTCTCTGTTCCTTGGTAATCCTTCCATCTTACCCTAGCCATTCCCTATCCTATTAATAAAATCATATACTATATACTCTTTTTATTTGTTTTGTCTTGCCCAGCTTTTTGGGATTTATCAAATCATCATGAATTTCAAGATTCATTCATGTTGTTAACATATTCTAGAACTTATTATATCATGCTGAGTAGTTTTTTGGTGGGGGGTCAATAGCTAAAATTTGTTTATTCATTGACATTTGGTGTTATTCCAATTTTTAAGAATTACAAAATAAATTTCTATGGGCAATTGTGTATAAGTCTTTGTAAGGGACAAATGCTTTCATTTCTGTTGGGTAAATTCCCTGAGTTGAGTGGTTGGATAATATCTAAATATGTGTTTAAATTTTTAATCAACTATAATAAAGAATGTTTTCAAAGTATCTATAGACTTTTTTTGTTGAAACCAGCAGTATATGATGAGGATTTTTCTTTACATTATCACCAACATTTGATGCAGTCAATACTTTTTAATTTTAGTAGAAGTGTAATGGTATCTTATTGTCATTTTAATGTGCATTTCTCTAATAACAAATGAGTTTGTTTATTTTCATGCATTAATACTGGTGAAGTGTCCTTCAAATATTTTACTCATTTAAAGTGTGGTTATTCATTTATTATTGAGTTATGAATACTATTTTTACATTTGATATATAGCCTTTCTTGGATATATACTTAATAAATGTATTTCTTCAGTTTTTGTGTAGTCTTTTTAGTTTCCCAAGAGGGCTTCAAAAATCAGAAATTTTCAAAATCTTGATGAAATCTATGTTGAAAGAAAATTTTACATTAGTCTCTTGCATGTATTCACATCATTTGAGCATTGACAGCTTTTTATTTAGATCATTGTTCAAAGATGTTTTTTATAGTAAACAGCCTTAGAAGAAAGAGATAATATCCTCTTCTAGACCAAAGGTTGGGCAGATCTGCTTGAAGCCCTCTTTAAAGATTGGACTTTCCAAAGCACAGTGCTCAGAGGCTTTATGTATACCCACCGGATGTATTGCAGGACTGCTCTGCCTTAGCGCTGGGGCACTTAGGGTCAAAAGGAACTGATACAAACCTAACTCTTACACTGCCCTGTGTCTTCAAAAATAAAGTCCTTTGTTTATTAATCAAGAGTCTTGTGTTTTTTGTCAGTATTTATAAAACCCTGGCAAATTGACTTGGTAGTTTGTAAGGGAAGTAAAAATTCACACCCTTCACAGTTATTTACAATCTTAGTTGTTATTTTTTCTTTTATAAATTATACTTTGCCTTACCCTAGATCAGAAAGATATTTTTATTCCTTCTTTTAGCAATTTCATAATGTTAGTTGTTACATTTTGGGTCTATGACCCATTTTGAATTCAGTTTTTTACAAGTTATGTTATGAATCAAGGTAATTAAATTTATTTTTGATAGGGATATCCGATTTTCCAGCACTAGTTGTTAAAAATAATGTGTTTTCCCTTTGAACTGACTTTTTACATTGGCTGAAAATCAGATGTTTATACATATGTAAATCTAATTCTGGACTCTATTTCGTTCCACTGATATGCTTCTCTATATTTATGTTTAGATTGCTATTGGTTTGTAGTAAGTCTAAATCAGGTAACAGGGTCAAATTTATGGTCATTCAACCTGCAAATTCACCCAGGGTCCCTTAGGTTCCCCAGCTTAGTTTAACTTTTTATACTTGGCATCTTGAATTCTTAACAATTTTATCTTTGAGTTCTGTGTGCTGTTATTGAAGCTTCTTGGGACAATGGAGTATGCATGTAAATAGCAGAGACATACAAAATATGTCTGTCTCATGGTGCTTGTACCTCATCTGAATATAACAGTCTCAGTACATTATGAACACAGAATTACCATGGAACCACAACAAGAACAAGGGATCTTCATTTTCATTTCACATGGGCCCCCCAAAAATGTAGACATCTTCAGTAAGTAGTGTCAGGTCACTGATTTTGTTATTCTGTTTCAAAGTTGTTTTAGTTATCCTAGCTTCTTTGCTTTTCCATATTGATTTTAGAATCAGGTTTTCAATTTTTATAGAGAACATTGCTGAAATTCTAACTGGGATCTTATTAAACCTACAGATCAATTTGGAGAGATTAGATAATAGAAAATATGAAGTATTCCAATGAATGAACAATTTTTTTGTTTTATTTACAACTTAAGTCTTTTTTCAGCAATGATTTGCAGTTTAAATGTACTCATCTTGTACATATTTTGTCAGATCTATGCTCAAGTATTACATATATTTGAGGTCTTATCAAATTTGGAGACATTCCAGCTATCATTTTGAGAATATCAATTATCCACATATTATCTTGAAGTTGTTCTGTAGTTCACTGAAGTTTTGTTCATTTTTTGAGATTTTTTTCTTCTGTTTCATTTTGCAAAATATAAGTCTTGAAATTTTCTTTTGCGATGTTTTTTCTGTGCTTGGTTTCATTTAGTGTAAAGATTTTTAAATTTTTTTTAATTAGTTATACATGACAGTAGAATTCACTTATGCGCTTTGATATATGGAATATAATTTCTCATTTTTTTGAGTATACATGTTGTAGAATCATCTGATTGGTCATGCAATCACATCATTTAGTGTATTTTTTTTAAAAGAGTGAGAGTGAGAGAGAAGTTTTTAATATTTATTTTTTTTAGTTTTCGGACACAACATTTTCATTTCTATGTGGTTCTGAGGATCGAACCCAGCACCGCACGCATGTCAGGTGCATGCCAGGCAAGTGAGCTACTGCTTGAGCCACATCCCCAGCCCAATTCAGTGTGTTTTTAAATTTCAGACATTATCATTTTTATAATTAGACTTTTGATTTTGGTCTTATTTTATATTGTCACTGGCTTTATGAAACATTTATTTTTTCTTATAGTTTTTAAAACATACCAAATTCTCTCATAGTGACTTTTTCATAAAACTTACGTTTGATCTGTGCTGTTTTTGACTTGTCTTTCATGGTTTATCTTCTAAAGCTATTTTTCATGTCTAGTAATTTTATTGGATTCCAGATAGTATGGATTCACTGTGTTGGGTGCTTGATATTTTTTTGAATTTCTATAAAAAAATTTTGAGCTTTGTTCTGGGATCATAATTATGTTACTTAGAAACAGCATTATCCTCAGGCATTGACTTTAAGGTTTGTTACATAGGACCAGGACAGAAATTAGGCTAGAACTGAGTTTTCTCCACCATTGAGGCAAGCTTTATCTGAACATTATATCCAATTCCCCATGATTTGTATAGCTTTCTAGTCTGAATTTTGATAACAGAACATGAATTACTGCTTTGTATGGCTTCTAAATATTTTTCTCTCTAAACATTCCCAGTGGTTCTTTCCTGGACATAATAATTTCCTCATATATACACAACTGATTATTATTACTCTACTGAATCCTGTGGTGAACTCTCTGCATGTGCCTAGATTCCTTCTCTGGGCAGTTTCTTCTTCCTCAGTATTCTGCCCTGAAAGCTCTAGTTACCTTTTCTGTACCTGAGGCCTTCCTCCTGTTCCACAACCAGAAAAGTTCCTTCTGCAAGCTGCAGCAATTACAGGAAGTACTTCATTTGTTTTTTATATCTTAGAAAACACTTTTTGTCGTTATCTGACATTTGGTGTCCTGAAAAAGAGTTTTATTTGTATTAGAGTTTTCAGTAATTTAGTTAAGACAAAAGTATAAATAAAGCCCTCATTATTTCATGTTCTCAGAAGTGGAAAATTTATCTGTTTTTTTTTAAAAAAACATGTTGTTTGATGCATATAAATTATGTATATATGTGTACATATATATACGTAATATATATACATAATTTATATTTATATATACATAATTTATATGTATATATAATTTATATGTGAATTAAAAATAAAAATAAAAATAACACCTGTGAGTCCACCAAGCAGTCTAAAAAATATACTTGTGCATACTTCCCCAATGACATCTTATTTTTAACATTATCATACCTTTGTTTTTATGTCTATTGATCTCTTGATATTTAAAAATAACCTTAGTGTATATGCTTAAATAATATAATTTTTATTTTGCAGGGGAATGTACAAAATGGATCTATTTTATTAGTTTCAGAATTTTTTGTGACATTTTAACTGGTAATCATTTATTTATATAGCTTCCAATTATTTTTTTTTAATTTATATACTGATATTTATTGCCATTCACCTGCCAGTGTATATTTGTGAGGTTTAAGTTTTATGTTATTCATGAACATTGATTTTTATGAACGTTCTTGTCAAGGACTTGTTCTGTTTTTGGGGAGAATAGCTTGTTTGTTGTGTTTTCTTCCCTTTGCTGTCTGGCTCAGGGTAGGACTTTACTGTTGTCATTAACACATCTTGAAGATGTGTAAGAAAAAGTGTCTGCATAGTTTTTCTTTGAATGTGATAAATTCTAAATGATCCGATGTAGGTATCTTCTGGGGGAAATGCTTTTTTGCAAAATACCTTTGATTGTCTCTTCTGCCTCATTCATTTCAGCCTCTTAAGAAAGTTCATCCGCATGGGTACAGGACTCCCACTCTCTAGTCCACCTATCTGTCAGCCAGTCTTCCATTACTTGCCAGCCTTTCCTTCCATTACTGCTCATCTCATGCTCATATTTCAAGAAAAGGCATGTTTACAGTTCACAGATTTATTTTCTTATCTATTGATTCATTTAACTCAGATTGGCTGAGATCCTAACACAGGTCTTCATATCCTCAAAACTTTACAGTCTCTGATGTAATTTTTAATTCATTTGCATTCCTTTTGTATTTTTCCCACCTCATTTTCTTCTCATGCTTTTAGTATTTCATTTCTTCTTGTTTCATTCTTAGAGAAGTCCTGGTATGTAATCTCTGGTTATGAGTTCATTTTGTAACAAGCTGGTTTTTGGGATCCTGGACTAAATACAACTCAAATGACAATTATTTTTCTTGGTTTTTTCCCTTAGATTGTGCCTCTTTTCCTTATTATGAACTTTTTCAAAATTTAAAAACAAATTTTGTTGGTTTTATGTATATTTTATGTTTATTTCCTCCTATACACTTTTCTTTATTGCAATATTGTTCCTACTTGTTGCTGTTAAATAAGAGAATGATCTTATTGTTCATAATTTTGTCTTCTCTTCACCTTAGGGAGAGGAAAAATTATTCTCAGATACGTTGTTGGAGAGTGGGTGGATACATCTCATAATTTAAATTTTTGTGTGTGTGTGTGTGTTGCTGGGGATTGAACCCAAGGTGTTGTGCATGCTAGGCAAGTACTCTACTAACTGAACTATATCCCTAACCCTCATAATTTTAGTTTTTTTGTAGGCATTGAGCAGCATTCCATAGAACACTACTGTGATATCATTCTTTTCCTAACTAAATGGCTGTATTCCATTTCCTACTCAAACATTGGATTAGTAACAATTTTAACAATAGTTACCAAGGGTCTTTCTTTCCCTTCAATAATCAATATACTTTAAGACTTGGAGCTTTTGTAAATCCATACATGACTCATAGTCCTCCCTTCTGAACATCATATTTGTAAATAAATCATTGTTTTTTAGATTGATTTAAATATTAAAATTATTTCCAGTAAAAATCCAATGAAAATTTTTTCTACATTATTAAAGTAGCTTTAAAGTTCATCTAATTATATTGAGTCTATACAATGATATTCTTTGAGGAATTGAAATTAACATTAAAAAATTCAAAACAGCCTACATATTCATGAAAAAGAAGCTAGTTAAGTAAAGCTATGGCAGTCAATGTTAAGGTATTGTTTTTGTGGGCCTGGAATATCTGGAATGGAAATTATATTTTCACTCTACCATCTTTCATCAGAGAATTATGCAGATTTTTCTGTTTCTTTAGAGATCTAGAGGTATCTTAAGAGGGATGCTTCTGTTACTTGTTATTTTGGGAATTTGAGAGATGACAGGAAGTAACTGGCACAGCTATTGCTCAAGAGGTTCTGGAAAATGTTAGCCTGTTTACTTCATTTTTATCTCACACTTCCCACTGTTCTTTAATAATTACAAGCTTAAGAATTTTTCCATGGCTCACTTAGCTACAAAATATATAATATGTTTTTCCTATCTACAGTCACTATTCTCTAAATTTCATTACATCTTTATTTTGTTTCCTAATACAATTTATCTAATTTTCTAAAATCTCTTCAAAATCTCAGCCTCTAATTCCTCTTTCCCATTTCAATTGTATTCAGTGTTATTACTATTTAATCATTTATGTAACTTTTAAGTTCAATTTCAATAACATTATGGTGGGTAAAATCTTATGCAGTGTGGTTAGTTGGTAAATAATAAATGTGCTCAGTCTACCACTTCCAACGGAAGGCCTGAAGATACTTCAAGAAGTAGAAAAGCAATTCTTCATTTTGAAAATAAAAGGACATATAAACCTGAAATTATTAAATATTAAAGTTATTTCCATTTTAGGAATAAAATTCTTTTACCAAAATTTTCTGGTATAAATTTTATTAAAGCATTTAATATTTTAAATGAAGTAAAGGAGATAATATAAATAAATAAAGTTGAGTGTGTGTACGACATACAGTAGACTTGGTGGCACCCAAATTCATATGCAGTCTAGACATACGTGAGTCCTCACTGAATTCTACTGTACCTTCATCACATGATCCATGGTTTACACAGGGATGGAGCCAAATTCTAACACAAGGGAACAAAATATGAGGGTGAGGCCAGCTGATGGTTCCAGTTTGGGCAATTCTAGTGGTGTTAAGGTGCTATTCCAGAATCCCAAATAACGATCCCGCTGAAACAACTGCTCGCCCCTTCTGAACTGCGGAGGTAAAAGCCAACCGAGCCTTCAGAGGCAGTGGCCACAGGATTGAAATGGGGCTTGGGAGAGACAGTCAGGACCCACCCGTTGCATTGGTCACCCGGCAAAGGGAACGAACTGTCACCATTTGCATGGGATACCACCATGGCAGAGAACGGACGCCACCAAAACACGGCAGAGGAGATAACTTTATTGAAACCAGCGGTGACAGCATCAAATAAATTTAAAAGAATAAACAGTAACTCAGCAGTCAAACAGAACAAGAAGTATCATGAGCAGCATGAAAAAGCAAGGAAGAAAAGAAGTACAAACAATGCAGGACAGCCTAAATATTCAGGAGGACCTAGAGTCATCAGAAAAATGGTCAAATAAAGAACTCAAGGAATACCTTAGACAGATGGAATGGAACATTAAAGAGGATATGAGACAGCAAATTCAAACAGTGAAAGAACACATTGAAAATGAATTACATAAACAGATAAAAGAAGAAGTTAAGTATCTTTATCAGGAGATAGAGATTATTAAAAAAATCAAACAATAATTCTAGAAATGTAGGAAACTATAAACCAAATTAAAAACTCAAATGAGAGTATCACTAACAGAGTGGAGCAAGTAGAAGCCAGAACGTCAGATAATGAAGACAAAATATATCATCTTGAAAAGAGTCTAGCCAACTCAGAAAGGCTGGCAAAAAATCAGGAGAAAAGCATCCAAGAGATATGGGATAACATAAAAAAAACAAACTTACAAGTCATTGGGATAGAGATTCAAACCAAGGGAATGAGTAACCTGCTGAATGAAATAATTACAGAAAACTTTCCAGAAATAAAAAAGGAAATGAATATACAAATTGTAGATGCATACAGGACACCGAGCACACAAAATCACAGTAGACCAACGCCAAGACACATTGTTATGAAGATATCCAATGTACAGAACAAAGAGAAAATACTAAAAACTACAAGAGAAAGGAGGCAGATTACATTCAGGGGTAAACCAATAAGGTTAACAACGGATTTTTCATCACAGACGCTGAAAGCGAGAAGATCCTGGAACAACGTATTTCAAACACTGAAAGACAATGGATGCCAACCAAGAATTCTGTATCCAGCAAAATTAAGCTTCAGGTATGACAACGAAATAAAAATCTTTCATGATAAACAAAAGCTAAAGAATTTGCAGCCAGAAAACCAGCAATGCAAAGCGTCTTGAGCAAAACACTACATGAGGAAGAAATGAAAAACAATAACCAAAACCATCAGTGGGAAGTGACTCAGTAAAGAGAGAGGGCGGGGGGAAAGCTAATCATGGAGAAATAAATTAAATTTAAAAAAAAGATAAATAATCAAACATGGCTGGAAGTACAAAACATATCAATAGTAAATCTAAACTTTAATGGCTTAAACTCTCCAATAAAGCGACATAGACTGGTAACATGGATTAAAAAAACAAATCCAACATTATGCTGCCTCCAGGAGACACATCTGATTGGAAAAGACATACACAGGCTGAAGGTGAAAGGTTGGAAAAAAATATACCATACACACGGTCCTTGTAAGCAAGCAGGGGTGGCCATTCTCAAATCGAATAAAATCGACTTCAAGACTACGTTAATCAAAAGGGATAAGGAAGGACATTATATACTGTTAAAAGGAAACATTCACCAACAAGACATAACAATTTTCAATATTTATGCACCAAATAATGGTGCTACGACGTTCATAAAACAAATTTTCCTCAAGTTCAAGAATCAAATAGACCACAACACAATAATTATGGGAGACTTCAAAACACTTCTCTCACCATTGGACAGATCCTCCAAACAAAAGTTGAATAAAGAAACTATAGAACTCAACATCACAATCAATAACCTATACTTAACTGACATATAAACCATCATCACATGGATATAATTTTTTCTCAGCAGCACATGGATCCTTCTCAAAAATAGACCATATATTATGCCATAGGGCAAACCTCAGTAAATATAAAGGGCTGGAGATAATATCATTCATTTTATCTGATCATAATGAAATGAAACTGGAAATCAATGATAGAAGAAGGAAGGAAAAATCCTACATTACATGGAAAATGAACAATATGTTACTGAATGATCAATGGGTTACAGAAGACATAAAGGAGGAAATAAAATAATTCTTAGAGATAAATGAAAATACTGACTCAACATATCGGAATCTATGGGACACAATGAAAGCAGTTTTAAGAGGGAAATTCATCGCCTGGAGGTCATTCCTCAAAAACGAAAAAAACAACAAATAAATGAACTCACACTTCATCTCAAAGCCCTAGAAAAGGAAGAGCAAAACAACAGCAAATGTAGCACAAGGCAAGAAATAATTAAAATCAGAGCAGAAATCAACGAAATTGAAACAAAAGAAACTATTGAAAAAATTGACAAAACTAAAAGTTGGTTCTTTGAAAAAATAAATAAGATCAACAGACCCTTAGCCATGCTAACGAAGAGAAGAAGAGAGAGAACTCAAATTACTAACATACGAGATGAAAAAGGCAATATCACAACAGATGCTACAGAAATACAGAAGACAATTAGAAATTATTTTGAAAACCTATATTCCAATAAAATAGAAGATAGTGAAGACATCGATAAATTTCTTAAGTCATATGATCTGCCCAGACTGAGTCAGGAGGATACACACAAGTTGAACAGACCAATATCGATGGATGAAATAGAAGAAGCAATCAAAAGACTACCAACCAAGAAAAGCCCAGGACCGGATGGGTATACAGCGGAGTTTTACAAAACCTTTAAAGAAGAATTAATACCAATACTTTTCAAGCTATTTCAGGAAATAGAAAAAGAGGGAGCTCTTCCAAATTCATTCTATGAGGCCAACATCACCCTGATTCCGAAACCAGACAAAGACACCTCAAAGAAAGAAAACTACAGACCAATATCTCTGATGAACCTAGATGCGAAAATCCTCAATAAAATTCTGGCGAATTGGATACAAAAACATATCAAAAAAATTGTGCACCATGATCAAGTAGGATTCATCCCTGATTGCAAGGATGGTTCAATATACGAAAATCAATAAATGTTATTCACCACATCAATAGACTTAAAGATAAGAATCATATGATAATCTCGATAGATGCAGAAAAAGCATTCGACAAAGTACAGCATCCCTTTATGTTCAAAACATTAGAAAAACTAGGGATAACAGGAACTTACCTCGACATTGTAAAAGCTATCTATGCTAAGCCTCAGGCTAGCATCATTCTGAATGGAGAAAAATTGAAGGCATTCCCTCTAAAATCTGGAACAAGACAGGGATGCCCTCTATCACCACTTCTATTCAATATAGTTCTTGAAACACTGGCCAGAGCAATTAGACAGACGAAGGAAATTAAAGGCATAAAAATAGGAAAAGAAGAACTTAAAGTATCACTATTTGTGGATGACATGATTCTATACCTAGAAGACCCAAAAGGGTCTACAAAAAAACTACTAGAACTAATAAATGAATTCAGCAAAGTGGCAGGATATAAAATCCACATGCATAAATCAAAGGCATTTCTGTACATCAGCGACAAAACTTCTGAAATGGAAATGAGGAAAAACACTTCATTCACAATATCCTCAAAAAAAATAAAATACTTGGGAATCAACCTAAAAAAAGAGGTGAAAGATTTATACAATGAAAACTACAGAACCCTAAAAAGAGAAGTAGAAGAAGATCTTAGAAGATGGAAAAATGTACCCTGTTCATGGATAGGCAGAACTAACATCATCAAAATGGCGATATTACCAAAAGTTCTCTATAGGTTTAATGCAATGCCAATCAAAATCCCAACGGCATTTCTTGTAGAAATAGATAAAGCAATCATGAAATTCATATGGAAAAATAAAAGACCCAGAATAGCAAAAGCAATTCTAAGCAGGAAGTGTGAATCAGGCGGTATAAGGATACCAGATTTCAAACTATATTACAGAGCAATAGTAACAAAAACACCATGGTACTGGTACCAAAACAGGCGGGTGGACCAATGGTACAGAATAGAGGACACAGAGACTAATCCACAAAGTTACAACTATCTTATATTTGATAAAGGGGCTAAAAGCATGCAATGGAGGAAGGATAGCATTTTCAACAAATGGTCCTGGGAAAACTGGAAATTCATATGCAACAAAATGAAATTGAATCCCCTCCTCTTGCCATGCACAAAAGTTAACTCAAAGTGGATCAAGGAGCTTGATATCAAATCAGAGACTCTGCATCTGATAGAAGAAAAAGTTGGCTCCGATCTACATATTGTGGGGTCGGGCTCCAAATTCCTTAATAGGACACGCATAGCACAAGAGTTAATAACAAGAATCAATAAATGGGACTTACTTAAACTAAAAAGTTTTTTTCTCAGCAAGAGAAACAATAAGAGAGGTAAATAGGGAGCCTATATCATGGGAACAATTTTTACCCCTCACACTTCAGGTAGAGCCCTAATATCCAGAATATACAAAGAACTCAAAAAATTAGACAATAAGATAACAAATAACCCAATCAACAAATGGGCCAAGGACCTGAACAGACACTTCTCAGAGGAGGACATACAATCAATCAACAAGTACATGAAAAAATGCTCACCATCTCTAGCAGTCAGAGAAATGCAAATCAAAACCACCCTAAGATATCATCTCACTCCAGTAAGATTGGCAGCCATTAGGAAGTCAAACAACAACAAGTGCTGGCGAGGATGTGGGGAAAAGGGTACTCTTGTACATTGCTGGTGGGACTGCAAATTGGTGCGGCCAATTTGGAAAGCAGTATGGAGAATCCTGGGAAAGCTGGGAATGGAACCACTATTTGACCCAGCTATCGCCCTTCTCAGACTATTCCCTGAAGACCTTAAAAGAGCATACTACAGGGATACTGCCACATCGATGTTCATAGCAGCACAATTCACAATAGCTAGACTGTGGAACCAACCCAGATGTCCTTCAATAGATGAATGGATAAAAAAAAATGTGGCATTTATACACCATGGAGTATTACACAGCTCTAAATTTGACAAAATCATGGACTTTGCAGGGAAATGGATGGCACTAGAGCAGATTATGCTTAGTGAAGCTAGCCAATCCCTAAAAAACAAATACCAAATGTCTTCTTTGATATAATGAGAGCAACTAAGAACAGAGCAGGGAGGAAGAGCAGGAAGAAAAGATTAACATTAAACAGTGACTTGAGGTGGGAGGGAAAGGGAGAGAAAAGGGAAATTGCATGGAAATGGAGGGAGACCTTCATTGTTATACAAAATTACATATAAGAGGTTGTAAGGGTAATGGGAAAATAAACAAGGAGAGAAATGAATTACAGTAGATGGGGTAGAGAGAGAAGATGAGAGGGGAGGGGAGGGGGGATAGTAGGGGATTGGAAAGGTAGCAGAATACAACAGTTACTAATAGGGCATTATGTAAAAATGTGGATGTGTAACCGATGTGATTCTGCAATCTGTATTTGGGGTAAAAATCAGAGTTCATAACCCACTTGAATCTAATGTATGAAATATTATATGTCAAGAGCTTTGTAGTGTTTTGAACAACCAATGAAAATAAAATAAAATAAAATATAATTAAAAAGGGCTGGTGATACAGGGGTTTAGGAGAACTATCCTGGGTTAAGTACTCATTTCTCTCCCCTTAAAAGAAAAGAATGAAAAAACAAAAACAAAAACAACAACAAAAAAAGAAATTTGCACCTCTTGTACCTACTCAGGAAATAAGCTATCACCAGCTCCATAGTTTTTCTATGTGAATGGGCTCTTACAGGAAGCGAGGTCAACTCTGCTCTGGGTGAGATATCTGAGCAGAATGGGGTCAACCTGATTTAACTTTTAAATCAGCCCATCACAGTGGTGGGAATTCATACATACAATGCCATATCCACAAATTGCAGTCCTGCTTCCACATTTTTTTTCCTACTTTTCACCAATAAGCATTTAAATTGCTATCAACAGATTGCTCTAAACAAGGCTGTTACAACATCACTTCTTTAGAGAATGTGCTTTTCCTACTGGATAGAGTATGACGTAGAAAAGATGCCTCAGTTGAGTTAAACAGGCAAGAAAACTTAAAAACTGTTGCAATAGGGGAGAGGGATTGAATTCAACTCCATGGAAACTCAAAGTGGAAAGATTTTTAGGTTGTGGGGTCAGCCAGTAGACTAGCATTTCAGGACGTTAGGAAGGAGGTTGGCCAAGAAGACATCTTTATTTCTTAACTTACTCATGGAATCACTAACTACGGCTTGCTCCAGAGGGACTGGACGATAGGGATTCTGTTTTGATTTTGTGATTTCATTTCAAAGGTATGATTTCCAGGTTCTTGAGAAGGCATTTCTGAGTTATAAATCTTGGAAGTTTTTACTCCTTAAAGGATAGAGATTAAGCTATAATTATAGGCTTTCTGAAGCGAATCCTGGAAGAAAAGAAGGGTTAGGGGGCTAGAGTCACAAAGAAGCCTGTCCAAAGTTTAGTCAAACTGAGAAAAACTTCAAGGTCGTCTTGGTCAAATGAGAGGATAAGTGATATTTAGATTATATATTTTTTCAAAGCCCAGAAATATTTGAATATATATGTATATACGTATATATTTTTTCAAAGCCCAGAAATATTTTAAATGAGCAAGTAAATAGAAAATATTTAAAAATTTTTAAGTAAAAACTTTATAAGTTATATTCAGTGGTAAAGAAGTGCAATTCACATGTACAGGCAAGAAAATTAAAAAATCTATTGCAATAAGGGAGAGGGATTGAATTCCAACTAAAGCATTAAAATTAGATTGGAATATTTTTCCTTTTTTAGTTTTTTATATGGGTATTTTAATTAGTCACATTTATGAAAACACTTTAAAGCAGAATGTCTGAAAGTTATAAATAGTTAAATGCATTACTATACAATCTCAACATTTATAAAAGTATGATTTTCTTTTTGTCTTATTTTTTACTTTTGTTTGATCACAGTTGATGGTTAATTAGTTAGACTTCAAAAGAGTTGGGTCAGAAATGTTTGAGTGTTAACTTTTAGGATACATTCTGAGGGTCGTGTGCCAAGTTAACATTATTTAACTATCAACCTACTTGATGTGTAAAATTTTACTTTTAAGGTAAAGGTTGTCTCTAAAGCATGATTAAAAGCACAAAATTATAAATTAATAAAGTGCCCACAGGGAGCAAGAAGATATTATTTAAGTTAACTTAGCCCAAATTGCCTTGGAAATATCTTTGGTGTCTTTAGTGTTCCCTTCAAACCAATTGTTCATGCAAAGAAATCAAAGTGAGTGGGGGCGGGGAAGGTGGGTGGGATAGACACACTCCAAGCATGACAGTGCCTTTTACAGCTACAATCTCTCTTGATTCTCATCCTGTTTTCATTCTGCCTCTTCTAACACTTTCCATCTGTATCCTAGCTATCCTGTCAATATTTTGCCTTTGTAATTTAATATCAGGTGATTTTGAAGAAATTTCCCTAAGCAGCACGTGTTGTCCAGCTAGTCATGGAGAATTGGGACACAAGCTTAACTATTGATAGTTTTGGTGGAATGTGTCTTTGATGTAAAACACAATAAACATATTTAAGTGCCCCTGTTTTAATAAGGCTTCTTGTTGATAATTGTTGCTCCTACTTCAGGGATATCAATTCTTTAAAAGATATTTAAGAATCATTTGTGTCTCACTATACACCCTATTTTTAATTTCTTCTTTGCCACAGAACCTTGCAATATCTAGGTAAATTTTAAAAATCAAGCTTGATTTTACTGTTACTTATTCCTATAATTGGATTTTCTTTGCCTTTAATTTTTAGTTACTCTTGACTCCTCACTCCTAATCAATTTTATCCTCTTTCTTTAATGACATTTTTTTCCTTGTCCTGATTGATATATTTCCATATACTCAATAATTAACTTATTACTGTTCTAATTAAGTGTCAACATTTGCCATTATAACTGAATAATACAATTAGCTCTAATAAAAATGCTAAAATAGTTTTCTTTCTAAACATTCAATCCCTGAATGTGGCTCACTGTTTCTTAGCAATGGATTATGAGTCAAGTATTGGAATTTGCTATTTTTCCCCCTTGTGGTCTCAGGTACACAAAAAGTTCTAAAGGTTTTTGGGAAAATGAATAAAAGTATTCTATGAAACCATTTTATTTTAATCTTTGTCCCTTGAATCTCTAGCTTTTTTTCTATGCATTTAAAAAACGCTGTCTTCACCCATAATGATTCATACGTTATTCCTTTGTATCTGTCCCTTTATAGGCTATAATATAGAATTGAATTATATTTTAAATCAATTATTGCATTTTAATATAGTTACATGTCAACTATGATTTATTTTAATTATAAGGTTTTTATTATCTTTCCAGAAACAAAATTTTAAACAGTGATAAGGTCCAAATTAGGCTGGAGGTTTTTTATGTGGTCCAAAATTGATTTTTTCCCTTTCTTCTGTGTATCAGGGAACCTATCCTTTAGTTCTGATGGTACAAAGACTCTTTATTTTGCTTTTGCTTCATTATTGATGACTGGTAAACCTCTGCTGTTTATTTGGTGCCAAATGATGGTTAGAGATGCCAAGGAATGATGAATGTGGTTAGGAAGGGGGCACTTCAAGTCATAGAGGGATGTTAAATATACCACTAACTCAGGCATAGGCAAAATTCTTGCCAATGGGTTATTATGGAGTCGGACACTTTGGCAACATGAATGTATGCTATGGAGATACAGAAAAAAAATGCGTTTTTATATTCACAATTAATTTTGGATAAACATTTGTCATGTGACTTTATATGCAATTTTCTGTTAGTCATAAAATGGACTTGGACAGGCATCTCTAAGTAAATTAACATAATTAATATGATTTTATTAATGCAGCCAAAATGTTTTCCTCCCAGAAAATTTGACAGACCCTATGCCCAGCAGTACTTGGCCACTGGCAAAGTGTAACTGTCATCCTTCCCACTCCCCTCACATCTCTGCATCTCTGGCATCATGGGTCCAGTTTTCATAGGAAGAACTCTTCAGGCAGGTGTCAGATGTGGGGAATTATGAGAGAACCCAATTAAGTGAATGTGACAATTAATAACTTCTGTTGAGGGCCCAATTTGTTCAGAGCCCTAGGCACCATGTGTGATCACACACACACACACACATAAAAGTCTGAAATAAATAATCTCTTTTTGTCTCTTAGGAGTTTACTATCATAGCAAAGAGAGGTCATCTGTTGGGTATATGCAGCAAGAGAGAGCAGGTTTTAGACAAGGTCCATCTAATTTGCATGAAGAGTATGAGGAAATTTAAGGAACCAGAGTGGAGTTGCCACTGGAAGGATAATATAACAAGATTTTCATATTTCTAAGGAGCACTGTGATTCTAGTTTTGTGGCACGCTAACCATTTGTGATTTATAAACAATTAGTCACAATTCAAACATTGATTGATTATATGCTGTCATGTATAACATATTTTGTTGGGTTTTAATGAAGTCACAATGGTAAACAAAATACAAGTTATTATTTTCTGTATGTGTGTGTCTATGTATATATGTATATGTGTGTGTGGGTGCATGTATGTGTAGTCGTATGTTGCCTGATGACAGGAATACATTCTGAGAAATGTATCATCAGGCGATTTTATTATTGCATCACCCTCATAGGTTTACTTATACAAACCTAGATTATCTAGGTCATCTTTCAATGGGGGTTCTTGATGCAGTGAATAGTTGGTAAACATAGGACACATGAGGCTGTTGCTGGCATAGCATGACATACTGTTTTACAGTAAGCTTTTTCTTAAGTAAATAAATGTACTTTAAAATAATGATATAAAACTATAACATGGTAAATACACCAGTACCATAGTCATTTATTATCATTATCAAACACTATGTGCAAACATAATTGTGTGTGTTATCCTTTTACAGGACTAGAAGTACAATAGGTTTGTTTACACCAGCACCAACACAAACACACGAGTAAAGCTTTGGGATATGACCTGATCAGCTACAACACCGGTAGACAATAGAAATACTTTTTTAGATCCATTAGAATATTATGGGATTACTGTTATGTATAAGGCCTGTCATTGACTGGGACTGTATACATACACATGTATGCGTATACATATTACCTAAACACACAAACATAGATATATGTCAATAGCAATGCTTTGTAATTGCAAAAAGGAGATTATGATAGCATAGAAGAAGAAGCTAGAAGTTTCTGATTAAAGAATAAAATTTTTATCATAAATCTGTTTATGCTATTGTTTAGAAAACTCTTTTCTAAATATTAATTACAACAGACAGATATAAACACAGATTTCATAATAAATGGTCAGTGGAATAATTAGTCACAAACTGATCTATTGAAAGCATAACATCTAAGCATCTAAATGCCAAATGGAAATGGGTGGTGTGGGCTGTGGACGATAGGTAAATTGAGAGAAGAGTTCAGAATAAAATGAGAGCTCCTTTGTGCTACCCTGGAACAGTGCAGAGCTAGGACTTGACATATTTAATGTCAATTGCCTAACCTAGGAATTTATATCTCTATTTATTGATAAAGAAACAGCTTCTTATGATTTGGATGGCTAGCAACATCTATAAGTTTACAGAGAAGTTTTAAAGAATGAGAAACCAGAGCACTACTTGTAAGAGCAAGTAGAACAAGAATTTATTCACCTAGATCCTTAGAAAGAAGAGAAGAAGAAAAGTAGCTTTTTGGTATTGCTCATTGGAATAGATTAAATGTTTATACAGAGGATCAAATGAGTGCTGTTGTTTGATTTCTTCCAAAAGTTCATATGTTGGGATCTTGACCTGCAGTGGGATAGTTTGAGAGGTGGAATGTTTGGGACTTGATTGGATCCCTAGGGCAGGGCTCTGATGAATGGATTAGTTAATTAATAGATTGAGGGATTAATGGGTATTGTGAAAGTGGCTTTATTATAAAGCTGAGTTTTCTATAGCACACTTGCTCAGAGCTGACTTTAGTATTCTTATTCTTAAGGGTTCTGACTCTGAGCCAAAAGAGGTTAATACTTAATTTCTTTCCAACTCAACAGTCAAGTAAGTCCGGGGTCTAGTTAAATAAAGCTCTTGGTAACTAAGCAGTTTGCCTTCTGTCCTGGATAATTTGCTCCTGAAGCCATTTCACATTAAGGATATGATTAAAATCTTAAGTAGAAAAAGAGACAGTTTTGAGTGAAAAGTTGAATCCTAATGTACGGTTATCTGTTTTCCCCAAAATGACCTTCACAGAGAGAGAGCACAGGAGCATGGGGCAAGCAGAAAGACTAGAGCTGCTTGCCTAGTAGTGCCTGGGTAAAAAGCATGAACTTAGAGAACAGATGACCCTTTTATAAACCCTGTAGCTGTGCTGACCCAGAAAGAGCACTGCATGAGGCTGAGTCACTTGAAGACTACAACATAGGAAACAGTGCTGAAAAGCTCTGGTTCAGATAGATATCTGCAGTAAAAAGAAATACATCAAATCCCGCAAGTCACATTTTATATTGCTAGTAGCTTGAAAATGATCTGCTTTTTGAGAAACTTAAGAGACATTTCCTTAAAACAACATTCACACTTCTTGTTAAATCATCTTTGAAAAGCAGATATCTTTTTTTTGTTTGCTTCTTTTTATGTATAGATGACAGTAGAATTCATGTTGATATAATTATCCAAGCATGGAATATATCTTATTGTTGTTAGGACCCTATTCTTGTAAATGTATATAATGGTGGGATTCACTATGGTGTATTCATTTAAGTAAGTACATAGGAAAATTTTTACAGATTTGTTCCACTGCCTTTTCTTTTCCTGTCCCCATTTCCCTTCATTTCTCTTTGTCTAGTCTACTAAATAATCTATTATTCCTCTTCCCCTACTTATTGTGGGTTAGCTCCCACATATCAGTGAAAACATTCAGCTTTTTGTTTTTTTGGACTGTCTTATTTCACTGAGCATGATAGTCTTCAGGTCCATTCGCTGACTGACAAATGTCATAAAGTAATTCCTCTTAATGGCTGAGTAATACTCCATTGTGTATATATACCAGAATTTCTTTATCCATTCATCTGTTGAAGGGCATCTATATTGGGTCAATAGCTTACATATTATGAATTGAGCTGCTTTAAGAATTAATGTGTCTGAGTCACATTAATTAATGTGCTGACTTTAAATCTTTTGGAAATAAATCAATGAGTAGGATAGTTAAGTCAAATAGTGGTTTCAATCCTAGTCTGAAAAGCAGATATCTTAAAGTGATATTTACAGTGAGAACAATTTGACTGGGAGACATGATTAAAGGGAAACTAAATGAGTGTTGGTTCTGATAACTTTTTAATGAGATTTAAATGAAGACAATGAAAGAGTAGCGGGACATAAATCATGAAAAACTAATATTTCTTATCAGTGGTTTATTTACGTTCTTTCATAGCAGCTTACTATTTTATTATTGTTTTTGCACTGATCAGTAAATTTCTGTAGTCAACAGTTTTTAAATAGTTTTTGGAATCATGGAAAAGTCTGCAAGAATTTCCCTTCTGGAGGAAAAGCCACTTGTTTGCATTTGAAATTATTTTGGGAAATTTCAATTTCTCTGCTGGGCACAATTATGGTTTGTAATGCATACATAGGCAGATTAGCAGCATGGTATAGTCCTTTGGAATCAATGACTTTGAGGCTTAAGCAGGGTTTTGGCCATTTATTTACCTGAAAACTTATTGACTTTTATTGCAATTTCTTTATTTAGAAATGTCATAGCAAAAGACTGTAAGAGATCATTTATTATCTTCCATGTGTTGCAGGCAAGTGAAAAAAAATAACACCTTAATAATATCAAGTTCTACTTATCTAGACAAAAGTAGATGAATAGTTGTGTAATTTTCTAGTGAATGTTGGTTGGCTTTATAGAAAATGTAGGTGTATTTTAGGGACAAAATTCCATTTCTGCCAAGGATCCATCTTAAATTAACTCATAGTTTTCTATAATACTTGGACTATGCAGAGGTAATTCAAAAAGGTTGGTTAAAAGATTCAAGGTCCTTTGATAAATGAAAAATATCAATGATAGTTGTCCTTTCTCTGTATTTTCCTCAGAATTGAGTCCTATGTATTCCCACCTGGATTCTCTAGTTTCAGTAGTGAGCATTTTCAGGATAACCTCTATCCCCTGCAAATCCTTCCTTCTTATGAAAACCGCTTGCCGATTTTGGCCACCATTGACTTCAGAAGTCCCACTAGAATTTATTTTTTTTTTCAAATGGATTCATCAAAAATATGTTCTGTGATGTTCTCTCCCCAGACCCTGGAGCTTCTTGAACTTGAGTTCATAGAATTTCAACATTGCACCGCTGTGTGGGACAAATTTGGAGAGAAAGATTCTCTCTCTGTGCAAATCTCCTACAGAGAGAGATACCTATATGCCTGCATTCTAATATGGCAAAGTCTTAGTACACCATAGCTTCCCTGGTGTTTACATAGTTTCCCTGCTTTTCAAAACAATCCATTGGGAGGCAGATGTGAGGAATAAAGTCATGATTCCAGAATCATCCACTGTCATTAGAGTGAAATGACATGATGCCTAGATTCATCTCCCATGAGGATGAGCTCCTATAAGTCCTCCTGAGCACAGGCTTTTGGAGAAACCATGTGCCTGTTCTAAAGACTTGCCCAGACATAGACAAGTATCACTTAATCTCCTGCTGTGATCTGTTTCTCATTCCACCTGTTTACTCTTCATTGCAATACTTTGTGCATTATACAAATTTGGGTGCAAATTAACTTTTCCTTTTTAGATTCTTTCATGGTTCAAGCTTTTGTGATTTCACTTATCTGAAATAACATAGAAAAAATAAAAACTGTGTTTCACAGAGCTTTTTTATTTGGAATATATATATATATATATATATATATATATATATATATATATATATATATATATATATATATCAGTTATATGACTTTATTTACTCCTCAGACAAATTAGTTTCTCCTAATTGTAATATCCAGATGGAAGCAACTCCAAAATTTTAGACCTGGTTTTCAAAATCATTGCAATTGTAACAAGCTTGAGTTCACACTCTTTTCTGTAAAACCGATGAAATTTGCAGCCTCTTTTGGAGAATTTTCATGTGAAAAGTATAGATAAAAGGATACCTGGGGGAGCAGAGCAGTTCTAGGAGAAGGGAGACTGGTTTTTCTTTCCATGTATAATCCTTGGTTGGAATTTTAGCTTATTTGTTCTAAAATGCAGTTTTTGCTGTTTTTAAATGAATGTGACTTTGCTGATGCCAGTTAAGGAGGAAAATGGGATTGACATCATTTGCCTAAGCCCCCAAATTAGGATGCCACATGGTAAAGTGAGCAAGCACTCCTTGAGCCAGGGTCTGACATTTCTGCAGACAGAAGGTGGTGCTGTTGATTAGGAACAGTATACAGTCCCGCATTTTCCCATCAAGCTCACCATCAGGTTGTTATCTTCACAGTCATTCTTTACTAAAAAGTGGGGAAAAAGAAAAAAAATCACAGTCAACTGGCATGAATGCTGGCATTTGACTTCAGTGACTTCATTGCTTAAAAACGAACTGGTAAGGGGAAAGGGGGAAAAAAACACAAGGGGGAGAAATGAATTACAGTAGATGGGGTAGAGAGAGAAGATGGGAGGGGAGGGGATGAGGGATAGTAGAGGATAGGAAAGGCAGCAGAATACAACAGACACTAGTATAGCAATATGTAAAACAGTGGATGTGTAACCGATGTGATGCTGCAATCTCTATACAGGGTAAAAATGGGAGTTCATAACCCACTTGAATCAAAGTGTGAAATATGATATGTCAAGAACTATGTAATGTTTTGAACAACCAACAATAAAAATTAAAGAAAAAAAAACGACCTGGTAGATAGCTCAACCATGTTATTTTTCTTATTTTACGTAAATCTTGGAAACTATGGGGAGAGATTAGTTCTCAAATATTGTACATATTGTCTCTCCTCGTATAGTGAGGTTTAATATTATTTGCAATGCTTGCAGAACATCCTGTGGCCTGGATAACTCACTAGCTACTAGAAAAAGCTAGCGATTTAAAACTGACACGATACTGTTACATATGGATATTGATATTTCACAAACACAGACTATTGAAAAAGCATTTTTGGACTCCAAGTTGTTCACTGGGTAAATACTTTTATGGCATGATATTTGAGTAAGCTCAGGGACCCGGTAAGGAGCTTACCCTCTATAAATGCTGAACAGTATTGTAATCACACCTGGAGGCCCCTGGTTCTGGTTAAAGGGAAGGTTAGAGATTACCAGGTGCAGGAATGAGCTTATGACCCAGAGAAGGCCAAGAACATTCTCCAATCCCTGGAGGAGCGGTCAGGCCACTTGAACATTGGCAATATCATCAACATCAGTCAATGTTGGAAAGCGATCTTAAAATTAAAAAAAAATAAAGATGAGGGTCTTAGTCAAATCTGGGAAATCATAGGCTTTCTAAAATTAAAGACAACAAGAACCAAGAGTCAGCCAGATGTTCTTTATATAGTTATTGAGAGAGGGGTCCAGATGCCTCCTGTTAGCATGTTAACACTAATTTAGGAGAACTTTGTATAACCTAAAAGATCTGTTTATATCTGGTGATATATGGTGACATCCTTTGGAGAAAAGCTGAAGAGGAAGAGAATCTTAATTAGCAAGGATTGGAAACTTGAATCTTTCCACTGCATTTGAGAACACATATGTTCTCCTTTTTCTATGCTTCTTCTCAGGTTCCCTTTCTCCTTGGTTCATTGGTTAATCTGTATCTCATTTTGGTTGGAATAACCAGCACAAAGATTCTCAGAAGGAGATACTGAATTGAAAACAGATTCTGAAATGAGACTATTTCTGTTTTAAGTCAGGTTCTGTTGTTTGCAGATTTGTGTTCTGTGCCATCATTTCTCATTTGTCGATAAATAGGGAACCTTACTTGCCAAATTGTATAGCGATGGTGATTTCATATGGGTAAGGCCTGATGAAAATTACCTTGCTCATAATAATTGTGCCATCAGGGCTTATTATTCTTTTTGTTCACTTAGGAATGTCTGAAAAGATCCAGAAGAAGGACATAATCCAGTGAGCATAATTTTTTAAGTTAATGCTTATTTTTTTATGCCTGGTCATGATTTCTTCTTGGAATATGCCCTGGGACTTCTAGCATCCACAGGTGCTTTAGGCTTCACAGTTTAAATGTAGAGAAAGAAAGGAAACATGTCACTGTTGGCAATGACTTGCCACTGGGTGGTAAACTATGATAAGCTTCTGAACTGTACATTGAGGTGCCCAAATGGCTTGTCAGCAGAGTCATTTTTAGAAAGAAAGAAAAAGAGAGAGAGTTTGATAGTTGTACTATACCAAAAACAAAAACTAAAGCACGTGTTTGGTGATACTCTGGATACACAGGTCTCTTGTTGAGTGGGTGAAGCTGATACTTTCCATCAGAATTCTCATGGAGTAAATGTCTTTTCCCCTAAAGGCCTCAGAAAGCTATCTCCAAAGAAAATCCCCTTAGGTTTACACATTTTGCTTTTGTCCATTATATCATCTTATACTGCTTTTTTTTTTTTTGTATGTCGGTGTTTGATGTCTAATAATTTGTAAGGCACAATGACCTTCTGATCTTAAAGACTTTATATTTATAGGAGAGAAAAAAGTATGCATACATTAGACTATATCATTTCAAGGAATGGTGTGTTCTACAGAGAATAATATTGTACATGGTATCCACTGATCATCTTGGACCCTTGATTCCTGTGACTCTTCCTCAGATCCCCCACTCTGTGTTCCCATAGCCCTCTGATTCTCTCTATCTTTGGGAAAGTGTGTTGTAATTAATGAATGCTTCCCTACTTTTCTCAACAGCTCTGAGTTTGAGCAAAGACTGCATTTTATTCATTGATGTCTCCGTAAAATTTAGCAAAATGCCTATAGTAGGCACTCAATCAATATTTCTTGAATGAATAAATGGATGAAATAAGTGGTAGAATAAAGTGTGTATGCGTGTGTGTGTGTGTGTGTGTGTGTGTGTGTGTGTGTGTGTGACAGAGATAGGGGTTGGGGGAGACAGAGGTATGGAGAAAATGGAGGCACGGGCTTGTCATCTCAGCTTTAAGGGAAGGACAGATATACAACTAGCTTATCTGATTTTCCTCTACAAGCTCTTCAAGGGATGTGAGTCCTGATTCTATACTAAGGCTCATGAGTCTTGAGTAATTTTAGAGGCTTTGCTGAAAATTTTAGATTTTTTTTAAAGAAAGCTCAATAGGTAACACCTGTTGAAATTCTGAATTCTGAGGACTAAGTAGTGCAAGGTTGTTCATGGACTTTATTCACATCTGCTCACACCACCATTCCCTTCATTACACTAGGCCCTTTAGAGTTGTTTTCGTTTGTTTGTTTTGGTGGTTGTTGCAATAAATACAAAGTTCAAAGTGAAAGTTGGGGTGTCCTATCCAGTTCCAAGATTTGAGAGATCCTGCTATGTCCAACAGAATTATTCATCCCACTAATAAGTTGCATTAATTTGATAATGCAACAATACCATTTTTTCCTTTGAATTTTTTTTTGTGTTAACTTTTCAAATGTCTACCAACTTGTTAAGAGATAATACTTCTCACAAATTAATAAATGAACTGTCTCCTTTGGCTTAGGGACACTTAAAAAATGGCTGAAACACTAACAGTTATTGTGAACAGAAGAGGTTTAGGGATCTCTGCTCCAGGGTAAAAATAAAAAACTAGAAATGAGACTTAGGAGGAGAAGATTCTGGATTTTTAAGGATAGGAGGCTGCCAGTACTATGATTTTGTTCCTGTACATGGTTCTACAACTGAAGGTAAGGATAGGTAAGTAAACAGAGACCTTCAAGTCTAGGTGAGCAATTTAATTATATTATTGTTTAATAGAGTTATTGCTACATGAGTCCTGGTTTTATTTCCTCACAGATCATAAAACTTTCCAATTAAATATTTTTTTCCATTACTCATGGATCAAATATTATAGACTCTAGTAATATGACAGTCAAATATGAAATAACTTCTAAACTTTCTTTTTAAAATGAAATATAATGTTTCATCTTTAACTTTCTTTTTAATATCTCTGAAAAAAGCAATAATTGGCAGAAGTGTTTTGCTGAATTTTGCCTGCAGTCAAATTCTCTTTTTTAAAGCTTTGTCTTAGCCCAAACAAAGAAATTAATGTGAAAGTATCATACATATATTATTATGGCTCTGGGCACCAGTCAAAATTTAGCTTTTCCCTCCCTTACTTTACACAGCTAATTAATAATCAAACTTGATTTATAATGGACTTTTTTTCTTATCTTATTTGTAAAAAAGAGCATAATTCAAGAGACATTGGAAAACAATGTAGTTTTGAATTTTGGATTCATATTTTAATTAAAATGTTGTTTAGTATCTCAGTTTAAAAATAAAAGCTGTTAGATATCTCTAAAAGCACCAATAGTATAGAGAAAGTGTCTTCCCTATTTGCTGCTTATGACATACATAGGAAATGTTTCCAGGGTCTGCATATTAATCTTATGATTTTCTCTACTTGAAAAGAAAAAGAATATGCATGACCTGGCAGTCAATCTGATGGCAGCATTTTCCCTTGATGAATATTTCATCTCTTTTCTTTAGTGCTGCAAAGTACTTTTGTCCTTTATTTGCCACTAATGCTTATGATAAAAAATTAAATTACTGTTCATCCTTTCAATATGTTTTCCTCTGAGGATCACTGCTGAAGAACAAACATTTAAAAGAGGATGTGGAAGGTTTAGTTTTATACACAACCCTGCTATATTATTCATTGCAATGCATTTTTAATATTAGAGAAAGAAAAATAAAATGTATGTTAATTTCTAGTATGAGACAGGCAGTGATCGAGGGAATGTGATAAATTCACAGAGGCTGGGGATGTGTGCTTAATGATAAAATAAGAAGGCTTCTCTCTTTCATATCCTGGGCTTTTTTTTTTCCTGCACGTGGGAAGGAAATTTTCAAGGTTTTATGGATGAAAAACCTCAGGACATCATCTCCAACTAGCTAATAAGTCTCAGGTTCTTAATATTTGCAATTCAAAGAGGTAACCAGAGCAAGGTTACTAAAAACAAAAACAAAAGCAAAAGCAAAACATAACAAACACAACAGAACAAAAAGAAGCTTTGACTCTCAGCATCACTGCTGGGATTTTTGCTAAGTCTTATATTGCATCCCTAGATTTCATCTCTCCATTTCATTTTACATTCTTTAATAAAATTGGCATTCTTGTTGTTCATAAATAAGTCCATTATTTCCTAAACAGGTGGGAAAATGTATGTGAGCATCCTTTCATATTTTTTAAAAGCTGATACTATGTTACAAGAACAGGGAATGAATAATGTGCTTTATTTTGTCTATGAATTGTCAGGGCTAATGGTTTTCTGTGAATTCCATTCTCTTAGAATTCAACAATTTATCTTCAATCTGGGAAGAATTACAGCATCTGGTAAGAAACAGACTTATAAATTTCTCACAGTGTAAGAAAGCAGATTAAACTTCATCAACTCTGTTCTTCATATTCCCATACGTTTCTCTGTTTCTGTTCCAGGAAGAGGGACAGGCAGCATTTTTTTTCATGTAAATAAGAGGTAGCCAAAGCACTTGAGTTCTAGGATTTTTCTCAAGTGTTCCAAAGCCATATTCAATCTGTCATCACCAGAAAACACTTATTTTGAACTTGGGAAGGGTGAATTTGTAAAAAAGAGAGAGAGAGAGAGAGAGAGAGAGAGAGAGAGAGAGAGAGAGAGAAATGAAGAAAAAACCTAAAACTATCATGTGAAGAATTGTGTGGTTTTGATTTTCTGCCAAACCAAGTAGTCTTTGGTTTAAGAAGGAAAAAAAAAGAAGCATTTTCCATTTTCCTTTGTTGAGTAAAGAGGAACAAAAAGGAGCAAACCATACGTTTAGTGTAACATGGATGAGACATAGGTTGATTTTTCAAAATACTGAATTTTATAATCCCTGAACTGAAACCAATATGTTTGATTATATACTTAAACCTCAATGTAGCACATCTTATATAACTCATTTTTTTAAATCATGCTGTTGCTTTTCACCTTCTCTCATACCCTTATGTAATACTGGAAATACCTACAGTTTAGCATAAATATGATTTTATTTCATACTCTAATCATATACAAAATAACAAATGTCCATTTTTAGAGTACTACCTCATTGATTATACTCTGTACATGCAGTGATCTTGATTTTATTTTACTCATTTTGTAATGGCTATCACCATAGCAACTAGGTGAATTTTACCAAAATGAAAACACATTCATTATAAGTAGCTACTTTACAATGATTCATGATAAACAGGCTATATACCAATGCTGAATAAATGATAATGAAATTCAGATTATTAGTCACAAAGACTAACAAATCCAATCACCACAAAATATGATGTTTTTGTCTTATTATTTTCTACTTCTTTGCTGTCTTTGCTCTATTGATAAGGTCTCTAAAGATAATTCATGAAATTATAGAAACAAAGGTCTCTTGTATGGAAATTTCTCTTTTAAAAGATATTTCTACTGTTACTTAAGTCTGTTCATATTAAATCTGACTGAAGGCATGGTTTCTATAGAAGGGAAGCAGTTAATGTGACTTAGCCTGCTTAAGGTCTGTAATATGGTCCCCATGTGTTTGTGTCTCAGGAGGAGAAGATATTTGTTCTGGAAGGCAGGGTGATATCTTGTCCAACCCCTGTGAACCCACCATTTCTGAATGTGTGCCTGCTTAGGAACTTATCCCCAAGGTGATGATGTTAGGAGAGTTTTGGAAGAATGTTAGGTCATGAGGGCAAATCCCTCCTGACTAGGATTAAAACCCTCCTAAGGGGCTGAAAAGATCAAAGTTCTGCCCTTGTACCATTGAGAACACAGCTAGAAGGCCCCATCACTGAACCAGAAGGCAGAACCTCATGAAACACTGAATCTGCTGGCACCTTAATGTGGACTTCTCAGCTACCTGAGCTGTAAGAAATAAATTTCTATTTTATAAGCCACCCATTTAATGGTATTTTGTTATAATAGCCTGACTGGACTAAGATAGTGATCTAAAGTCATTAATTTAAAAATCTTGAAGCTCATCTTTCTGATTTTGAAAGTGGGATTTCTGCAATGATTCATTGAAGTAATTGTGTATATCTATAAACACAATGTCTGATATATAAAAAAGGTCAAGATATTTAATTATGATGATGTTATTAATGGAAGAATAACTATACTTCCTCTACAAGGGTCTCTTTCTCTTTTTATTTCAAACCATATTTATTCATATTATCTGCTGAAATTAAAGTGAAATTTTTGAAACATTTACTTTCAAATATATATATCAAGTCAATTTTCCAAGCATAGTCCCATTTTTTTTTTTGTCCAGGATGGTATCTGGCCACATGAACCATGCTGCTATACCATCATAATATTTCCATCTCCTCCTTACTTGTCTTGGGACACCACTTGTATGTGCAAAAATGAACAGAGTTTTTACCTAAAAGTGTTATATATTACTTACAATTATGAAGTATAACTTAAAAATTCTCAATAGTATTTTCGTGAAATAATTTTCCCTTAGAGCTTTAATGAACTCTAAGCAAACATTATCCCCCTATTCCTTAGCATTTTTGGAGCCTAGCAGTCTTAGACTTGGGCACTTTGGCTCAGCTCAGCAAGAAGTGGGAATTCTGTGTTTTCTATGTAATTGCTGAACATGAGCCTTTTATAGTTATTCTGTGAAGTATAAATTATAAATCAGAAAGTGGTCACATGGAATATCAATTCTTTATAGAAATTATACTTAGAAGAATGCAAAAATCAGAATTTGGGCATCAAATCCTGGATCTGCCCTAATTCTTCAAGAGACTCAACCTGCGATACAGCAAAATAAAATAAAATATAATAAAAAATAAAAATAAATAAATAAATGAATTATAAGTTGATACAAAAAAAGATAAAGTGACAGAGATTTGGAATTGGGTAAAAAATTCAACCCCCCTTTATCCCAAGAAATTAAATAGCATTCACTCTTTCTTGTGAACATTTTATATACTGAACATAGTACAAAGCACTCTAAAGCTATCTCTTATTTAATTGCCACAACATTGAGAGTATATATTACTACCTTTGAAGTGCATACAAAATGAATAACTTATTCATAGCTGGAGATGGCACTGAGCCTAGGTCTCTTGACTCCAGGCACATTTATTACTTAAGTACTGCAGTGCTGGCTGTTCAAGAGAAAATAGGATCTCAACTCTTGAGCAATTGTGGAGGAATGTTTATTTATCTTTAAGTTAGCACTAGACATCTTTTGGGAAAATATGTATCTTCATTTTGAAAATACTTTGTATGTATTCTTAGGATAAATGGAGTTAGAGAGGCCTACATGTCAGACATCAAATGTTAAGGTGAAAGATACACAGGTGATAAGGTGAGGGACCCAGAGTATACCATTTTTGCTTCAAGAAGGAAAGAGAGGAGTGAAACATGTTGAGATACAGGAGAAGAAAAAGAGGAACTCATAAAATTAAGAGAAGTTGAAATAATGAGAGAGAGTAAGCTTTGAGGTGGGTAGTAGGTTAAAGAGCAATAAAGCAGATGCTGGTTCATGTTTCAGAGATAACTTGCATAGGAACAAAAGCCCAGCAGGCTATGAAAATGTGTGTCTAGACCTCTAATGATCTTTTCAGATTTTAATAGGGCATAGAAATATAAAAACTTCAAGTCAAGTGTACTAACTCACAAAAAGAGAAGAGCTCATGTATGCCTGACACTATTAGATATGGAGTGACTATTCAGGCTCAGGATCAGAGTGAGGGTCTCGTCACAGATCTTTGATCCCTAGATGCTGTTGTAGAGCAGAGGCTTATTAACCACAATTTCTTACCTGAGATGGTATTGGCCAATGACTATGCCACATTCAACCATTGCTCATTCACCTTTGCTACAAGGGACACACTTTTCAAACTGGGTCATCACTGTTGTTTACTATTGTTTCTGCTCTTATTCTGGGGAGTCGTGGCTGTGAAGAATATCAGAAAACCATACTGATTGAAGGACCCCATTTCAGGTTCGGTGACCTCAGGGTACAAGAGCTTATATTTACTAATGTCACCCAGTTATTAATATAATTACACAGTTCACAAGATAGCCCAACCTCTCTTTGATCTAAGCATAGTTATCTGTATTTTGCAGATAATGGAAATTGAGATTTAAGACATTGTGACTAAGGATGACAAAATTATCATAAGTAAAATCAGCATTAAGTAGCAGGTGATAACAGCAACCACAGTACAAATGTGTGCCTGAATCTGGCATTTGCCTGTGCTCACTCAGCACTGAGGGCTGCATCAAAGTTCATGATCTGGCTTGCTCCTTCATTGCTATTTGGCAATATTTTGCATTGCCTCCTCTCAAGCCCCCATTTTTTTGTGCTGATCTTTCTTTTCCCAAACTTAGACTTTCCACAAGTCCTAATCCTCCCATCCTTAGCAGAGTTCCCTTAGTAGATAATACTTTACTGAGAACATTCCAGAAGCAAACAAAATTCTTCAGTTTTACTCCTGAGCAAATCTTTCATATTGGCCTCCTACTTCTACAGCAAAATTTCTACTCATCTTCTTTTATGATTATGTCCTTTTCTTTGTCTCCAAGGAAAGCTAAATACTTTTCCTTTGTAATCCGAACTAATCTCTCCTATACTCTTGATTTTATCCTGTCGTTCCTTATCAGGACCTTGCTATCACTTATGTCCTTATTTTCATAATCAGTGTTTACCATGCCCCTACATCAGAGCTTTTCTATATGCTTATAAACATGTCAAATTCTTTTGTCTAAGCAAAGCCTAAACAAACTTTAGAAAAATATGTGCTTTATGCCTAGAACCTAATCATTGCCCCTGTCTCTCATAATGCCATCCTGTAGCTCTTCCTTTTTTTCCTAAAGGTACTTTTTGAAATAATGACTATGTTTATATGTTTTCAACTCAATTTTCTTCTTACAGGTCCTATCATCTAATCTTTTCTTGCAACGTTCTACTGAGCTTCACTTATACAGTGCAAAACAGACCTCATTCAAGTGGGTACACAAACTATACAGAACATTTTGGGAAAATCAAATCCTTGGTTTTGGCTTGAATTGGGCAGAAAGCAAAAGGATTGTTGCTGGATAAGGAGTATACACAACACATTATAAAGAGCATTTTGGTTAATATTTTGCAATTTTTCCTGAAAAAAAGTCAAGATTCAAGGAGGTATTTTAAGTACATGGTGATGGGCTCAGGTTTGTGGTCTAGAGTCAATACAGCTCTGTGTAGAGCATTTATAGAGACAACACTGGAGAATTATCCCTCCAGAAGTTATTGCAACTACATAGGAAAGAAAATGATGGAGATTTGAATTAAGATAACATCTCTGAGGAAAGTAAAAAAGGAATAGATATGAAGCCATTTCCGGTATAGATAAAAGGATCAGTGACTGTAGAAAGTAGAGGTTGAGTCAAGGATAAACATGAATCTGTGTGGATGTGTGCATGTGACTGGAAGGTAATAATTAATTTTTGTCCATGTTAAATTTCAGGCATTTCAACTATCCCATTAGCATTCAAGGATCAACATATCTCCCTCCTGCTTTTATTTGTACCAATCTTTCTTCTTACCATGAGAAAATATTCTATCTCTTCCCAAAGGACCCACTTCAGAGGTGGTTGGAATTTTCTGCCATAAATGATACCACTCTACAATTTTACCCTCTATTGACTACATGATTAACTTTTCTAACATATTACTACCATTAATATGCCCCATAAAAATAAGCAAAGATTTAAAAATACAGAAGACTCTTCCTGCCAAAATTGTTTTCTTACTCCATGTTTTCCTCCGATCATTACCATATTTCCATGTTTCTCATTTTAGCCAATTTTGTCAAAGATTTTTAATAATTCTCTCTACATTTTATTACATCTCTTCACATGTCATCTCCTTATTTTAATTCAGAGTTTCTCATCCTTAGCACTATTTGGGGCTGTATAATTCTTTGTTGGGGGAGGCTCTGCTCTGGGCCATACGATCCTTAGCTGCATCTCCTACATCTGCCTCTAGGTATGAGTGGCATCTGGTCCCCATCCTCGAACTGTGACAACCAAGAAGTTCTCCTGACATTGCTTAAAGTGTTCTGGGCACCAGAATTGTTCCAGATTGGTAACCTCTACCCTCATCTTTTCTTACCACTCTATACAAATGACTTTTGTGAAGTCATGTATAACTTTTGTGTAACTCAGCCTAATGATAAATCTTCTCTTCATCTCATTCACTCTTAGGTACATTTCACAAATTTGACTTCTGTATCCTTCTTGGAACATTCTCTTGAATTATAATCACATTTTTTCCCACCTTACTGAACACTCCTTAGAATTTATTTACTGGTTCCTCCTTCTTCCTGTTCAGCTTCTGAATATTAAGATGAGGCAGGGCTTAGTGCCAAACTACCCATATCTAGCTACATTCTCTGCCTAGGTGATGACATACAGTCCCCCAAATTAAAAACTCTCCACATGCTGCTGATTTTTAATTTTGTATCTCTAGCTGGAATTCGGACCCATACATCTATAACTTACTTGCTCTCTCTAAGCAATATTGCCAACTTTACAGAGCCATGACAGGTATTTCATTTTTTTTTCTCCTATTCTTGTCTTGGTCTGAGTCAAACTTGGGAACTCCAAGCTGTTCTTTTTCTCATAACGAATGTTCAATTGTTCAAAACATTTCTATCTCCAACATATATTTCCATGTCTCCCCATTTCTTCTCTTTTTCTGTCTCTGCTGTTACAATCCTAATTCTGATCATTATCACATCCCACTTGTGTGGCTGCAACCATCTGCCAACTGGTCTACCTGATTTAATTCTTGCAACACTACTCCATTTGATTCTTGATAGGCAGAGAGGTTATTAAAACCTGAGTAGATATGAAATATTACTTAAAACATGCAAATACTTTTTTGTTGAACTTAGAATAAAGTCCAAGCTCTTTACCAGTACCAATAAGAAACTTCATGATGTGATGCATACCCATCTGTCTTTTCAAACCTTCTCATCTACAAACTTCTCTTTATTTTCTAGGCTCCAGGTATGCATTGGCCTTTCTTGTTCTTCAGGGTACAAAGCTCATTCTTCCGTCAGGATATTTGCTCTTCATCATGCCTCTGCCAAGTCACTCTTTCCTAGGTCTTCTCATGTCTAGCTCTTATTTTGTTCAAGTCACAGGTAAAAAAATAATTTTTTGAAGAAACTTAGCTTTACAACCTAGTCTAAATTAATACCTCCTGCCAGCAAAAGTTTCGAATCATCCTTTTAAATATTTTTCTCAGTTCACATTACTATCTGCAAGTCTCCTTTATTTATATACAAGTTTTACTTTCTCCTTCCACAGAAACATTAAGCTCAGATAAGCAGATACTATATTTATCTTGTTGCCACAAACATCTTTTGGGCTTACATCCATGTCTACAACCTGACACCTCGTGTGGAACAAATGATCCATGCTTGCAGGTTCTGAACTACTACCTGGTCCATTCTCTCTTACACAATCTCTTCTGTTCTTGGATTTTTAAATCTGAATCTACCACTCACTGACCACTCCAACTAGTCCTATTAGCTATACTCCTATCCCAAATCAGATCTTGAATTCTTAATTTCATTATTCTTTATTTTTCAGACCTGGCATTTTAGAACCACATTTGAATTATCTACCTTAATGGTCACATCCAACTATTCCCCCAGATTTTTAAATATTTTTCCTTGGAATGTTATTAGCATCAGTTTTGTATTTTCCATTTTTATTGTTGCATAAACATATTCTAGGTTCTTTATGCATCTCAAGCATACTTTTTTTTAAAAATGAGTCTTCTTATATCTAGTCTTTATTTTGATCCATTCCATATACAGTCAAGGTCAATATTCCTTTGAAGGAACTACCATTTGATATGCTCCATCTCAGTGTTCACTGATGATCCAACACTGCTCAATGGAGTCTCAAGTTCTCCCTTTGAAATTTATGTTCTATGAATCTGATTACCCTCGACTTCTCTAAATCTATCTTTACTCATTTTGTGTATCTTTTTCTATAGCGAAACAAGAGAGAAGATTTAGCTTCATTAATTTTTCCTTACTTGGCTAAGTTGATGAAAAATCAGAATAAAGTATTTTTAGTGGAGTTAATAATACTATCCCTTTGTTCAGAATAGTTTCTCTAAAAGAACCCTTTCTTAAAATTAGTATTTATCTTTAACATAGAGCTTTTGAAGCTGCACTCTTGGGTTTGTGCATAACTTTTCAAACTGAGACATTATTTTTGTATGACCAGGTACTATTCTCTCTTCCAAATCTCACAAGAATGAACATAATTATTATCACTTAAAGTTACATGAAAATTCTACATAAGTTAAAAATAAAATTGTGTCAAAAGTTTCATTTGTTCTGGGATGATAGCGCTGTGCTTTTTTTGTACTTTCTGAGTTTTTTTTTTAGGCAACATGTGATTTCTAGGTCAAAAGTGAAGCAATGCATTTTAGAAGTAACATATCTTATTTTTTGAGATTTGACAAGGTGTTAACAGTTCTTTGGTAGATTAACTAATTTTATCAAAACAATAAAACATTATTGACCAAGTATTTTTCACAAATATCTAATACCTTATGAAATAGCCTAATAATAACTATAAAATACAAATAACATTTCCTTTTTCAAATTGCTTACTTTATTTACATGTGACCCCAGAGGTGGTAGTCATATGAAATTTGGTTACAAAGACAGCAGTAGAAGCAACGATCCCTAATTTGTAGTTTAGAAATGTTTTGACAATTTGTATTTCAGAAAGTGGGGGTGTACAGCTCAGTGGGAAAGCATTTTCCTAAAGTAAAAGATCAAGACAAGTTAATATAATCATTTTTAAAATATAAAAAGTTAAAAATATATATGGTTAAAAGTAGTTACCGCTAAGGTGTGAAACTCAAGTGGGGAGCAATAGTACTGACATTTTCAGTTACATGTAATTTTTCAGTCACATATATGAACATGACTAACATTTAACTGAAAGAAGAGGATATTTCTTTATAAATTATGGAGGAGGAAAGTAAAGAGCTGAAATAGACTGGTAGCTACATCGGCACACTAATTTTTTTTTTTTTTTCTGAAATAAGATTGTATGTGGACATTGAATAATCTGGAAAGGTATTTGTCATTAAATCAAGCCTTTCCCACTACTTGTTATTTATCACATGTAATACACTATCTTAGTGATATATATTATGTACATTGAATGGAGATCCTAAACAAGGAAACCAATATGAAAGTAAAATTATTTAGTCAACTATTCAAGTACTGAGGCTTAGGAAGTCAGAAATAGAATTGTAACCCATCTACAAATCCTTGTTGTTGATGTATCACAAAGTAGGTTCAAGGTGAAATTTTGAGTGACTAAAGACATTTTATAAATAGTTCCTCGAAGTCCCAAATTCATGCAAGTCTATGTTTTTGGGAAGTCAATTCCACTGTCAATGTCATGACTTCAATGTCTAGAAAAACAACTAGGAGAAAGAATATATTTTAATTTTCCTATCCCAGAGAGAAAAAAAAATCTGAGTTATATGAGTAGCTGGAAGGAAAAAAGGGCTGAAGAGCAACCTTCCAGAATAAACACTAGGAGCTTAATGAGGAAAAATGCACATGTGTAGAACTACTAACCTTCCTGCATCTTCATCAAAACTCATCTGAAAAACTGTCGTTCAAGAAATTTTTGTTGTCCACATGTCCAGTAGACAAATTTGAAATCTTCCTTTGTACAAATGCAAATGTGGATGTTTATCGCATACTATCTCTTATATTTAAAAAGTGATTATTTTATCAAATCTTGATTTTAACTTTAGTGTTTTGATTTAGTGTTGTGCTAGGATGTGGGAATTCCACAAATGTCTGATGATTTTTCCTTGCTTATTCGTCATAAGAATATGTGGGGGCTTATTGGCAGAGCTCTTGCCTTGTACATGTGAGGCACTGGGTTCCATCCTCAGTATCACATAAACAAAATAAACAAAATCAAGATATTGTGTCCATGTATAACTAAAAAATATACTTTAAAAACGCGTATGTGGAGCAGCTAGACTTTCTTATTCTCCTATTTTTTCTATGCTCTTAAAAATATGAATACATATGTGCACATCATATAGAAGACAAAATTTTATGATGAACATTTGCTGCTCTGCTGCCCAGCAGCTGCCATGATACTGATAACAGTAAATGTAGTGTTCTGTTTCTGTGGAGTTGTCCCATACTATATTCCTCTCTGATGTTTCTCAAGTGAAGATATCTCCAGGCTTGAGGAGTAGCCACTTATAACATAGATCTGGTGAATTAAAGTTGATCAGTGTGCTTGTCACAGTGATTCAGGAATGCATGTCTACCTCAAAGAAGCCAAATAAGCACATACAGAACTATCCCATGTGTTCTCGCTTCTTCATTTGAACAGCAGAAAAACAAATTCCTTTCCCCAGGATATCAGGTCTGAGAGGATGTGGTTTTAAATGATGAGCAGCAAATCATGCCACCACATGTTGCTGGAGCCAAAAGTTGGAAAATGACCAGTACCTAGAAACAGAGGTCAAGCCTGGGAATCAAGCTGCATTCAAATTTCAGAGTTTTCTATTATATAAATCAGTAATTTCTCCTTATTGTTTAATTCAGTTTGATCTTAATTTTCTATAATTTGTAACCACAAGAGTATGGGTAATTGTTGCAGATTAAAGATGGCTTCAAATTCTCTGATTCCCTTGATTTTTTTTCTATTTTTTATTGGTTGTTCAAAACATTACAGAGCTCTTGACATATCATATTTCATACATTAGATTCAAGTGGATTATGAACTCCCATTTTTACCCCAAATACAGATGGCAGAATCACATCAGTTACACATCCACATTTATACATAATGCCATATTAGTGACTGTTGTATTCTGCTACCTTTCCTATCCTCAACTATCCCCCCTCCCCTCCCCTCCCATCTTCTCTCTCTACCCCATCTACTGTAATTCATTTCTCTCCTTGTTTATTTTGCCATTCCCCTCACAACCTCTTATATGTAATTTTGTATAACAGTGAGGGTCTCCTTCCATTTCCATGCAATTTCCCTTTTCTCTCCCTTTCCCTCCCACCTCATGTCTCTGTTTAATATTAATCTTATCCTCCTGCTCTTCCTCCCTGCTCTGTTCTTAGTTGCTCTCATTATATCAAAGAAGACATTTGGCATTTGTTTTTTAGGGATTGGCTAGCTTCACTAAGCATAATCGGCTCTAGTGCCATCCATTTCCCTGCAAATTCCATGATTTTGTCAATTTTTAGTGCTGCATAATACTCCATGGTGTATAAATGCCACTTTTTTTAATCCATTCATCTATTGAAGGGCATCTAGGTTGGTTCCACAGTCTAGCAATTGTGAATTGTGCTGCTATGAACATCGATGTGGCAGTATCTCTGTAGTATGCTCTTTTAAGTTATTCAGGGAATAGTCTGAGAAGGGCAATAGCTGGGTCAAATGGTGGTTCCATTCCCAGCTTTCCCAGGAATCTCCATACTGCTTTCCAAATTGGCCACACCAATTTGCAGTCCCACCAGCAATGTACAAGAGTACCCTTTTCCCCACATCCTTGCCAGCACTTGTTGTTGTTTGACTTCATAATGGCTGCCAATCTTACTGGAGTGAGATGGTATCTTAGGGTGGTTTTGATTTGCATTTCTCTGACTGCTAGAGATGGTGAACATTTTTTTATGTACTTGTTGATTGATTGTATGTCCTCCTCTGAGAAGTGTCTGTTCAGGTCCTTGGCCCATTTGTTGATTGGGTTTTTTGTTAAGTTATTATCTAATTTTTTGAGTTCTTTGTATACTCTGGATATTAGGTGATTCCCTTGATTGACAATTTGAATCTATGTCCCCGTCTCGACTCCATCAAATCCTGGAAGGTTCTGTGACATCAAGCATTGGCCTGATGAACAATAGCAAAAAAGACACTGTGTTTATTTCCAAGCCCACATCTTAAGAAGCCAGCAGCTTCCAAATCCATTCTCTTGGAACTCAGTCCCCAGGACCTCTGAGACACCATGGAAGAAGTCTAATGGTTCTGGAACCACTACACCAAAGAGAGAGTGAATAGAGCATTGGTGAACAATTCCTGCTGGACATAACCTTCCACCCTAGTTGCTGCTCATGCGAATGAAGCTGTCTTGGATTCTCCAGACTCACTTTTTCATTTGAGAACCACTCAATTAAAGAAAGCACATGCCAGATACCACCTCATGACTTCAGTAGTCACTACATGGGATTAATTAATCATCCAACTGAAACCTAAATACATACTTGATGCACACACTTGTTAGCTATGCTAAAATACTTCTATTTAATTACAGAGATATTGCTAATTAGTTATTTTTAAAATATTATAGACAGCCAGTAGGTGTTGAAAAGTAAGAAAAAAATGTTCTTTTTCAGGAAGAAAGTGACAAATGAGCTGTGACAGTTCTCAGTTCAGAGGTGAAAATGGGACTTATTTTTTAAGTGTGAGCTGGATCAGAAGGGTGTTTTCCCATTATTACAATATTAATCAGATTCTTTAACTTGGTACTGGGATTGAACTTGGGGCACTCAATCACTCAGCCACATCCCCATCCCTATTTTGTATTTTATTTAGAGACAGGGTCACTGAGAAATCAAAATTCTCCTGTCTCAGCTTCCTGAGCCTCTGGGATTACAGGTGTGCTCCACCATACCTGGCTGGTCTGGTTCTTTAGGGTTGATAAAATGTACCCAATTACACATGAAATATAAATACATGTATATAAAATCATGTCATAATAAATTAATAATATCTACAAAGTTTAAGGTCATTATGACTTAATTCCTAAATTTATTTATATCTGTGTGTTTATGTATCATGAATACATTAGAAAAATTGATTCATACCATGACCACTACCACCTATGCTATCTTCCGTCAAACGATGTACATATCTAATGAAAAATAATGTTGTTTACATAGGAAGTACAATTCAGAATTATAGCTAAGGAAAGGCTAATGGCTAAGGGAAAAAAGAAATTATTTACATAAAGTTTGGTAAAATCATGAGAATTCAAGTGTATAAGATTCTTGTCAAAAGTAACCTGGAAACCACACTTAGGTGGAAGAGTAGTGAGATGGATTTAACCTGAGCATCATATCTCAGAAGATGTGAGTTCTAGTTCTGGCTCTGGCCAGAAATATGTGTTTCATGCACAATTTGCTAACTGATTTGAAAATAATCCTCCAATTTTAATTGTATCTTTTCACACAGTCTATGATCTGGTAAAAGGAATACCTTAAAAGACTGTACTTACATAGGTACATATTCAGAAGGTACCTATTTTTTTAAAAAAACCTGCCATTGCTTGATATCCATGTCATAATTTGTTACCTGAATTTCTCAAGTACTGTGAATGAGTGGGGGAAAATAGGACTTTAGACCATCTTTCATAAAGCTCCAGATTTACTTAAAAAGTAATGTAAAATAATGTGCATTGAAAATTGCTTCAATACAATTAAAATTTAATAAAGTTAGAGCTGTTCACTTAGTTATGTTCTGACATTTTATAAATATTAAATGATGGTTTATTTCTTTATTTTCAGGAGAAGATAATTACGAACACTACTGTTGTCTGGGAAGAGTCACTGTCAGGGCTTTTGCCTTTCTTTTCTTGTTATGAACCAACATTTTCTATAACATCCTTTTAACTGGTGTTGAGTGATGCTTGATTTCTTTTCCTTTCTTGCTTTGTAACTCAGAAGCCTAATTTTTCATGATGCAGTTTTTCACTTAAAACTTTTCTAGGTTTCTACAATGATTTAAACTATCAATATTTCCTTTTGAGTTTATAGCCTAAAGCAGATTTGTGCAAAACATGATTTTCCTCCAGAAGTGCTATTTGATGCAGTAGTTCATATAATTGAAAAAAAAATTATTTGTAATCCTATTTTTATTAACCAGCCCTTGATGTGGGAGAATTACATCCAGATATCTTTCCTAGTGTTGCTACACTAAAAGCGTTACCCTATTTCACCTGTTCTTTTTATTTGGTTTATTAGAGCTTGTGGACCATGTGAATTGGAATTGCTCTCAGGAGCTTATTAAAAATGAAGACCCCAGCATCTCATATACAAGATTCTAATTTAGTAGGACTAAATTGAAACCCAAGGATCTGCATTTTACACAAGTGCCTCCAGGAAGTTCTTATACACACCTGCAATAAATATGAAAGCCAATGGCAATAAAGTATCCCAGTACATATAATATGTATTTGTAGACAAAATGAAGTAGAAAATGGAAAAAAGTAATTTAACTAATCTTAGAGAAAATTTTAGTATGCAGACACATCTTGGAAAATTCTGTGACTCATTTTATTCCAAAATTGCAAAAGCCTTTAAAAAAAACATGGCTATGGCTCACATCAGTTAAATATTTGCTCACATTTTGGAGGCTTAAAAATATATGCACAAATTCCCTTCAAAAAGAGTGGACTAATTCCTCCCATCCTTAAACATGGACTGCACTTAGTGACTTCTCTAAGGAACAGAATGTTGTGGAATTAGCTATGTGTGATTTCTGAAGAAAGATCACAAAAAAAACATTGTGGATTCTACCTTGAACTTCTTCATCTCTCATTCTGGGGTAAGCTCACTGCCATATTGTCAGGACGTTCAAGAACACTGGAAAATACCGAGATAGGGAGGAACTGAGATCTCCTACCACCAGCCAGCATCAACTTGTCAGGTGAGCAAGATACATTTAAAGTGGATTTTCATGTAATAGCATGTATGAAGATCACAATGAATCCCACTATTATGTATAATCATAATGCACCAATAAAAATTAATTTAAAAAGAAATGGAATTATTAAAAAAATATAAAGTGCATTGTCCTCAAACCTCAAAAGGATTCAAGGGACTTGATCTCTGACAGATGTTTTGGCTGTGACCTCATGAGAGAAAATGAGTCAGACCGTTCCACCAAACCAACCTGAATACCTGAGATACAGAAATTATAAGAACTGGTAAGGTTTATGGTTGGTTAGTAACTAAGTTTGGATTTAGAGCAATAACCAGTGAACAGACTTTATTATATTTCATGCTATTATCTTGGTTACTTTATTTGATGTAGGAATTTTTAAAAAGTTGCTTATCCAGTAATCTAATAATTCATTCTGAAGCTTGATATGTTCATTGACCTGTGTTCATGTTACTTTCATTCACCTGAATCTTTTGGCCATCTCCATAAACTAAATTAATATGTTCCTTTCTAATAGTACAGTTTTGAAAAAGACATTTTAATAGTATTATTACTGAGTGAGCTTATGTGAGAAATTTGGGTACTTTTCCTATGAATGATTTGTTCTTTCAATAAATGCTATTTGATACCTACTAAGCGTCAGGCACTCTTCTAAAAGTTTGGCGTGTGTCAGTCAACAAAAGAGACAAAAATTCTTGTTCCAACGGAATTTGCGGTTATGACTTGCTCATTAAAGGAGAATACAATGAGTATCAACTGGGCATATGCAGACACACATCAATGCACATGTGCTGTCACACTTAGGCTATCTTGTAGCTTCTATATGGAGGCCTTTTTTCTGTAAACTAAGTATCTTTCAAAATGAACTTTTAGACCATTGTTGCATTAATTAAAATATTACAATGACAAAGATAAATTAAGATAGTAATTTTGTCTATCACACATCTCTTGGCTATTCATCCAATGCAATAAATATGTTTGAGCTCTTCAGATTATTCTATCTATCACCCTGTCACATTTTAATGCCAACTTTCTGTTCATTAGAGACATTTTACCTGCAGGACTCTATATTTTTGTTTCATTTAGGAAAGGGTGATAATGTCAGAAAGCACACAAGATTTTATTTTATTCTCCTTTGGTATACAAATACTCACAAGAATGTAACCAAGATATCTTTTTTTTTTTCTTCTAAGCTGAAGATGACACTATCTACTATTTTATAGCATTTATATTATAATAGTGTGTCCTTAAATTTATCAGTGACCTATAAGATACATTTTGAACACCAAATGATGATGAAAGGTTTACAGATACAAACCTCATTTCAAGTGAGGTTAACTTTTCAATGAAAATGACTGGGAATAGCTAGCTGTTAGTAATAGCTTTTCATAGACTTAAAAAGTTTTATTCTTTCATCTTTTCCTAGCTTTTCAGAGACAGCCAGCTTTTAAGATAGTTAATTTAGTTCAGATTCTTTAATTTATAAATAAGTAACCAGAGTTCAAGGAATTTTAGACAATCTTAGCAATTAGCAGTTAAACAACAAAACCCCCAGACTGTGACTCAGCCGACAGTCATTTTCATCACAGCATTATCATCTCATTAATATGTGTAGATAGAAGCAGACAAATATTCATTTCATAAGTGCTTAATTTTTTAGTTAGCAGAAAGTAAACTCAAACTTTAATATCTTACACTCTTAATTACCAGTTGAGCCAATGTGAAATATTCTTTATTTCATATTTCAGATGGCCTCAACTTAAGAAAAATGACATTACAGAACATTTTAAAATAGGCAACAAAACTATATAAAACCATTGCTGCAAAATAATTGTTTTCAATCTTATATTTTTATATTCTGTTTTTTAATGAAATTTAGTAACAGTAAATATAAAATTGTATCTTTGTACTGTGCATATTGAATTACAATCCTACAAGTTACACAAATTTTGATATTATGAATACCAATTGCAAGCAGTGTATTGTGCTTTGGACATTATCTCATTAGAATGAATTTTTGAGTCATTAGTATACTGAAAGATGTGGATTATATATACCCTCGATGGGTGTTTCTATGTACCATCTTACTTATTCTCCATGCTATTAGCAATGGAACCCCTTATTTCTCCATCTCTCACTTTAAGGATTGCAACAGAATAAAAACCCAAAATGATTAGCTGAGTTGATGAATAGCAGTTTCCATTCTCATTTAGTGGCTATTCTACTGCCTTTAACATTATCATTGGAAAATGCTTTGGTTTAATTTAATAGGCTGAAAAACCAGTCTCATTTTCAGTTGCATACCGTTGAGCTAGCTTATAGCAAATATTTTATAAACACTTAATGGTTCTTTTCACTTTCATTTTAATGAAATATGTCTATATTATGAAACATGCCCTTGTTTATCAGTGACTTTCTTTAAATTTTTATAATTGTTTCACCAAATGAATACACTTTTCCATATTTTCACAATTATTTGCCAGTTTTCTAGTTTTGATTAAGCTTCAATTTTTAATCTAAGTAGCCAATAATATTAAATAGCTAAGTCTGTTTTATCTTTTTTATTGTGTTTTATCCATTGACTCTAAATTTAAAATCTGTGGAACACTGATATTTCCTAGCTCTTTCCAGATTTTGAGTATGCTAATTTTAATTTCAATATGTTAATTCTAAAATGTACTTTCATATATGATGTCAGAAGAGGGTTTGTACAAACAACTTTCAAAAACCATCACTCACCCTGTTGTAGCTTCTAAATTAATATTCATAATTTTTTGATTTTTAAAAAAAATTTTAAATGTTTTTACTTATAGATGACAGTGGAATGTTTTACAATTCTTATTATACATATAGATAATATTAATAATTTTTAATGTGTAATTTAATCATTATTACACATATTCTCATTACTGTTATTTTAAATATTTTTCATATGTTTTTTAGGATATATTTTAGAATATTTAAATTTCCATGAAAATTTATTCAAATTTTATTTGACTGCACTAAATACAACAGGTTAAATATGAATATACCACATCTTAAAACATAATTTTCTTTTTATCTAGCCTGTCTTTTTGATATATCTCAAAGTTTGCATCTTATTTTTATATAAGCTCTTCATATTTCTTGTTACTGTGATTTATATTTCTTTTAGTCAACTTCAATAAAAATGTTAAAGACATTTTCTACATGATGAATTTTAATATATGAGAACATGTTCACTTTTGATATTTACCTTCTATGCTGTTATGGAACGCTTTTATTGCCTCAAAGATGATTTTCAGTTTAATGATTAAGGATTCTTAGAAAGTAGACAACCCAATCATATATACATATAAAAATCATTTTTATGACATTATGTTTACTAGATAATTCTAAAAATTATGGTCAGTTTTAGTAGCTATATCAAATATTATTTTACCTCTATTTAACCAGCAATGCCTAAAATATTCTAATAAATAGTATTTGTCTGAATTTATAAATTTTTAGGATATTTTAAAAACTGTTTCACAGTTTTAGAAATATGTTAGAGTAGTACTATACTTCTTTGTTCCAGTTTTATTCTAAGTTTTGGCAAATAAGGTCATGAGCTTTGAGATAATGCACAAGTAAAATTAATTACATTTTGAAATAGTACTTAATGTATTGTTTACATTGAAATAGAATTGCACATAGTTTGCCAAAATATCTCACTTATTTCTGTGAAATGGCTTCATTTTTCAGTATGTATTCTGTTATCAAAATTTGAAAAAGAACCAAAGTGAATCTCCTTTATATGTTGATAAATTGTGTTTTTATATATCAGTATTTTCTTTTTCCTTTTTGCTAAACAAGTAGTTGGTTTTATTAAATTTGCACTCACTACAACTAAAATCACTATTGTGCAAAAATAACAAGCAGAAACTGCTAACTAAAGATATCAATCATCAAATTGTGTTTCAAATTTTTTTCTTTTTTTGTCCTCAATAATTTTAAACGTACAACATAGAAGGAAGAATGATGTAGTAAACTCTCAAGTACCCTTAATTCAGCCCCAACAACCATTAGGGTAAGTTGATTCATTCTATTAATTCCCCCCATTCCTGTGTTATTTTCAATCAAATCACACATGCCATATAATTTCATGTGTTAATATATCTTCTCCTCCTAGAAGTGAAACTGATATGATATGAAAGGGTATGCACACTTTAGTATTTTTAAATATTTTTCCTAATTTTTGCCAATTCAAAATGTCCTGAACTATATACACTTACATTAGTCTTTCACTATAAATATTAATGTTAATATTTTGTTTTACCATATTAATATTCTTTAATTATTATTTCTATTTCCTTGCTTAAAAATAAAACTGAATTATTTATGTTATTTGTTTAGAAGTTTCATTTTCTTTTTATGCATTTATTTCTTCATTTAATTATAATTAGACATTTGTTTTAATATTTTGCTAGAATCAATGTCAATTCTAATAAATATATTTAAGACTTTCCTTTTTATATTTGTTTTCAATATATTTTGGTCTTTCACTTATCTTATAATTTTATATTTTTAGTATGCATGTGTTGCAATATTTATGTAGGCAAATTCGCTGAGCATGTCCTTTGTGATTTCTTTCTATCCCTTCTAAGTTTAGTAAATTGTCTCTTTCCAGAGTTTAAAAAATGTTCAAATTCTTTTCTCAGTTTTTTTTTTTTTAAATAGAAAACTTTGTTCTTGAGCTTGGCATTTTAGTAGACTTTATTTTTTATAAATAAAGAGATATCCCAGATACTCCATGCCACACACATGTATAACCTCTACTATTAGTCACATTCTCCCACAAGTCTGGTCTATGTTTTATAGTTCATAAAACTACACTGACATGTCACCAACCAAAATTCAGAGCTAACGTTAACATTTACTCTTGGCGCTGTACATTTTATGGGTGTGTTCCAATGTGCAATGACATGTAACCACCATTTTAATATCATGCAGAGTAATACTGCTGTCCTAAAAATTGTATGTGTGCTGCCTCAGCATCTATATTCTGTCCCCTCTTCTGCCTCATGCAACCCCTGGGATCTTTTAACTGATCTTTTAACTATCTTCATTTTTATTTTTTTTTTTTACTTTTTTAAATTTGTTTTACTTAGTTACACATGACAGTACAATGATCTTGACATATCATACATTTGAATCAGATGGGATATAATTTCTCATTAACTATCTCTATAGTTTTATCTTTTCCAGAATTTTGTATAGTGGGAATTATATAAGATCCATTTAAGTTTTTTTCATGCTTTTTGTAACTTGGAAACTCATATCTTTTAGTGCTGAATAATATTTCATTATCTGAATGTGCTACAGTTTATCCATCCACTCACTGCAGGTCATTTGGTTGCTTTGGAGCTTTGGTAATTTTGAATAAAGCTGCCTCAAATAATTGGGTGCAAATGTCTGTGTTAACATGAGTTTTCAACTTCTTTGTCAAAATATTACAAAGTGCAATTGCCAAAAATTATGGTAAAAGTATGTTTAGTTTTGTAAGAAATACAGATTGTCTTTCAAAGTGACTCTGCCATTTTACATTCCTACCAGCAATGAGAGTTCTTGTTGCTTTACATCCTTAGTAGTATTTGTCATCACAAGTATTTTAATTTATTATTTTATTTTTATATGTATATGTATTTTTTAGTTGTAGTTAGACACAACATCTTTATTTTATTCATTTATTTTTATGAGAATTGAACCCAGAGCCTTGCACATGCTAGGCAAGGGCTCTATCACTGAGCCACACCCCAGCAACCTGTAATCACAAGCATTTTAGATTTTGGCTATTCTAATATATTTGTAGTGTTATCTTATTATTTAATTGTACATCTCCCATCACAAATAATTTTTTATATATTCTCCTATGCTTCTTTAACATTTTGTGTATATATTTTTTGGTGAAGGGTTTGTTAAGGACTTTGGCTCATTTTTAGTGAAGTTGCTAGTTTTCCTATCATTGAGTTTAAAGAGTTCTTTGTATATTTGGATGATAGTCCTTTATCAGTGTTGCCTTTTACAAGTATTTTCTCCCAGTCTGTGGCTTGTCATCTTATTCTCTTGACACTGTCTTTTGCAAAGCAGATTTTAAGTTTAATACAATTCAGCTCATCAATTATTTCTTTCATGAAGCATAATTTTGATGTTGTATCTGAAAAATCATGACCATCTGGCTATATCCCAATGATATTTTCTAGAAATTTTACAATTTTAAATTTTATAAGTAGATCTCTGATCCATTTTAAATTGATTTTTATGAAAAGCATAGCATATGTATTTAGATTAAATTTTTGAATGTGTGGACTTCCATTTTTTTTCAGTAACATTTGTTGAAAGGACGATTTTTCTCCATTGCATTGCTTTAACTCCTTTCTTAATGATCAGTTGACTAATCTGATGTGTATGTGGGTCTGGCTTTGGGCTGTGTATTCTGCTGCATTAGTTTATTTGTCTATTTTCTTGCCAATTTCAAACTGTCTTTATTACTGTCTTGATTGTTTTATAGCAAGTCTTAGAGTTAAGCAGTGTCAGTTCTCTTATGATAGTCTTCTTTTATATTGAGATGTCTATTCTGAGTCTTTTACCCTTCATATAAACTTGTCTGTTATTGCTCATAAAATAGCTTCTTAGTATTCAAAATTTTAGAAATTACAGAATTTTTGAAATTATAGAATTTAAACTGGGAAAACCAACACACTGACAATGTTGAGTCTTTCCACAGACATAGAATATCAGTTTATTTAGTTTTTCTTTGATATCTTTCATTAGAAGTTTTAGTTTTATTTTTATAGATATTAAAATATTTTCTTAGATTTATATATAAGTATTTTATTTTGAGGACTATTAGTGTAAATATCATTACACTTTTAATTTATAGTTTCTTTAGCTCATTGCTGGTATAAAGGAAATTGAATTATGAACATTTGCCTTATATCCTGCAACCCTTCTTTCATTGCTTTTTAGTTCCAAGAGATTTTTTTGTCAATTATTTTAGATATTCTGCCTAGATGTTGAAGTCATCTGCACACAGAGTGTGTTATTCATTTTTTTTCTGAAACTGTACACCTTTTCTTTTCTTTTCTTATTACTTTGGCTAGAATGCACTTGAATTTATTTTGTGAAGTAATTTTAGATGAATTATTTAAAAATTCTTATTCTTAATCTTATATCTGACTTTGGAAAATCAGAGCCTTGGTGTTGAGCTACTGGATTTTGATGACCCAGAAATCAGAAAGAACTTCCTACAAAAATTTACTTAATCCTACAAAAATTACCCAGTGGTTCTGAAACATTTTGGTTTCATGATCTTTCTTTCTAAATTAATTTTTAATTGGTGCATTATTAATTATATGTAATAGTGGGATGCCCTGTGACTTATTTGTATGTGTATAAAACATAAATTTGTCAACATTGGGTTCATTATCTTTTACCCTATTAGAAATTGTTGAGAATCTCAAAAAGGGGTTCATGTTTATATGGTTCATATCTATGGATATTTAGTAAATTAGAAATAGTAACCAGAAAGTTTAAAAATTATTTCAATGAAATGCCCAGAATAACATTTATAGAAGTAGAGATTTATGAATAATATCTGTGTTTTCTAATTTTTTTTTGCAGAAGAGTGTCATTGGCTTACATTTTTGTAAATTTTTTAAATGTCTGACCTAACAAAAGGTTGTTGAGTTTTCACATTTTATTTCCTTCAATAGTATTTTATAATACATTTTTAAAAAATACATGAAGAAAATCCAACCTCACAAATCATGTAGCTGGAAAAGATTGGAGTATTTTAACATTCTTTTCAGCAATTGTAAACATTTTTTTCCAAATGTGACAAATGATAGTCTCTACAGGTTTAGTTATAAAGTGAAATCTGAAATCACATCAATGAACTTTTCATAAATAAACTTTTCATTAATCAATTTCTTGTTTTAATGACCAAAATATCTGACATGAACAATTTAAAGGAGAAAATATTTACTTTGGTTGATGGTTTCAGAGGTTTGAGTCCACAGTCAACTGTTTCCATTGCTCTGGGCTCAAGGTGAAAGAGAGAGAGGGGAAACCCAGGGAGATAAGACATAATTCCCAAGGGCACATCCCAGTGACCTATTTCCTTCAGCAACACCCCACTTGCCTAAAGTTACCACCTAGTAATTCATTCAAGTCATTAATCCATAAAGGGATAAATCCATCAATTTGGTCACATCTCTCATGATCTAATCATTTCACCTCTGAAAATCCCTGCATCACCACAGAGGATTTATGGGGAACATCTCATATACAAAACATAATAAGCCTCATGATCCAATAATATCCCCAAAGCCCTAACTATAAATATTGCTGCTTCAGAATCAAATCATCAACATATAATCTTTTAGAGGGCATTCCATATCCCAACCATAACATTCTGTTATAGTAAAATCTATTATTATATAATCTACAATGAATGGATGTTTTATGGATGTTGATTTTGCAGCATTGTGCAGTGCATTCATAACTCAAGAATATTGATTCAGTGAGTTATGTAGATCTTGTAAGTGTTTTCATATCTTATGATATATTTAAATATTCTATTTGTTAATATCCCTACTAATCTTAAATATTGAGAAACTGTCATTCTTACAACGGTAGCTAAGTTTCAGAAATCCCAATTTTCTCTTGAAATATCGAAGAAACAAGTATTGTCATTTGCTTTTTTAAAAATTATAAATTCATTTTATTTATTTTTCCCGAAACCCAAGTCTGAATAATAGGTTGTTGGTCTTTTGTAGGATCTAGCTATACCACTCCTGAACTCCTGCTATACTACTCCAAAATATCTGAAGTGAACATATTATGGAGATACCTGCATACCCTTGTTTACAGTGGCACAATTCACAATTGTCAAGTTATGGAACCAGCCTAGATGTCTGTCAACAGATAAAGAAATTGTGGTATGTATGCAAAGTAGAGTTTTATTCAGCAATAAAAAGGAATGATATTATGTCATTTGCAGGAAAATGGATGGAACTGGAGAGCATCATATTAAGTGAAATAAATCATACTCAGAAAGTCAGGTCATATGTTTTCTTTCAAATGAAGAAGCTAAAGAGGAAAAGAAAGAGGAAGAGAGTAAATCTCATTGAAAATAGAAGGAAGGCCAGTAGCATGGAGGAGGTTTATCAGAGGGAGAATGGGAGTATAAGGGGAGGTACTGGGGAATTAAATTGATCAAATTATGTCATATGCATGTACAAATACAATACAACAAATCCCCCACTCTCATAATAAATCCCCCATTTATTATGCACCAATAAAAATTAAAAACAAGTGTTGCTGCCTCAACAGGGCCATTCTTAAATGCAAAAATTTTTCCTGCAAGTAAATAATGATATGTAATGTGAGTACTAATACAACTGGTTTTTATCACCTTATTTCATACTAAGTCTCCAACAGTTTTTCTTATCATTGCTTTTGTACCCTTGGTGCAAATGTCAATATAGTAAAAGGGAAAAAAAGGAAAGATAATAAATTTTTTAAACTGACATTTGCTTCAACCTTGTGTATCCCCTAGAAGTGTTTTGGGGACCCTCAAAGATCTGTTGCCTACACTTTGGGAAATTGCTGTATTTATCAATCCCAGCTTTTAAGTCAGAGTAGCCTACTCTAGCTTCTTTGTAATTGATTTTTCTGTAATTATAATTTAAATAAACATTATGTTTTAGAAAAATATAATGTGAAGTAAGAATTTCTACCTGATTATAATGAGAATCATTTAGTTGTTGTAAATCCAAATAATTACTGAAAGTGGGCAAACTTTATCATATTTCATTTATTTGAGACCACATTGAGAATTAATCACAGGATTCTCAGTTAAATAGTTTTAAAATTAATACATATTTTTTCCTGAAAGCTCAAAATATTTATAAATTTTCCATTAAATTTTCTAGGATATAAACTTCAAGAAGGGAGAGCATGTTTGTATCCTGCCCTTATGTTTAAAAACTTATTGGAGCCACATTGGCCATTAAATTAATATCCAATTGTTTTGGTCTATGTTGATAGTTCCAGGAATTTAGCGTATATGTGGGCATTATGTTGCCTCTCTAATAATTGTTTTATAAATGGTAGCATTTATAAACATTAAATATAAATATTCAAATATTAATCAATAAGATAAAAACTTCATTTGGTCACTTATGTAAGTTAGGGGAAGTGCTAGCTGATTGCCTTTGAAATTCCAGTCTTATCCTGAACCTCTAACCCTAATGCCACTGGTGAGATATGATAAGGTTAACAACATTAAAAAAAAAAAACAGTAAATTTGAGACAATATATCCCCAAGAGGTATAATCATGATGTTATCTTAGTCTTGATTTATAGTCCAATGACTGTCAACTTGATTAGATTAAAAGATGCTTAAAATTAAGTGGTTTCTAGGTGTCTCTATGAGGGTGTGCCTAGGCATGATTGGCAGGTGGGACAGCAAAATGAGGTGGAGACTTACCCTAAGTGTGGGCAGCACAGTCCAATAGGTTGACAGAACAAATGTTGGGAGAAAAAGGAAGCAGCAGCAGACACAAGCTCAATCCTTCTAGAGCGGGTTCATGATTGCTACTGCAATCCTTCACTCTTCCAAAGCAGACTCTAGAGACTGTGCAGGGAGTTTCCAGGACTTTAGTTCTGGACTGGAGCTACATCATTGAACCCTCTTGGGCTGAAGCTCCAGGTTCTTGGACTGAGCAACTCCTGGTTCCTTCACCTCTCCAGCCTGCAGACAGACATTGTGGCACTATCCAACTTCTGGCCATGTAAGCTAATCTAATAACTGACCCCTTTTACAGTTATATATATAGTAGTAAAAGGTAGTGAGAAATTCTCTGTGTTTGCAGGCTTATGTAAACTGCCCTTGGAGCACCCAGTAGGACCCATGGAAAGTGTTATGTAATGTGAAAATCAATTACATTTATGGAAGTTAGGAATTCTGATGCTCATGAGAGAAATTTGTATACCCAATTCCTTTCTGGAGGAAGCTGTTGTAAGGTATTTGTTGATGGGTAAACACACTTTGTCCTTTTAGACAGAAAGAGAATTTAGTTGTAAAGGACAACAAAGAGCCTTCTCTTCATCCTCTTTGGAATTTGGGACAAGGAAGGTGACTCTGACAAAAAGAATAAGAGGGTGTTTTTTTTTTTCCAAATAGCTTCCCATCCTTATTTTCACTTCCTCAGACATGGGCCTTCTTCCATGGATCTAGAAACTTTTCATACACCCATGTAGACACAGGTTAATAACTGGTCTTGGTGTAGGCACTGGCTGGGCCAGTGGAAGAGGAGGAGCAGACTGCTCGAAGGCCATTATGCAAGGGCTCACGGGCAATGACAGAGAGTAATTTTTCATGTGAACTACACTCATTTATTATTAGCCATACATTAGAACAGTGCAAATTATTAGAACAGTGCAAATCAGATTTATATCCATTTTATTTTGCTCATTAAAATACATGAGACTTGAATTTATAAGAAATACACAAATAACCTGAGATATACTTAAACTATCCTGTTGGACTGTGCTGCCCACACTTAGGGTGGGTCTCAACCTCAGTGTGCTGTCCCACATGCCAGTCATTCCTACATACACCCTCATGGAGACACCCAGAAACCTCTTAATTTTAGGCATCTTTTAATTCAATCTAGTTGACAATTCAGATTAACGATCACAGGACTATAAACTAAGACTAAGACAATATCATGATTATACCTCTTGGGGATATATTGTTTCAATGTTGCTTTTATTTCATTAACTGAGAGCCAAGGAGAAGAAAAGTCAATGATGAAGTGGAATCATTGCAATTAAAAAATCTTGGTGCACAATATTATTATTTAGAATGCTTTTACTTTGAACTTTAGAAGTAAATGGGATGCATATATATCCCTTCTGAAAGATATTGCTTTTATCTCAGCCTTACTCTGTCTCATAGTTGAGATTTTGGTTCCTGACTCTTTGACTCTTTGTTTGTATAAGCACACTATGTCTAGACCAGCACAACAGCCACTTCTGCTGATTTCAGTTTCACTCTCCCTCATGTGAGACACTCTGAAGCAACAAGAATCAGGAATCCTTTATCATAAATTGGATAGCAGAGCTCCTTTTTTGAGAAGGAAAATGACTACTGGCTCAAGTCTAATTAGAATTCTAAATTATGGGCTTCAAAATTCTTAATCACTAGGATTCTCTCTGCTTAGTTGATCTCATTTTCTGTAACATTTAAAGTCAAACACTCTGCTTCCTACAAGCAAATATATTCTCTCTCACCCACACAAAATCCAGCCTCCTCAAACCCGGCTTCTATTCTCCTATCTGCACAGCCTCTGGCTCACTGCTCTCCATGAGGCAAAGCCCCCTCCCTCAGTGAAATTTTATTTATAACTCATCCTCACCATGATGACGTCTCTGACTATAGATAGGGTGATCATGAGATTTGTCATCCAAACTGGGACGCTTTTAAGAGTAATAAAGAGATCATTAATAATTCTACCAGGCAATGACAAGATTCAAAACTGTCCTTGGCAAACCAAGATAAATGTTTCTCCAGAGTATGAACCTGGTTATTTCATAAACCACTGAGCATCATAAGGACATGTAAATAAATATAACTTTTCTCTTGATTCTCACATATTTTTCCATCTCTGATTCATTATGATCTTGATTTTGTGGAAGAACACGGTCAAACATTATTTCCATATTTAAATGTATGAGTTTTCCAATTCATATTTTTCCACTAGGCACTGAAGTTTTACTTGTTCTTTGGTGACCAACAAATTCTATTGTGTGTAGTATTTTTGCATATGCTTTGTACAGTATTGTTTGTTCAGCTGAAAGGGTTTGGAAGAATGGAGGACTTGTGGTAAGTTCTGGTTAAAGGTGAATAGCCTTCTTGTAATGATAGAAGCCTGGTGGACAGGAAATGACTGCCCAACAAGACTAAGGATCAGTCTAATGCGCTCTGAAAAAGCCATCAGATACCCTGTATCTAGGCAAGCTGCTTGTTAAGGTCCCAAAGGGAATGGAAGAAAGCTGGAAGCCATTCCATGTGGCTATGCAAGAATCCCAAATCTGGGGGCCAGGTATGCACAGCAGCCTCAATAGCTGCTGCATGTTTGTGCAGGGATGTTGCCTGCTTTTCTTTTAGGATATGTTTCAACACCTTCTCCACCATGACCTTGTGGAAGAAAGAACCTTTGGCTGACTGGTATATCCACCCCCATGAGCCAGTTCAGTGACTACATTATTTAGCATGGAAGGTTCCCAATCCTTAACAAGTTAAGTTTGACAGGGATTTTCTGTATTTAGAAATGAATTCATAATTTTTATTTGTGTGCTACTTAAATATCTTTCAAATGTTCAGATGAATATTTTTGTTTTTAAGTTTGGTGAATATAATTAATTGCTTCTCTTTCATCAAGAAAACCTTTTGTAGTTGTTCATCAATAAAAAATGGGCAATTCTTTTTATTGTTTTTAAGTCATTTAAAAATCTGTACTTTGCCTTATGATGGATGTAAAAAAATAAATGAAAGTATCTGACTTATAGTTTTTATTGTTAGTCAATATTTCAATGAAGTTCCTTGTTCTCTCCTTTTATCAAACATCAAATTTATTTCTGGTAGAAGAGACCATGTGAAATTAGAGTAACAAAGAAGTTTGGAGAAATAATTTATATAATTCATTTTTTAATCTTTTGTGTTCAAATAATATTTGTTATTCTTTTGTTTAATGATTTTTCTGATCTATTCTAGCTCTTACTAACTAGAAAATTCTAGCCCACATACTGGATCTCTTTTGAATATATGTTATCCATGCATATCTTTGGTGTATATATACACACATGTAAATATATACACATATATACCTACATACATATACATGTGTGTATAAATAATATATATAGCACATGCAAACATGCACATAAATTTGTACATGACCATATCAGAATGTCTTTTATTGATTTTCTATTGTTTCATAGACTCTGCTCCTAGAAGACAGTGGCAGTGTTAATTTTTTCCTTTCTCTTTGAGGTCCCCAAAATATGTCCAATAATCTTGGTTATGTGGTTTAGTTAAAGTTGTGCTCAAAAAATAGTTGTGTATGAAGTAAACACTTCGCTGGTAAAAAATGCATATATCAGACTTTGGCTACTGTAAGAAAGTAAATATGAAACAGGATTTGATGTTGTTAATGTTGCTTGCTTATATTTAATCAATTTGAATAATATCAAAGAAAGAAATCAGAATCATCTCTCTATATCTCTATACTCAGGAAAAGTGGGCATACAGTTCAATATTAACAACCAATGAAAGATTGGAGAATTAATTCTAGAATCATAGAAATGGTTTGGGGTTTAAAAATAAGGTCAACACAAAACAGCCACACCTGGCTTATTCTTGTACCTATGCAAAGGAAACTATCTGCTATAAACTGTCTTGCAGTCAAAGTAGCAGAGGTATAAGAAGGAGAATATTCTCTGCTTCCCTGCAGGCACTAGGGATATGAGTCTGTTTTCTAATTCGTTCTCTGCTCAGGTACAATCTGGAAGAGAGCTGGCAACCAACGGTGATGAACACAAGGATGTAACTGGTCCTAGATTTACTTGTAAGATGCCTGGCCTGAGAAAGATTATTATTCTGAAATTGTGGTTCATTATTCTAAATCGATACCAAAAAAAAAAAAAGAATAAAGAAAAATGTCTTTTACAATATTTCAGCTTTCATGCATATATATAAAGAAGAGTCTTTTGGAGTTAGGCCAGTGAATGAATTTCTTTGGAGGTATTCTTAAAAACCTCTTCAAAAACTTCCCCAATATGACTTAAAGACAGTTTTGCTAGAGACTAGGAAATATTTTGAAGGTGCCTTTTAATTTTCTCTAACTTCCCACCTCTATGAAGCTCCTAAATATTTGTGTATGTTTTGCATAAATTTTGTATTGTTCTTTTATCTTGTGCACATGGGTGTAACTCATGCATTTAAAAAACACTTTCAGGACAAAGAAAATCTGGGTTTGCTTTCCATCTTAGATATCCTGTTTCTTTAAAATAATTTCAGACAAGTGAAATGAGGGTGAAATTGACCAAATAGAGAATTAGAGTGAAATGTATCATGTAAATGTGTACAAAAGACTTGCAAAAATAATGACAAAAATTGGTTTATGGCTTTTTTAAAATTTCAAATGAATATATCTGTACTTTTAATATGTCTGGAGACTGAAAAACACAGCTGTCCATAATGAGAAAGTAGATTACATCATGTTCCTCTAAATAAGACTTCTAATGAGAAATCAGGATTAAGTTGAACTGGGAGGAGAAATTTGTATTTGCCTGGAGAATTTCAAGCTGATCTCCTCTAGGGAGAATGATAGAGCATTAAGAGATTTTAAATTGAAATGAGGTTATGAGATTGTAAATTGCTGACAGATATTTAGTAAATGATTTAGTGTTTGTGTTTACACTCCAGCTCAGGAAAGATTTTGGCTTTTTCAGCAAACTGAAGAAATGTCTTCAAAACACATTTAGCTAATCAAAATCAAGTGTCCAAAAAGTGGGGGAAGGAAGAGCAATTAAACTGATATTTTTGAATTATACATTCAAATTGAACAATAAGCCTTCAATCTCTGAGCTAACCTCAGTTCATTATTTCAGTCACCATACAATTAACTTATTAGTATCAAACAAAGAAGTAGGGGTGATGGTTTTGAGCTGATGTTACAGTCACTCATCATATCTGGTATATTAAGTTACTTTTGCACTTCTCATTTCTAGAAGAAAGCATCATTATGCAAAATCCAATATTTCTTTTTTAGGTAATTTAACATATACTCTTTCTTTAAGCTTTCAGGAATTGAAGAAAGTGTTGTAAGATATTGTGTTTGTTGTATACCACCAGGAGTAAGGTAGCTCATGTCCAACTAGCTGTACAAAAGGATATCCCTCTGGGAAGGATAGATAAGATTGAAATGGATAACACAACTTACTCCCTTTTTCCTTTTGAGACTTTGATTTTCAATGTGACACCTACTATCATATACAGTCTCTTTCTCTTCTTTGTGACAAACTCACACAGCTTGCAAAAAAGTGATTCAGGCTTCATTAGAGAAATGCCACCCAAAGGGTCTCTTTCAAAAGCTTTGTGTTTTACAGCTGGAGACAAGACTCAATGCATCATGGTTTCTATGGTCCCACAATATGTAGCCCAAGACAGACACCACTGTCATTACAGATATTGCAGGAAAATGTGATATTTCTTGCTGAGCTGCCTTGTGGACCAGTGTCACTGGGGAAATATCACAGCCTGGCTTATGGGAAGCTGTCCTATTTTATATGAAGGTACATCATAAAGAGCTTTATGCTTGGGAAGCTAGCTAGAAATACAGTGCTTTTCACCCAGCCAAGATTCTCCTTTTTATTTCTTCGGTAGGAGAAAGTGTCTCATCATCTACTTTTTTATGTCCATTTCTAATTTGGAAAAAATCCTTTTTCTCCCAGATTTGCTAAATCTGACACCCTCTCAGGGTTTGTGTCCTTCTTCTTCGCTTCTTCACATACATTTTCTTCTGCCCTAAAACCTGTGCAATTAACTTCTGTCACCTTAAAAGCCTTTCTTACAGCACATTGCTCCAGCTGGTGAAGCATATTGTAATTACATCCTACCCCACCTGTCCTGGGGCATGCTAGTTTCATACAATTTTCATATCACCCTTTTTCATTATTCAAGCAGAGTGAAATTTTAAGGACAGTGTGATTAGGCTGAAATTGGAACTATTCAAGGTTTGGCATTGTGTGAAAAAGCAGACTCTTTCCTTCCTTACACTGAATCTAAAAAGCTACTTTTAAAAAATGGTCCAATCAGATTGACAGACACACACCAGTCACATATGCAGGACAGTCAGAGTTAAGACTTTTTGCGGACCCATATCAAGGTTCATTAGTATTTTCACGGAGTTTAATCTGGAGGAAGTGGTGTTAATGATTTAGCAATTTTATAGATTTATATAGATTCTGTCCTAATTGTGGCAATGAGAACCAAAGAAGACACACTGAAGCAATGTGAACAATACAGGCATTTATGCAAATTGTTCCACTGAGGTGCTTAAAGAATATTGAGCATCAATTTACAATGTACAGTGTAAAAAATCATTGTACTTTGAGAGAAAAAAAGAGTCAAAGGCTTACATAGTTATTCTGTCTTCACATTACATCTAAACCGAAGCCTGTGAAGCAGATATAAATGTGGAAAATGAGCTCAATCCATTTTAAATTAATAACTATTTCCCTAACTTCCTAACATCCTATCCCATAGTTTTCTAAAATATACTCTGATTCAATGTAATCAATAAAATTTTAATATTTAATCTCCTCAGGATTAAATTGGGTTACTAGAAGCATGAGAATTCTAAAGTCACTGTGATTTTGATAATTTCATTTATTGTACCCAAATTGAAAGTAGAATTAAAAAGTCAAGCAATGCCAACCCTCTAATACTATGATACGTTTGTTTTTCACACACATCTATAAACATTTTATTAAATTGTCACACAATCAAGTTGCTTTTATCAAATGATGAAAGCCATTGCTGCATCTTATGAAGTTACTAGAAAAATTAAGAGTGCACTGAGCTTGCAGGTACACACCAAGCCATAAAGAATGAGGAAGACTGGGTACTGAAGAGTATAATGTCTAGTTACAAAATGGGACTATTGTGTAGGTAATTTTTGTTCTTTTACTATCATCTGCTATTCTTTCCTCCACAGTTAGAAAATACACTAGAGATCTGAACACTAATAATGCTAATTGCTAATAAAAATCGCAGAGTAAACATAAATGTGTGTCATTTCAGAGTACATATAAATGTATGTCCTTCTAAACTTGAATTTCAATCATAAATAATACAGAAACTTACTATTTACCAGGACTAGAAATTCATGGTCATGTAAATTTTAGCTCTGAATTTTACTCAATAGATACTAATCTGTTTGAGAATATAATTCACATAGTAAAAATTGAGAGGTCCAAAAATATCAAATTTTGGAAGGGATATGGGGTCATTAGGATTATTCATCTGTTACTTATAGGTGTATAAATTAGTTAAAATAATTTTTCAAAGAATTTGGAATCATCTAGTAAGACTGAAGAAGGAGTTGCACGTTTTGACTGAGAAAATCCAAATATGAATATAATACTCAGAAAAATTATTATATAAGTATACCAAGGGTTGTGGTAGGAATGTTCACAATAACATTGTGAACTGAAAACAGTGGAAAATCACCCCAAAATCTATCGGTTGCAGAATATACAAATAAATATATTGAGGTATATTTGTAATGGCATATAATATACCAATGAAAACAAAAAAATTAAAACAACATGAGTCAACATGGTTTAATTTCAAAATTTAATATTGAACACAAAATGAAAGTCTAAGAAAAATATTGGTAGTATTATTTTATTACTATAAAGGTAAAAAAGCTAGACAAAATAGATACATATTTGGTAAAAATTGGAAATACATATCCATTTATAAACGTATACAGAAATATAAGGGAATCATATAGCCCTAAAATCAGAGGGAGTTGCTTCCTAGGAAGATGTAACCAAGGAAGAGAACACAAAAATATTTGAAATAATGATAATGCTTAATTTTATAAGTGTTGGTTTCATGAATGTTAATTCTTATTCTTCATAGATATACACTGTGTGGTATGGTGTGTGTTTGTGTGTATCTTCAATGAAAGCAAATATGATTCAATTGCTTTGAATCAAAGCAATTCAAAATGATATCCTTCCTAGAGTCAAATTTGTCTCAGCCAACATTTTATGCCATCTTGGAAAAATGCTATTTAGAGCCATTTAGAATCAGGAAAAAAATATGTACAATGTAAATGATAAAACGTAAGGGATTTTTTTCCTACTCTATCTATAACACTTTTTGTGAATATGTTATTGATTTTTGTAAAATGAAAAGAATAACATATAATGAAATGCATTATAAATTGATGTTTGGGAGAATTTGGAGATCTGGGGATGTAGTTCCTCTATAGAAGCCTTGAAGTGAGTGTTGATGTTTCAATTAGTGCCAATTCACAGCCCATGAGAGCTGTGGAGAGCTACCATCTGGTGGCCTACTACATGCAGAGAAGAGATGAATGTCTCATGGATATAACTACCTTCCTGACAGATAATTTCTCTGTGAATAAATCCTTAGAGCAATTCAAGTGTATATTTATTTCAGCTTTTTATTGAAATCGATGAGACAGGTGAACAAATATCCATTAAGGAGTTTCTGCTTTCATGGAACTTACAGTGACAAGAAGGCAATATAAAGTTCTCAATCATTCACACAAGAATTGTGCAGCCTGGTTTTAAGAGGGCCAATAGCACATTTGGACAGAATAAATGTCTGTTGTTCTCGTAGATTAATATTCCAAAATTGAATTCAAAGCCCCAAATCATGTGGATTTATTTTAAAGTTTAGCTATAAAGCTTTTGAAAGTTATAACCTAGCCAACCAGGAAGGCTTTGAGCTAGAAATTTTGTGGCTCATGTTATTTGAGGATGAATATGGAAATATGGTATTAGATAGCTTGCTGCCACTTTCTAAAAATCATTACACCCACAGAAATTATATTTGGCCCACCAAATTTGCACCCTCTCAGCTCATCTTTCATAGCATCATTTCTGCTTTTCTGTTTCACATCATGGGGCTAAGGTAAAGGTTTCCAGAAAAGCAAAATTCATCTAAAAAAATATCAGATTTCTCTCAAAACCGAGTTGTATAAGACAGGAATTGACAATGTTATATTGAATTAGGTTTTCTCAGAGTAAATTCCCAATTTGCTGAAGATCACTATTTAAATTATTAGCTCTTAGCTTAGTATTTATGTTCTATTTAGGATTCAGTGCTATATTTCAAAATAAGCTACTGAGAGTAATGGCCATTTAGTGAGAATTTATTAAATGACAGGCATTCTGCCATATCATTGCATGCATTTCTTATTTAAGATGGAAAATCTACTCTAGGTTAGTTACCGTCTCCATTTCCTGACAGAGTTGCCTGAAGTAACCAATTGGAAATAGCCAAGTCAAGGTTCAAATTCAGTTCCTCCTCAGATACCTGTGCTCACAGATAGTATGATATTTAGCTTAACAGTTTGTATTTGCAAACTCTTTTGTATTATATATCTTCAAATATACTGCCTCATCTTTGAGATCCCTCTAAGCATTTATCATAGTAAGTAATTTTTATCAGTGATATTTTATATTTAGGATATAAATATAAAATCATGGTGGGATGATGTGGTTTCAACTTGGGCTAGGCAAACTCTTTCACTGAAAAATCTGCTTTATGTATGAAATTTATTTATACATGTATAGTTTTCTATTTCATATGGCTAAATATAAGGTTCTTTACTATTAATAATTACTCTAAAGGCAAATCATTTTAATCCCCAATCAAAAGACAGTGCTGAAAGGATTAAAAAACACAAATAAAATGAGATCCAACTAAATACTGCCTATAAAAGACTCACTTTAGATTTAAGGAATTTCATAACTGAACACAAAGGGATTAAAAATGAGATAAGTCTTGCAAATGGTAAAAAGGCATAAGGATGGTATTACTCAGATAAATTATTCTTGAATAAAAAACTGTCAAAAGAGAAAAAGGAGAGTATATAGAGATAAAAGGATCAACGACTAGGAAGACAAAAGCAATTATAAGTTTATATGCACTTAATGTCAGAGTGGCTAAATACATAAAATAAACATTTGCAGAACTGAAGTAAGAATTAGACAGCAAAAATAATGATAGTAGGAGACTTCACTCTCTCGCTTAAGATAATGGATAGATCAAGCAGAGAATGCATGAAGAAACAAGTTTAAATAGTACCATAGATCAAATTAGCCTCATAGACATGTACAGAACAATCCAACAACAATAGAATCCTATTTTTCTCAAGAACTCATAAAATATTCCCCAAGTGAGATCACACATGTTTGGTCATTAAAAAAAAAGCCTTAACAAATTTAAGAATAATGAAATCAAAACAATATATTTTCCAAACCTAATGGAATGGAACTAGAAGTCAGTATCAGAATGTATACTGAAAAATTCACAAATAAGTGAAAATAAAACAACTCACTTTTGGACCACCAATGCATCATAGCAGCAACCAAAGGGAAACTAAAAACATTTCTTTAGACAAAAACATAATATTCCAAAACTTACAAGATGTAATTTTAAGAGTGAAGTTCATAGCTATAAATATTTACAGACTTCAGTGGCACTCTAATCCTCACCCTAACTCAACAGAAAACAATGCCAATAAAAGGATTAAAACAGAAACCAGCCAGGCATGGCAGCCCACGCCTGAGATAGGAGGATTGCAAGTTCAAAGTCAGCCTCAGTAAAAGTGAGGCACTAAGCAACTCAGCAAGACCCTGTCTCTAAATAAAATACAAAACAGGGTTGGGGATGTGGCTCAGTGGTCGAGTACCCCTGAGTTCAATCCCTGGTAGTTCTCCCTCAAAAAGAACTAAAGAGTTAAATAGACATTTTCTCAAAGAAGACATATATATGATCAACAGGAATATGAGATATCACCTCTTACCTGCTATAGCGGGTATTATAAAAAAAAAATTCCAAGTGCTGGCAAGGTTATGGAGAAATGGGAAGCCTAGTTAGAAGACCACCTTTGGGGGGAATGCAAAATGATATTGCCACCACAGAAAACTATGAAGTTCCTCAAACAGTTAAAAATAGAACTACCACAGGATCTAGAGATTCCACTTCTGGATATTAACCCCAAAAAACCAAACTTATGATCTCAATTTATATTACTAGTCTCATGTTAATGGTAGCACTATTCACAACATCCAAGATGTGGAAACAATCTCAATGTCCAGAAACAGATGAAGGGATCCAGAAAATATGGTACTATAAAGACATACAAGGTAATTGTCTTAGTAGAGTCTTGGTTGCTGTGACCAAAATACCTGATAAGAACATCTTAGAGGAGAAAGCTTAATTTAGCTCATAATTCTAGAGGTTCAGTCCATGGAGGGCCACCTCCATAGCTTTGGGCCCAAAGATGAGGCAGAACGTCATGGTGCAAAGGCATAGTGGAGGAAAGCTGCCTTGCTCATGGTGGCCAGGAAGCAGAAAGAAAGAGGGCAAGCAGCCACAGGGATGATGGGCCCTTCCAGGGCATGCTCCAGTGACCTTCCTCCTCCAGTCACACCCCACCTGTCTATAGTCACCACTTAGTCCTTTAAAATTGGGATTGATGATAAGGTTATGGTTCTCATAATCTAATTATTTCACCTCTCCCTATGCCTACATTAAACAGAACCTTTTGGAGAATATGTCTTCCTCAAATCATAACAGTAACCATATCAGCCTTAAAATAGGAAGGTGATCCTACAGTATATGGCAACATGGATAATCCTAGAGGACAGTGTGCAAAATGAAATAAACTAGTCACAGGAGAATAAAAACTGCGTGACTCCACTCATATTTAGTATTTACAATAACCCAGCCCATTAAGCAAAGAATGGAGTGGTGGCTGCCAGGGATTAGGGGAAGAGAAATGGGGAGGTGCTAATTAATGTACACAAAATTTCAATTATAAAAGATGAATTAGTTCAAGAGATCTGATGTATAACATTGTGCCTATAGATTATGGTACTATATTAGACACTTAAAAATCTGTAAGAGGGTATACTTTGTTTAGTGTTCTTAACTAAAATTTATAAAAGTTTAAAAAAACTCATATAAAATGTAGTTATAAGCATAATAAATATGAAAATTCCTCAACAATGACATAAGTATTATAATAAAAATGAATTGAAAATTGATGTATGTAGAGCTTGCAAGTTTTGGTCAAAAGTATACCATTTGACATTGGCTGAATTTATCTACAGTTTTATTCTTATGAAGTTAATAGTCATCCTATAATTAACAAATCCTGGCAAGACTCTATGATCCAAATCAGTCTTTCTTCTCTATGTAACTGCAAAAGGCTAAGGTGACACAAAATGGGCTCTTGCTGATAGAAGCAGCATTAGCTAATGTAAAACTAATAGAGATTATACTTTAAGATGCATCATGTTCCTGAAATAATGCTACCTGGTAATTTGCTAAAATAAAATCACATGTCTCCAGGTACTTTTATTTATAACATCACCATTAAGTTATTTCTTCATATTATCACTCCTACACTTAATGCAGCATTTCAATTTCATGGCATTTATTTTTATTTAATATGTTTCTTTCTTAATTTTAATTTGTGATTAACATGTGTTAATTATACATATTAATGGGGTTTGTTGTGATATTTCAACACATGAATATAGTGTGAGCTGATGAGAGTAATTACCATTTCTCTCCTCATCATTTCTTTATGCTTTTTTCTCCTAGGTCTTCATAAAGTACAGTTATTGTGAACTGGACTCATCCTACTGTGCGAACACCAGAACTTATTCCTCTTTCTGTTTTGGGACCCATTATTCTACCTCCTTTTTCCTACCTTTCTCCCCTTCCCCTATTCCCTTGCCTTCCCAAGGAATCACTATTCTCCACTCCTCCACTTGTGGCATTGTCTTTCTGTGTCTGACATATAAAATGACCAGTATCATTAGCCATTAGGAAATGAAAATCAAAACTACTACAATGAGATATTCTCCCAGCCCAATTAGAATAACTATTGTAAAAAAATAAATAACAGTGGCAGGAATGTGGAGAAAGAGGAGGGAACCCTCCTACACTGTTGGTGAGAATATGAACGAGTACAGAATTATGGAGAGTAGTAGGGAGATTCCTCAAAAAACTAAAACTAGAATGACCATAAGATCCTGCTCTCCCACTTTTAGGCATATATTCAAATAAAGTGAAATCAGCATGCCATAGATATGCATGCTTATTCAGTTGCTCTTTCTTTCTTTCTTTCTTTCTTTCTTTCTTTCTTTCTTTCTTTCTTTCTTTCTCTCTCTCTCTCTCTCTCTCTCTCTCTCTCTCTCTCTCCCTCCCTCCCTCCCTCCCTCCCCCTCCCTCTCTCTCTCTCTCTCTCTCTCTCTCTCTCTCTCTCTCTCTATCTCTCTGTCTCTTTCTTTCTTTCTTTCTTTCTTTTAATTTGTATTCTTAGAGCAGGTTTAACTTAGTACAATGAAGTAGAAAGTACAGAGATTACCCATATAGTCCCTGTCCCCACACAAACACAGCATCACCCACTCTTAATATACTGCACCCTAAGAAAGTGTTACATTTATCACAATTGATGAAACTATAGTGACACATCATCAAGACTCAAAATCCATAGTTCAAGTTGAAATTAACTCCTGGTGTTGTACATTCTATGTTTGACAAATGCATAATGACATGTGTCCATCATTTTATTTTCATACAGAGAAGTTTTAGTTCTTAGAAATCCTCTATGTTTTACCTATTCATCTCTCACTCCTCCACACTCTTGCAACCATGTTTCCGTGTGTGTGTATGTGTGTGTGTGCGTGTGTGTGTTGCAGTACCAGGGATTGAACACAGGGGTGCTTAACCAATGAGCCACTTACTTCCCCAGTCATTTTCAAAAATATTTTATTTAGAGACAGGGTCTCACTAAGTTGCTTAAGGCCTTGCTAAATTGTTGAGACTGGCTTCGAACTCAAAATACTACTGCCTCAGCCTCCGGAGCTACTGGGGTTACAGGCATACATCACCACGCTTGGTGTGTCATTTTTGAATGCTTAAATTTTGAAACAAACACTTGTGCAAAGGGTTTTTGTGTGGACATCAGTTTTCAACTCCTTTGGTTAAATACAAAAGAACCAATCATTTTTTATGTGTGAATGTTAGATTTTTCCAATATCATTTGTTAGAGAGATTTTCTTTTTTTCCGTTGCATTGATTTAGCTCCTTTGTCAAAGATGAGTTGACCATATTTAAGTAGATCTCTTCTAGAATCTTGGGTTTTGTTTCATTTTTTCCAGTTACTTTTTTGTCAATATCACAGTCTTGATTACTGTAGCTTTGTGGTAACTCTTGAAGGTGGGTTGTGTCAGTCCTTCATTTTGGTCTTTTTCAACATTCTAGGTCTTTTACCTCTTGAACTTGGGAATCACTTTGTCAATATTCCCAAAATGACTTGTTGAGATTTTCATTGGAATTCTATTGAGTTCTATGAATTAAGTTGGCAATAACTGCCATCTTGACAATACTGAATCTTCTGTGAACATGAGCTATCTCTCTATTATGATGATTCATGTTATCCTTCATTAGAGCCCATAGCTATCAATCATACTGCATAACAAATTGTTTTTGTCAGCTTTTTTACAGCTGTGACTAAAAGATCAGACCAGAACAACTATAGTGGAGGAAAAGTTTATTTGAGGGCTCACAGTTTCAGAGGTCTATGTCCATAGAACGCAGACTCCATTTCTCAGGGCTGGAGGTGAGGCTGACCATTGTGGAGGGAGAGTGTGGCAGAGCGAAGCAGCTCACATTATGGTGATCAAGAAGCAGAGAGAGAGAGAGTCCACTCTCTAGATACAAATATATACACCAAAGCCCATGCCCCAATTCCCTCCTCCTCCAGCCACACCCTACCACTTCAGTTACCCCTCAGTTAATCCCTATGGGGGGATGAAATCCCTGATTAGGTAAAGACTCTGACAATCCAATCATTTCTCTCATAAACTTTTTTTTTATTATCTTATTTTTTTTTTATTCACACATGAGCTTTTGGGGGACACCTCACATACAAACTATAACCTGAATCTTTTTCTGATGTTTGTTCTTTCTATTTGAACTATATATATATATATATATATATATATATATATATATATATATATATATATATATATATATTTGCCTTTTTAATGTGTCCTATAATTTTTTCTTCATAAGCAGATGTGATTTACCAGATAAATAAACTACTATAAACTTGGCTTTTGGTAATATGCTGGTTAAATGTTGGGAAAAGGGAAGGATCACACAGTTCTATGATTACATCTCAGTCTTTTAAGGAGCCTGTACCTGGATTATGAACTTGACATTCCCTTTTCACCTTTCTATTCTCTTCCCTGGAGATGGGACAGGAAGGGTGGAGTGAGCAAGAATTGGTTATTTGCCTTCTCTCCAGTGGAAGACCACAGGGAGTTGCACTGTGTATTTCCCTTTTCCCAAGTCATTTAGATTCATAAACCAAATGGTTTCCCTGAGGGAAGATCTTGTTAAGAAGGACAGAATATTTTCCTATATTTCAATTTGTTTACTTTTCCCCTCCCTCTGCCAGAAGCACAAGGAGAATTTTTTCCAATATTCACCATGAGCAGGCAGGAAGGCTCACAAAAGCACAGGGATGCCCCCATCAACTGGATCCCCCGAATTTTTCATCTCAGACTTGTCAGCATCAAGTCTCCAGAAACCTGTCAGTCACAGCACATGTTTCCCTACCTAGACACTGAGATTTCTGCTCTGGTAAATTGTAACAAGGTATTTACCTCTCAATCTTGACAATTTGGGGAGTAGACATTTTCTTGTGACCTCATGGCATTTATGGATCTAAGAAATGTTGTTGATTTTTCAATTTGTTCAGCTTTTTAGTTGGAGAAATGGGTATGTGCAACCAGAAAAAAAAGTATCCTGTTTCTTTGGTGCCTGTGTAGAACCATTAGGAGCCGATTAGTAACCATATATTTTGATAATAGGTGTTTTACCATGTGTAATAGAAAAGAAATTCATAGTTCATGATGCTGGGAAATCACTCTGGGTCTGGCTTTCCATCATAAACCCCGAGGGAAGAAAAGAAATTGATACTGATGAGGAGGACTTTTTACATAGAACTTCCATAAACTCCATAGATATTTTTTTATTTTGTAACCTTTTAAGGATTATTAGTAGCAGTTAAATGATAACTCTATTTGTTGTTTCATGTTATCTATTTTCTACACTCAGTTTTTAGTTGGTGGAGATTGGTTTTTGTTTGGGAATTTATTTTAACCTGTTCTTGGTTCATGATGTACTGCCATCTTGAAGCATGCTTGCTAACTTTTGCTTTTTTTTTTATGTATGATACAGTGTAAACTCACAATATAAAAAATGAAATTATGCTCATATCTTACTGCTGTGAATGTTTTTTTTTTCTTTTTCCATCCTTGATTTCCTCTCCTTTAATGATATCCATAACTTGAAAGGTAAGGTGTTAACCATTCCCTCACATATACATATATTTTATACATATATTACACAAGTGGTAGCCAACCCTGACCTACAACCACTTTGGTACCCTTTAAAGTCTCCTGTTCATTTCCTCCCTTACTGCTCTCTCTAAGGTCATGTGAATAAGGGTAGCTAGGCTCAGGACCGCCCTCTGGTTCTTCTGACCCAACTCTGCCACTTCCTGCTCTCTACCTTAATTCTTTGTCTTTCTACCTCTCAGTCTTTCTCTGGGTATAGCTTCCTGATACTCCAATTCCATTGAAACTCTAATTACTGGCCCTCTGATCCTTCTTAGATTTATTTGTTTTTTGTTGTTTATTTTGCAGGGGAGAAGATGAGTTTGGAGACCCAAGTCAATAGCGAGGGAAGAAATGGTATGAAACATGACTCTTGTATTGGGGAGACACCCCTACTCTGGTGAAGTGTTGGCCAGTTTTGCATACTTCTTTTTAAACAAAATATGCTATAGATATAGTAATAAATAGAGATACATAGACATTGATTTTTTCCCCTGATACTTTGTTCTCATGTTCTTAAAAGAAACAATAAACTAATCTATGCAAGCAAGTTAGTATACCTCCTTCAGAAAATTATAACAGGGCTTTAAGACTTTTTATTGTTACCTTGATATTCAAAATCAATATTCATTCTTGTGATTTTATACTTCTCTTTCTCTTATTTCCTGAAAGCAATTCTTCACATAATTGTAGATAATGATCACAGTCTCATGAATTTACACATTATATCAATTATTTTTCCATTGTAGTAATATTCTTTAATGTTAGCTTAGCTTAAGATTTATTAAGGAGTTTGTAGAATTCTCAAAACATAGCTAACTACTTACCTAGCTTTTAAAAGGAGACACGTGGTAGAAAAATCATGTAAAAAAACGTAATTGGAAATATCACACAGTCTATTGTGAAAATGCAATTACTTTAAAAAATGAATCTGTGAACTAGGTCACTGAAAAGATGTACAGAATATTTTAGTTTTCTTTTGGTCTCTAACTTATTAACATCATTATTTTCAAAGGAAAGGAAAGAAAATCATTATCTGTAAGTTAAAAAATTTAAAGAAATCATGACTTTATAAAAAAACTAATGATCTGCATATGCCTAGATTAAAAAATGTATGAGATGATAAATTAAATATATGTTTACTCAAATGCAGCACCCAGATAAAAATGCAAATGTGGTATGTAAAACCATAAACAGTACTTAATTAAATAATGACTCAGTGTCTGGAGAAAAAGAGACCTATGCAATAACTATCTGTTTTTTTTTCTTCTTGATGAAAATGCAAATTAAATCATTAATAGTTTATAAATGAGCCTAGCTAAGAGACAGCTAGTACATATCCTGCTTTAAATTAAATAAAAGCAGTAAGTTTCCTGCTACATTCATTGTGGTTTACTCCAAAATCACTTCATATTTATGGAGTATAGGCTTCAAATGTTTTTCTAACTGTTTGTCTGCCAGAAATCTTCTTTTATGCTACTGAGAGTTTTGCATAAAAAATCAGATCAAACATTATATTTCTTTAATATTCTCTTTAATTCTTTTACTTTTGTTTCTTCCAATATCCCTCTTCCCCCCTGCCTCCTGTGTAGCCACACAGACCTACATCAGGAGAAAGAGGATAAGCAACAATAAAATTGCATCAATATATAAGCTTTAGGGTCAGTGTCAGAATTTGGTAACTATATTCTTGCCATTAAGAGATATTGATCATAGTTACACTCAAGTTTAGAAAGGTACATTTCCTTTTACTGTTTGTAAAATTTGTTTGTAATTGGTACACCTACTTCACCTCTTTATAACACAGTGGAAAAAGGGAATGAACAAAAGCAAGTATATTACACCATCAACTTTCAGTGATGAGTATATTTTTCAGTTACATAGCTTCTTCGTGATGAAGTTTTGTTTATATCCAGACTATCTTTTCTCTGTACTCAAAAGTTTTCCTTTGCATATCCTGTTTCCCTAACAAATGAATGCAAATGAAGTTTAAGTCTAGTAAGAAAAACAAAATGTAATTACCAAAGCAATTCCTCTGAAAAAAACGCATTCCAAAACCAACTACAAACTGCCCTTAATACACATGTCGATTATCATTGGGTTATTATCCTTCATTACATGTAATAACTCCATTGCTTGTAAAGGAAGTATTTTAATAAGACTATATATTTTTTAAAAACCCACAAATTTTCAAAATGAATCAGTGATGTCAGATACTCTTTGAAATTCAGATTGGTTAATGCACTGAGAAGTGAGGGTAATAAATAGGATTGTAAATTAGAGGAGAATTTTCAGGAGGAAATAAAGTTATTTCTTTATTTAAACTGTTTTTACTCTTATTATTTTACTTTTATTTTTATTTTGTTTGTTTGCAGTGCTGGGCATTGAACACAGGGCCTCATGTCTGCCAGGTAAACACTCTACCACTGAACTACATCCCCAGCCTATTTTCCTTTTAAATATAAAAGGTGGTCATGCCATAAAAAGATGGTATGCACTTATGAAATGATGTGAAATTAAAAAAAAAATTGTCTGCAGGAGAAAGAGTAATAATGATAGAACAGGTTCAAGATGAGTCAAAGCAAAGTAGCCAAAGGACTGTACATATTTGCGTAGCCATGTGCAGCTTTTGAAGAACTTTAGCACCCATTTTTTCATGTTATGTAGCAATCTTGTTTTTAGTAAGGTAGACGACATTATTATAATTTTAAAGTATAAAAAGGACTTTAAAATATTAGCTATCATAAACACAATACATAATTTGAAATTCACAGAGGGTCAAATGCTTCAAAATAGTATTGATGAACTTGGTAGAGAATTTTATGATTTTCATGGAAGCAACTATCCCTAAAAAAAATGAACACAGAGTGACTAAAATTAGGAAAGGGTAAGGGTACTATTTACCATTGCACCTCTACTTTGGAGAATGTTGACCAAGGAAGGTAAGATATGTATGAGGCAGTCACTCCTGTACTCAGCATACGGAAATACCATGAAGACTACAAAATGCAGGAAATGTGTCAAAGGCGGTTATAGCAATTCCCACCACTCCTCTGCTCAAGAAGTAGAGTCAACTTCCTTAATCCATTAAATATAGGCTTGCCTGTGACTACTGCACCCATTTTTTATTAGAATTTTAATCTAGACTATGCTGTTAAAATAGATTTATAAATATCATTGTGTGGTTTCTTTCAGGACACTAGAAGCAGAAATTTATCCATTGGTATAATTTATAATTATATATTTATATATATAATAATATATTATAAATTGTATTACAATTTTATAATTTATAATTATATTAATTATAAATTAACCACTGCCACTGCCAAACCACCCTAAATGCCCATACAGCAAGTATTTGTTGTAGAAATAAGCAGATTACACTTGTAACTTGAACAGCTAGTTTCTTGATATTTATTTCTCCTTATCTCCTTACTACTGAGCTCTGATTTTCTGGGACATACAAGTGATCACCTTGAGGAAAAAATGTATTTTCTAACATTCCTTTCAACTCTATGATGTGGTCCTGGCCATGAAGATCTAAGAAATAGTAAGGCATGTGCCTAACTCTGAAAAAATGAAGCCAACTCAGACAGTAGGTCCTTTGATTTTTGAATTTTCCATCAGTCTATATGGAATATGGCTGTGGCCCAACCATTAATTGGGAACATATAAAAGACAGCTGAGTAGGTGAACAGGAGGAAACAGGGCTCCTAATGACATTATGGAACTGTTGATCCTGCCCTAAGTTGCTAATTGTGGAATTTTCGTGGCTTGAAGAAAAATAAACATTTATCTTATTTAAATCTCTATCATGTATTTAGTTTTTTGTTATACATGGCTGAACTCAGTTCATTATCTTCATGGAGATCACACTATTCCATTTCCAGATGAATAAAGGGAGTTACCTAGCGGTTAAATGATGCTAGAGGTCATGTAACTGAGTAGGTTTCAAGGTGGAAGTAGGAACTCTGGTTTCTGATATTTTTTTCCAAAGCTTTTTCCCTTGTAATGAACCCAGATTGCTGATGGACTAGTGAGATCCTTGAGGTAGGATGTTGCATTTATTTTATTTATTATAATATTTATTTTTCTCTTCTGGCATTAGCATATGTGCAGGACACTTTCTTGGTACTCCAGGTAGAGAGGATGATGAACAATTGTCCTGTTTGCAAGGAATTTATATCCTGATGAGTGGATGAAAAAGTGTATGAATAATTAATACAATGCTTTCTTATTTCTTCTGAATGACTGATTACCATGATGGTAATGATTTATTTCACTTCATACTCTTAGAACAGCACATGAATATGTCTATTCCCTAATCTTCCCTTATTTTACCAGTGAGTAATTTAGGCTCATTGACATGAAGTGTGGTCCTTGAAGAAACATTAACATCTGATGACACATTAATTTTACCAAGTTGGTGTAATAGTCAATCCACTATGACTCAGGTGACATATTGCAGGGTGCCTCTGGTAGGTTAGCTGTAGTGGAAATTGAGGGAAGGCATGACTGAGCATGTGGTGGTGAAATGAGTTTCACTGACTCCAAGCAGCTAACAGGAAACCAAACCAATAAAGGATGGTTGTTCTAGGATGGCTACAGACTAAAAGGTCTTCATCAAATGAGCACACACACACACACACACACACACACACACACACACAAATGCTTTCTTTTTCATCAGAGTAACAGAGAGTCTCCTGGAACTAAAGGACCCCAAAGTGTCTTAATTGGCCAGTAGTGCCACAAAAAGCAGCAGCAGTTGCAAACTAGAACACCAAACACTTCTCTGAGATAGCAACTCAATACACAGGATCAGCCCTGGGCAAAGTTGCTCCCTCAGAAGCTTCTCAGCAAAATGACTTTTGTGGTTGATAATTAGTCCAAAGCAACTAACTAGAGCTGAGCTTTTAAAAAATATTGAATCCTTAATGTGGTGAGTTAGCAATTCAGATGCAGTCTGATATTTCTTTGTTATGGGCCAAATAGAGTTTAAATTAAATATTTCTCAGCTATCAATGGCATAAAGACATCTCACTCATTCCAATTATTTTCTTTCAAGGACATTGTATTAATTCAGATTTCTAGGTTTTGATTTTCAAATTCCCCAAATTGTAAAGAGAATGTGAAAGACAGCACAGAATAACTATAGAAGGCTGCATGGGGAAACTGATTGTCCACATAAGAAAGTTCCAGAAGGTTTATCATTTGTGTGAGTGATCTGAATATACAAAGAGTCACTTTTACAGAGAAAGATGATAATGTTAAATTCAATGCTAATTTCTCTTTTTAACTCATGGTATTTATTTATTTATTTTTTGTTTCTTTGATTACAAAGATACTGCAAAAGAACACTTTGAAGTTTAAGAAGTTTGTACCTACATATTGTTATTCTTTATGAAAAATGGTAATCACAGAATTTTGAGAACCTGAAAGTTTTTGTATGCATAGGTTATCTTCTATTTTCATGTGAATTTACATAGTGTATATTAAAATTGTATTACATTTATTTTACATAAACATCATAGAAAATGACTGTCTTTATATGGAGTCTGATACATATTGAGTACAAAATTTAAGCCTTATAATTTTGACTGTTGCATGTAGTATTAGTTTAAATTTTAAAAACCAAATTATTCTGTATGAATAGCAAATTTTACTACAAGAAAATGTTAATGTTAAGGAATCTTGCAAGGGACTCTATATAACTACCACTGTGCACTGATCTTTTTAAGAGTTTTACAGTCTCTTGGTACAGACAATCCAAGAGTGATAACAATAACAAAGACTGATATTACTTAAAGATAATGTGCTAAGTGTTATACATATATGCTTTAAATTGATTTTGACCTTCCCAAACTTCTCAGTAAGTTGAACTATTATGGTCCTTTGACTTGATCAAGTCTCCAAATATTCGGCTTTCCACATGCTTCAGTTTATCCTATCAGCTCTAAAAGACATCAACTCTCATTGGGACTATAGCCCTCATCTCGTAAGGACTTTTCTGCTTCCATCCCTCCTCCCTGCCCACAATCCACTTTCTATATATCAGGCAGTGAACTTTTAAAAATGCCAATTAGATCATGTAACTGACCTGTTTGAACCTTCCAGTGGCTTCCGAGTTGTACTGACATCCGTTTTCCTGCATTGACCTGTATCGCCCACACACTGCCTGCTTGTCTGACCACATCTGTCATTTCTTCGGGTCCCATTATAGCCACCAACCAGGCCTTGTTTTATTTTTCTTGAAGTTCATATTCATTCTCACCTCATGGGCTTGTCATTTCCTGTTTTTTTTTTCTTCCATGAAAGCTGTGGTCCATGTGCTTTACACGGCTGGCTCTTTTTTGGTGAAATGTTAACCTCTTCAGTTCCATCTGCTCATATGAGTACTTCTGGGAGTATTATCACAAGTTGCTACTTTTATTATATCTCTTCAGAGTCAAAACCACCCATCAGGTGACATCGGGTCTCTTTAGGCATATACCTTGGGGCAATTTGTCATTTGCACTGAGTACCACATTGGGTTCTTGGGCACAGATGTGAGGTTGAAAAAACAAACACATAATCCATTATAGTGGCGGATTTCTCCCAGGGCTTGCTCTGATGTATAAGAGAGAAAATCTGTCACATGCATGATTTATATAGGGAAAATGGTTAATCAGGAAGCTAGAAAATCATGATAACTCTTAGAAAGGGACTCATATAATATATATTTGAATACACACATTTATACATGCATAGAAAGACAAAATCACGAGTGAGTGAACACTTTGTTCGATTTTTACTGAGTAAACACTTCCATGAACAAGTGCCTATATTACGACAAGTGCATCTGAACAGGCATCCTTATTTCACTTCCATCTACTCTACCCCCGAAACCACTCAAGAGAACCATTTTTCTGACTTGTAAGAGAACAGGTTACTCCCTCATGGCTTTAAACTTTTTATATACAGAAGAATCATGCTATATATACTCTTTCATACTATCTGCTATACTGACTCATACTGTGTGGAATTTTTTTCAGTAGTATATTTTCTAAAATGTTTCCATGTTGCAGTGTGTATTTGCTGCTGGGTTTTTTTTTTTGTTGTTGTTGTTGTTGTTTTTTTAGCTGTTCTATGGTATTCCACTAACTGAGTATAACAAATATATTTCTATGGGTCATTTCCTAGGCTTTTTTTCTATAACAAATAGCAATTCTATGAACATTCTTACAAATGCTGTTTGTTGTGTGTACATTTTTTTCCCATTATATGATTAGGAATACAATTGCTTGGTCACTGGGTGTGCATTTGTTCACTTTAAGTTAACACTGCCAAACTGTTTTCTGAAGTGATTTTGCCAAATTATACTCACAACAAAAGTGTAATCCCCTTGCAATATTATTTCTTTTCTACTTTTTGAGCAAGTACAATGTAGGCATAGAGTATAACATTGGCTTAATTAAAGCCATATTCTCTAAGTGACGTTTATTCTGCTAAATCACCAAATTAAGAACTTTAAAAGAAGCAAAATGTTTCTCCCCTTTCTAAATCATTTCCAGAGGGACTCTGGCTCCAAAGAAAAGTAGAACTTTGAATATAGTAAATTGGTAGAAATTTATCATAGGCAATATAATACATAGGGAAAAAAAAACAAAACAAGGCATACTGCTCAAGACCTATGTTCAACTTTGATTCTTTTATATTCTGGCTCTCGATTGTTTAAATCATTTGATGTCTATTTCCTCAGTTTCTATATTGGTAAATTTTGAATTAAAAAAAAATTTTAGATAAATAGGTCATTGTAAATCTTCAGTCAAGCAATGCCTGGAATTCCGGTTACCATTAAGTAGAATAATCTCTATGCCAGTCAAAAAATTTAGTAAAAAGAATAAAAATCACTGCTATATTTGATGGACTTTGGTATATGCGTCTACAGCATTTTTTGACCCCAGTCATTCTTTTCAAAAACTCCTGAATGATAACTTGGAGATCCCTGTGTTTTTTCTGGAACCAATTGTACACATGATTTTAGGAGTAAAGTTGCAATTTTTAGGATTGCCCAAATTATGCATGCATTTTCCTGGCCACAGGGATTGTGTTAGTATTGAGCACTCCAATAAGTCTATTCACAGATCTCTTCTAATATTGTAAAGGAGTTATTTCTTCCTTTTAATTTTTATCACAACTTTATTGAGATAAAATTTACATATCATGTAATTCACCCATTTAGAATATGCAACTTAATGTTTTTAAGTATAGTCAGTATTACAACCATTATCACTACTTAATTTCAGATTGTTTTTAATCATTCCCCCCAAATACCTATATACTTTAGGAGTCATTGCCTGTTACCGCCACACCCTACTCTTCCCAGACCTAGATAGTCACAAGTTTTGCACATTACCGATATTTTATATAAATAGAAGCATAAAACGTGTCTTTTTGTGACTGCCATTTTTACCCAGCATAATGTTTTAAAAGTACATTGTAGCTTAGTTTTTGGTGTGAAGAGTCAGTATATATTTTGACAGTCCCTGCTGCAGAGTCTTATAATAGCTCCTAAAATTAGAAGGGGCTGAGGATCCCCTAATTGCCCCTTTTATTTTTATTACGTGACTGTGATATAAGTTAGCTTCTTGTTCTTAGCCCTGTAGACAAAGGAAGTTTTTTTTTCCTATATCATCAAAAATGTGTATATTGAGATCCTTATGGCAGAAAATGATGCTGGACTGACTTCTTCACACTCCCTCTTCTTGCATACCTTGGAGATATCTGTAGGTTCAAATTTTTGTAGCTTTACCTTCTGGTTGTCCTGTTAACTTTGATTGCTGAGCTTGGTCACAAATCAGTGACATTCAGCATTTTCGTCTACTCTGGCATCTAACTAGAAATAAGCTTGATGATAAGTGATGTTCCTTGCACAACATTTTTATCCTCACTAAAAACGACTCTTCCAATCACAGAATCAACTTTCTTTTTTATTGTTTCAAAGTTTATTGCTCTTTGATTTGCTGTGTTTCAAGGCAGGCTAGAGTTAACAGATACTATTTAATACTTCTAATATTTTCTCTCTGAAATCACATTGGCCACCCAATTTCCTTAGTTCTAAATCATTCACTGAGTATATTTTCTTCCCTTTTCTTTCCCAATATCTAAATCTGGGTGAGTCCTGCTATTACAGATTGACAAGGTGAAACCACTATGAGCAATAATGCAAATGGCAGACAAAACCGTGTGTGTGTGGGGGGGTTGCTCCTTTGATGTATAACAGCCTAGTGATGTTTTCCTTTCTGTACAAATTGATTGAATGTTTTCATATTTCTCTGTACACTTTCTGGATTACAAAATGTTAGCTTTATGGTCTTCCAGAATCTTCTACTTCAACATTTTAAACACTAGCAGCATACATGGTCTATTTTTTGCATCTTTTGAAACTTCAAAAAAATAGAAACACACACCTGGCAGAGTGTCTGGTTTGCTCAAGTTGTGTTTAATTTGAATGCCTTTCTCAGAAGCAGCATCCAAATACTCCTACACATATTGTCAGAGAGTATTGCTGCTGTAGTTGTTACCCAAGTCAGATTATTTTAATTTCATAATGATGTTAGCTTTATATCACTCTTATACTGATGCAACTGCCCCCAAAATTTCAATTTTGTATGAGCTCCACCCACTCACCCAAATAAACAATAACTAGAGCACTGATGAGCCTGGAAGTGAGAATCCTAGGCAAGATGAACAGAAAATTCGACAAATAATTTTTAATTAAATTAAATTGCTTTAGACAATACAATATAAATTAGATCTATTTTCTTCTCCATGGCTCACGTGTTATGTTTGGTTAAGACTCATTCAATGAATTCATTTTTTCTATCTTCATAAGTATTTACTATAGTTAGGGCAAGAGGGACAATAACTGAGCTACAGGAGAGTATTTTCAAGGGTGTTACATGTGCAAGTTGGAGTAGTGCCTATTATGCTAAGTCATTTCAACAGCACTAAAAAAACAATTAAGCAACAGCAGAAAATCATTTAAAGGGTTTAGCACTTCAAAATTAGAGTTGATAGTAAAAGTTCATGATAGGCTAGGGTGTAGGTCCATTGTAGAGTATATCTCCGGCATGCACAGAGCCTTGGGTTCAATCCCCAACATTGCAAACTAACTAAAATTCTTTGCACATAAATTTAAGGGTTTTTTAAAAAATCATTTTGTTTTTGCTATTAATTTAGTGACATATAATTCTAGGACAGAACATTTGAATTCCTTGACAAAGATCATACTTAATTAAAAATACAGGCATTGTTTCAGTGGCTCAGGAGGCTGAGTCAGGATGATTGCAAAGCCAGCCTCAGCAACAGTGAAGCAAGCGTTAAGCATCCAGTGAGACCTGTCTCTAAATCAGATACAAAATAGGGCTGGGGATGTTCCTCAATGGTTGAGTGCCCAAGTTCAATCCCCAGTAAACCCCTCCCTTCCCGCCAAAATACAGGCATTGTCTATATCAATAATAAACACCATGAAGACCAAAACAATAGGCTAAGGATTTAAGATGCTTTTGGATAATTCTTTCAAGATAATGTAGTTTGTGGGCAGGGGGTTTAGTAAAGGGCTTGCTTAGAATGTACATGGTCCTGGGTTCCATCCCCAGAACCAAACATGCAAAATCAAGCAAGCAAGCAAACAAACAAACAAATAAAATAGTGGTTTTTACTTGAAAGTCTCCAGCCAATTACAGAATGGAGGAAACGCACTTGAAGTCAATGATTACACAAAAATTGTATTTGAGGGGGTTTGGGGGAACAAGACATGGAGAAGAAAACAAGATACATCTAAGAATTTATATTTAAAGAAAACAAAGATTCAGAACAATCTGGCTTTCCAAAAGTGGTACTTCCTTAAATCTACCATATCTACCTTCAACATGTCTTCCCAGCCTGACCATTCTAGCAGGTCCAATTCATGGTCCACTACCTAAAACATCTCATGTGACTTTCTATAAAAGAAAGAGAAACTTGGCCAATGTAGGTTAAAGGTAGTAAGTGAAAAAACAAAATTTGATGCATTTTTTTTTTCCTGGCTGGAGAAATGGAAAGATGATCTGAATGACAAGATGCTAAATAATAAAAATGTTTTTATTGGCAAGAGGTATAAATCTTATATGAAATGTGGCTGCATCATGATTCCAGATGAAGGTGCTATTGTTTTAGTTCTCTGATAAGTCTGCTGGGGACTTTCCACCTCCCCAGGTGGATTCTGACAGATGAAAAATTTGTTCATTTCTATTATCTGATAGTCCTCTTGCTTTATGGTTTCTCTGGACATGGATCTACAAATTTGGTCACCATTGTAAGGAACTGTTACAAAACTGCTGCTCATTTTCATTATTTACTCTAAGACAAGTAAACTAAAGGTTGATTTCCCAAATATCCTTGAGGTTTAGCAAGAATAACTCCCAGATATGCTTGAGACTCATTCCAACTATTAAGCACATGGTAGGTTCAGCTGGAAGTACTGTGTTAAACAATTTTAATGCATTATTCTATTGAATCCTCAAAGCTACTTCAGAATTGATTTATATTTATATCCCCATTGAATGGATTAGAAAACTGAGGTTCAAGGATGGGTAATTTAGCAGATTGGATCACACATTTACTGAAATTCAAACCTAGATCTGTTTTCATCATCTGCTAACTACTTTGTTTCACTGCTTCCTTCAAGAAAGGAATATGTCTGGTTGATAGTTATTTTTCTTTATTTCTGCTTCTTCCACTGCCTTCTTTTTCTGGGTCTTTTTTCCCTACAATTTCTTTCCACAGAAATAACTATAGTGTCTATTACATGGTTCTTCAGCAGTTAAGCCACACAGCCAGCTCACTGATCCCTGTGGTGAAGCTTTGTGGAGTGGTGGAATGGCTACTCAGCCTACTGGCACATGGAGTCCACCATGCTGATGCCAGCTCTGAGGTGCCATGGGCCAGAGCACACCAACTTGTTACCCCCCAGTGGTCCAATCCAGGCCGATATGGATGCTCACAGCAGAATCCTGTTTCACACAACACCCTCAAGAAACCAACATAGCTCGGCAGCTCAGAACCCTGACATCCACTATCCCAGGACTTCAAACTTCTGCTTCCTGACCAGAAGAGAAAATGGGAGTGGGGAAGACCTGAACAAAAGTTCAGGTTCAAGAGTCAATCAATAGCCTTAGTATTTTTCCAAAATTGATTAGCATAAATTTTGGACTAACAAACAGCATTAATACTTTTCCAAACCATTGTTAGCATAAATTTAGACCAATAATGTTGATCCAAGTGTTATTTATATAAATCCCTAGACTAGCACACTCAGGTAGCAATCCTCATCTGGTTCTCCCTTCACCATGGTCCTCTCTGGCCCAGCAAGTTCTGTTTTCATTCTTCAATAAATCCTACTCCTTTTACTCTTGAGTTTTACACTTCAAATTCACAAGAACCCAGAAAGGAATAATTGGCAATGAGCTGCTGGGGTCTGCGGCAATACTAGAGGGCAGAGCCTGCCTCCAATAGCTACAGTATTCTCAGCTGTAGAGATCTGCAGCTTATGCAGATCCCACCCATTTTGAAACTCTGGTTTCACCTGGTCAAGCAAAGTTAATTTTATTGTCAATGTATTTTACCTTTGTCATATAGTGTTTCCTCAAAGTAAAAAGAATTACTACCTGATGATAGTAACTTAATTTATATTCTTACACTAAGAAAATATAAGGTATTAGCTCAGAATATATGACATTAAAAAAACAATAATTTATTGCTTAAACATTTTTATTATGGGACTATAGAACAAGGCAGCATGGTGGTTATTTAGAAATGACTTTGTATTTCCCATTCTTTCATATCTGCATAAAGCTAGGATCCAAGAGCTTAAAACTTAATCAGTCATGATAATGACAACTAGTAACAGAATCAGGTATCATTTTTTTCCTTTTTAATAACATTTCAATTGTTTTCCTCTTTTTTCCACTTAATTCCATTCTTCTGAGCTTGTTCTACATAGATAGATGTAGATATGTCTTAACAATGATATGAACCATTGTGACCATTTACTTCTCTTCTAAATTCTTAGCATGAATTAAAATGCTTTAGTCATTGTTTTGCCTAAGAGCTCTATTTCTAAAAGAAGAATTTACATTTCTAACTCTGAAACAAAAAAAATGACATATAAAATGACAGATATTAAGAGAGAACTTCAGTTTTGACAGTTGTTTTTTTAAAAAAATCAATGTCTGTTAAGAGAACCTATTTATAGAAATTCTAAATAAACTCAATTTGTTGTTACTTAAAAAATGTCACATCCTTATTAGATAGCTATTTAGGACAAAAGAAAAAAACATTCTCCATGCCCTTTTGGCTGGACCTATATCAATACTTTAAAAGGTTTTGCTGCTTTGAAACACAGGATTGGTTTTCTGACAATGATTTATGTACTAATATCCCCCAGAATATTGCCTCTTTTTTATAATCATAAACCTGTTCAAGTTTGGATCTTGGAGGTAAATATGCCAATATAAAACATGCTGACCCTAAAAGAGGTATTAGGATCACACATAAGCACACTTACAGGTAATAGAAAAAGCTAGAAGTAAAACATAGAAAGAAAAACAACTCTGATTCCATGAAGCCACCTAGTTTTTAGACAATAAGAACATTTTAATTCATATTTTTGGACTAACTGGATGGAATACCTGGGCTTTCTGAGAGTATTAATGATTTGATGCCTTAGACAGGCCAGGTAATTTTGCACGCTTTAAAACAAAATTTAACAACTTTGGGAAGAGAAGCTGAGACTAGGCAGAAAAAGAAAACAGGGAGACATTATCAGTCCTTTCTTATACCATGCTAACCAATTAGTCTGATTGAGAAATTGAATGCCCCTTTCCAGAAAGACCTGGAATATAATAGGACCCACCTTTTTTCGAGCACCATTTAGTAATCATATGTAATTCAAGAATGGCCTGTGGGATTCTCATTAACCTCCAGACTCACCCTACATGATTTATCAATATCTTCCTTCTAACCATATCCAATACTCTGCTCAAGATGGGTTTTGGTAAGTGCAATGCTATTCATCTTCTTATACTCCAGGGGCTGCGTCAGCTTCCTGGTGACTCTTGTAATTTGTACTCCTATTATCACTGAATTTCCTCACTCCTGCTTCCCTCCACTGGAAAATGCGAATGGGTGCTTTAGATAAACCATCTTCAAAAACATCTGAGAGCTAAGTCCTTTCAGAAAGAAATTAAGAAAGATCACCTGACATAAAGTGTCTTTATCAAGGCACAGAGAATACTACTTTATTTTTTACAATTATTTGGTTTTCACAAAGATTTCATTTTAATTTCCCTGACCTCAGTGATTTAAGTATTAAAATTACTATAAGTGGTCCAATACTAACTTTATTGGACCACTTATAGTAATTTCATGAGACCTTCCACTCATGTGAAACAGAAATACGAATAAATTTAAAAATGCTTTTACTCCACAAAAGGAAAATCTTCAAAAGGTTTTCATAAAAATTTCAAATTCATGGTAACTAAAAGAGAATTTTATTTCTCTTAAATTCTAAATGAAAATGAAATGAAACTAAATCAATTTTTCATCGTATCTTTTTTTTTTTTTTGTACTGGCAATTGAACCTTGGGTGCTTTACCACTAAGCCACATCCCCAGTCCTTTTTCTTTTTTCTTTTTAATTTTTTTTTTTTTGAGTCAGGATCTCACTAAGTTGCTTAGGGCCTCGCTAAATTGCTGAGGCTGGCTTCAATTGTGATTCTCCTGCCTCCTTCTCTTCAGTGGCTGAGATTACTAGGCCACCATCCCCATTATATTTTTAATCTTAACATCATTTTCTCATTAGCCTAATCCTGAGACATAGGAATATCTTCCTAGATTTCTCTTGGTTACCTTCCACAGTGATTAAAGCAACTCATACTGTCTTGAACATCTAGCAGTCTCCTCCTCGTCATCCTCATTACCCATCCTTATTCTCTTTTCTCATTCTTCCTGCTTGGACACTTGTATTATCTTCTTGATTGAAACTTGTATTGATCCTCTTAATTATCTTAATCTTCCCTCTCTGCTTACTTTTCTCCAAACCATCCTCAATGTCATCTCAAGAACAATTTCAACAACACAATATCTAGTTCATCAGTTAGAGGTTAAAATATAAATCTTTTGCATAATATATTATTTTTATTATGAAACTTACATAAATGTGTCTCCCCTGATTCTGTACTCCAGTTTCCCTCTCTGAGTTATTCTGTGTTGCCGGACCCTGTCAACCTCCCTCATGCTTTCCCTCACATTCCTTTCATCTGTCCTGCACATTGCTGACTGATACCCAAGTGCCTGTTCATCCTGTCAGTCTTAGCTCCAGATCCTCTGCTCCGTAAATATATCTTGGATTTTCCCAAGTAACTACCAACAACCTGCCTAAGTTCTTCTGGTGGCTGGAATCTAAATTAATCATAGCAACAATACATTGCACTGTTAGCTTTTGATGAGCATGACTATCTGCATTCTATAAAGTCCCAAAGGCAGAGACCAATTTCCTCAATACAACCATTAGTAATTAACATAGAATTTGAACAAAGTGGACTCATAGTACACATTTTGTGGAATACAGGAATTTGTCAAAAAAAAAATCCCCTCAGTGAAGACAAGGATAGATAAACACATTGTGAGTTTTTTTTGGAATGTGATTAAGAGGGAATAATTCCTTATTTACAGCCACATCATAGACTCTACTTCTTAAAACTATTTGGTCTTTGTGAGAGACAAACTACATAGGATGCTTATGTTGCCACATTATCTGCCAATAGTGATAACTAGAGGGTAATAAGAGAATCATTTCCCACTGGTTTTGAGACAAATATCAGGTGGAATATCTTGTCTATTAGAATGTAGAAATTCTAAATCCAGATGTTAATACTTGTTCTGTGACTCCCAAGTTGTAATAGAAATGTACATCTTATTTTACTAAGGTACTAAGTGAATGATAAGCTACTCATCTTTATTTTTCCTTGTGAAGAACAAGATAAGATAGGTATGGAATCTAAAAACAGATTTTGATTTTAGCAGGTGAATAGTGAATATACTGATTAGATAAAATAGGTGGTTTCCAGGGATGCAGAAAGAATTACTTTATACAGAAGTTGAATTTCTTTTCTGTGAAACAGCAAATTTCAAACCTTTTAAATAGAAAATGACCATGTCAACTTACTTTGACTTAATAACTTCTCACATGATAAATTGCTTCTTTTGCCAGTTGCTATTTCATGATGATCCCAAGATGCCAAATTTATGAACACAATAGGAGAGATATCATTAAAATAATTTATTTTGGGGTCTTTCCTGATTCAGAATATATTTTGGAAAATATTCTTATGTTGACCTCTTGTGTTAGTCAGCTTTCCTTGCAATAATACGTGCCTGAGATAATCAGCTAATGAAGATGAAAACTTTATTTTTGTCTCAGTTTTGGAGGTTTCAGTTCATGGACTATTAAGCCCATGACTTTTGGGCCTGAGGTGAGACAGCATACCTTGGGAGTACATGGTAGAGCAAAGCCAGTTCCATTCATAGTGGCCAGGAAGTGAAAGAGAGAGGAACAGGAAGGCTGCCATCTCAATATGTCCTCCAATGTCATGCTCCAAATGACCTAATTTCCTTCCCTTAGGCCCCACCTCCTAAAAGGTTCAACCTCCTCTCATTTGCACCAAGGACATGAGGACCAGGCCTTTAGGGGAAGATACAAAGTAAAGATACAAACTATAGCAGAACTTGATGAAAAAAAAAAACTCACACCAAATTTACTTCTAAAAATCTTAAAGATAGCACAAATGCATAAAGTACTTCTAAAAGTATATGCATATAAATGTAATTGCAGCCAAGAGTAAGTTAACATCATGGGTGTCTGAGAAGAATGAAGAAGATAAAACTTGCTGCTAAATTTCTAAGAAAAAATTCAGAGTTCAAGAGAAATGCTGGCATGGGTGAGGTGTAGTGGTATGTAAAAATAATTCTCCCACACACATCATTGGATTTATGCATTTGGGGTGCCCCCTTCCTTCTCCATGCACCTGCTAGCTTTATTTACACTTACCCTCTGATCTCTGGTCAGTGTTTTGAGTTGAGAGTTTAGAGCAAATAGATACTTTCTCTCCAATGGCTCTTTTGAGTGAATGTAGCATGTTGATGGCAAAGGAAGAGAGAGAGAGAGAGAGAGAGAGAGAGAGAGAGAGAGAGAGAGAGAGAGAGCACCTAGCTGAGATGCTGTTTCCTGGGAAATGGGAGGGAATCTGTGCACAGTTCATCATCTTCCCAGGAATAACACAGAGCAGAGATGAGACTCTCTTTCTCCACCTTTTGCCTCTTTTCCCTCTTGTAGCTTCAAGTCTGGAGGAGTAAAAAGGAGAAGGAGAAGGAAAACAGAGAGGTGTCTAGGAACTACCAGTTCTTTCTCCAGACATGTTGTCTGGTGTAGACAGGGAAGGAAGAACTTTAAATCTTAAAGAAGTTTTGGGGTTTTCTTATCAGTTCCCTGAATATAACTATTATTGGAATGACTGGTGTCTTGTATCCACTGGAGAGACTAATGTGACTAGAAACCTTTATATAAAATCAGACAATGACAAAAAAAAGTTATGATCTCCGTGGTGTGAGATCTGACACAGAAAAGTTAAAAAAAAAATCAATCCCCACTGAAAGGGACAGTTGTTTTACAACATACTTGTTGCTGTTTTGTGAGTTGTGTGTGTGTGGAAGTGTTTCAGTTGACAAGTATGCTTTGTAAACTCTACCTACTGCCATGACAAAGAAGAAGGGTTTATTTTATTATTTTACTCCACTTTACAGAAATTCTCTGCATATGGAGCATACTAGACTTAATTTATACAGGATAATAATCCCAATCACTGGTTTAAATATGGATAAACATTTTGCTATTGTACATAGGATATATTAATGAATGTGGTAAGCTTTATTCTTCCGAACCTTCAGTGAGGTAAATTTTAAGATAGGCACATTTTCTAAATCTGTGTTTCAGTTCTGTTTACAATGCATTTGTAAATGCAGCATTTTGTCTGTGTCTAAGATGTTTATATTTTTGGAATATGAGTATTGGGGGATAATTTCCATTAAAACTGCATTATATTCATCCATAATTTACAGTACTGTTATGAGGCTCAAATGAGATAATGATGCACATTACCATCTTTGGCAACTTAAAAAAGTGTTAGGTATTATAAATACTATTATTATTACTTAAGTACTAACAATTACTCTATACTAATGACACAAAATAATTTTATAGTAAACTTTAGTGCCTTTTTAGCATAAGGAATATGTTATAAAGACACCAGTGTATTAGACTGCATTATTTGTTTTGACTTTAAAAAGCCATTTCATTATAGCTTTTAGATTTGAGTAAGAATAAAACTAGAAATTTGACCATATCACAAAACACCTGTATTTTTACCATATTGCTTGGCATTTTGAGTATTCTATAATTTAAAAATGGCCTATTTTAAAATATCCTTCAGTATATGCCAAACCAATATATAGAAAGATAGGACATATTACATGAAAAAAAGTCAGAAAGTTATTCTTGTTGATTGCCTCTTAATTTCCTCAGAGTTAGCCAGTTTTATATGATGGAACATATTCTAATAACTTATTTTATTTAATAGAATAATTCTTAACATTCATTCTATAATTTTACCTTCATGTCTAGTGATCATTTGTGATTATCAGCTTTTTGTACTGCTTCATGTCAATCCTACATAACACTCCATTGTCAAGAAGTAATTTATTATATCTGTCTCCTGCATTATCATATTACCATTATTTTTAAAACTTAAGTGGACTTTTATATATATATATATATATATATATATATATATATATATATATATATATATGAATCTGAAGCTGTCACTTTTATATTTGTTAAAGTTTTTATAGAAGTGGGCTTGCTTATGTGTTCATTTAATTAATTTTAAAATATATACTTCTAGATTACTTTCCCAAAATAGATACAGATATATATCCCACCAACAATGGATGCCAATATCTTTTCCATTGCACTAACATAGGATTTTGTGAAATGTTTTATTTTTTGTCCTTTGGGCAATTTAGAAATAAAACATTATTGCTGTTTTATAGTATTATTTGTTTCTCATGGATATGTCCTGATAATGAATTTGCAAATTTATTTTAATTTTCTTTTTATTGTTTTTTAATTCTTGCACATATAACTTATGTGCAAGAATTTAAAAGAAATACTGGTCTCTATTTTATTGATTATTAGCAGGGTTTTTTTTATTATTATTTAGATTAAACCTGTATCTGCCTAATGTTCCTTCTGTAAGAGCAGAATTTCTCAATATTGGCAGACTATCAATTATTCCAATATAAGTTATTTATTTGCACTTTCTCATATTCAAAAATCTTAACTTTTAAATGTTTTTATAGTACATTTTATAGTACATCTCAATTTTATGAAATGATTTTGATAAACTAAAAATCTTGAGAAATGAACAAATATAATAGAAGTCAAAGTAAAAATTGTCAGATGAAGTTATTAGAATACAAATTCCAGGAATGACTGTTTATATCATATTTATGATAAATGTGAAATTTTAAATTACTAAGAATATTGTTAACAAATAAACCTGATATTAAAAGCTTTATCTGAAAAATATCACTATTTGTATTAACATTGATTCTGTGTAGATTTAGATATTGAAAATAAACTACTGATATGCTAAAAATAAATGATTTTCATTTTTGAGTGATATTATTTGAAGAAGAATGAAAAATCGATGATTCCTAAAGAAAAAATATTAGAATCATGAGAATAAACAATGAAACACACTAGAAACCAAAAGACAGATGAAAAATTCCAAAAATATTTATAACTTATAAATAATTTTTAAGAAACCTATAGCAACTGAGTTTACTTTAGAAACAAATAAATCATCTTTTGGTAATATTTTCTTTAGACATTTGCATCCTATATTTTGATGCCAGAGATATTTTGATAAGGCCACTATTACCTTTTAATTTTTTTTCAGAATTCATTGATTTAATATTTTTCAAAAATATATTTTTGTTGTTTTTCTCCTCTGATATTAAAATAAATGCATTCCTTTAAGTGATTGAACAAAAGATTTAAAGAGAAATATAAATATCCAAAATCCAAGAATAATCATTTTCAATATATTTGTCTTTATGGTTGTTTACCCCTGTTTCCTTCTCTTTCTTCCTCCCTCCCTGACCCTGACCCTTCCTTCTTTCTTTTATAAGTCAAAGTATCTGCACACTAACAATCATCATGTTTATTTCCAAATTTTTTAACAAATTATTGAGTTGGACAATGGAGTGTTATTACTTTTTATTATCCTTTTTAATCTTTTTATTGTGAGATTTTCATTTACCAGTCTTTTTCTGAAAAAAAAACCCTCTCATTTACTTCAATTTGAATTTATCACCTTGTTAGTAGTTTATCTCTCATTTTTTAATGATTTGATTTTTAAGGTAACTTTCTAATGATTTATTGTACCTATTCATTGTCTGTTTCTCTTTTTCTCTTTCTTTCTATCTCTCCGTCTCTCTCCATAATTTAATTCTTTTCTTTATATTGGAAAATTTCTTGAAATAATCTATTGTCCAATGTACTAAAATATGTCGTTTTCTTTACAATGTATCTTTTAATTACTCATTTGTGGTGTTACATAATCTAAATTATTTTCCTAATGCTATCTGGCTTGCTTTTTTATTTTGTAAAATTTTCCCTTAATCTTGAGTTTAAGATATAGCTAAACATTTCCTCCTGTACCTTTAGAAAATCATCATACAGGTGGATTTAATCAAATGCCCAGAAGAACACTGATTGGAACAATTTTCCCTCCTGGTATCTTCTTCCTAAATACGCTTCATCTTTTCTCTTTAAGGTAGAACAAGCAAATCATTTAACAAATCTGATAGCAATATAAGTAATACATTTCCAATGCATTTAGAGATACTGAGCAGGACAGAGTAGGTGAGGTTCCTAACTTTATGTTGGCATTTCAGGCCATACCTCAGTGCTGCTTGGCAACTGCATCTGAACTGAAATTGCTGAAAAGGCATTAAGCTGGTAATGAAAGACTAAAGATGCTAGTCATAGCGTCCAAATGCAATTGGAATGGTAACTATGACTACTGAAGAGAAAGAACAGGTAAATACTTAAAGAAGCATGTGAAATAGGGGGTTGATAAAGCGAACAAGGCAAAAAGCTGGCAGGGGGTGTGCTAAAGAAAAAACTGTGAACAGGCCTATGACCAGGTGTCGCACATACTGGGAAATGCCACAAAATCTAATGTAGCAGACAGGAGACAGGTGAGTTGCATGTGAAATTACTTCTTTCTCAAGTGACTGGGTTTTGATGCTATATAGGTTAGTTATGTTGGCTAGTCATTGAATAGCAGAGAATTCATTTCAGTTTTGTATTTTTCTAGGTCAATGTCTTGACTTCTGTTAACCTAATACTTTTATAGGCCCAATTTTCAATGGGATTTTCTTTGACATTTAGCAAAATCAATTAAGTAATTGTCACAGGGAAGGCACCTAGTTGGCTCATGGCAACAGATGAACCTAAATGACAACATGTTTGTGCTACTAGATATTTCCTTTAAGTAGAGCAGAACAAAAGCTATACATTATAGGAATCACACCTTTGGATGTTACTAATTTGCTTATCTCTGTTAGTACTAGCTTAGCTACTACTGAACTAGTCTCTCAGTGGTTAACTGGATCAATTAGAGGTTTCTTGCTTCAGGGTATACTCAGTCATGTTAAACAAACTTAGAAATTTCAATAAAATGATAGGATTTCCAAAACTGTCAATGCAGCTACATTTCTGTAACACTGGAATTGACCATTAAAACCATCGCAACCACAATCAAATAATGCACATATAACTACTGTCACCGTAAAACCACTAAATGCCTTGAAAAGAATTCACTTTGTATGTTTTAAAATGCAAATTCTGTAAATACATTTCTTTTCCTTACCACTGAAATGTAATGATATAGTCTAGCCAAAGGAAATAGATCAAATTAATACAAATAAATTAATAATTGATTGTAAAGTACCCTCTCTGGGCTTGGGACTGTTAGAAGTCAAAGGGGATTTAAAAACAAGTGTCAAGGAAGAAGTTTGTTTGCAACAAACCTGCAGATAAGAGAGATGATTATGATGTGAGAGATATCATTATATTTCGATAAAGAAGATTGTTTGTGGAATCCAAATGCTTGGATTTGAATTTTTCTAAAGATCTTATAATTAGTCAAAGGAACCTTAGGGAGAGGTTAGGTAACAGTGTTATGTAAATACTTCAACTTTCACAGATTTGAATCCTGGCTCTGTCACTCATATACTGTATAGCACTGAATAAGTGATTAAATTTTGACTTAGTGTTCTTATCTGTAAAATGGGAATAATAACAGCATTTACCTTATTTCATTAAGTTATTAACCTTAAGTTATTGTAAGTATTGAATGTGTTTAATTTTTAATATGATTGGAATGCATCTGGCATATACATGCTAAACTAGTGACTAAATCATGTGTAATAATTAGAAAATAATAGGTACTATGTGGCGAAATATAAACAGTATGTACTATTGGCAACAACAGTAGTAATACCAACCACTGGCTATTGAAAGATGATTTTGCATTTTACACTCCACTAAACCTCTATAAGCGTTATCTGAATTCTCATAAAAATTCAGTGAATGAGCTGTCATTATCTTCATTGTACAGGTAAGAAAATAAGCTTTAGAGAGGTAAAGTAATTTAACTGGCAGAGCTGAGATTAAAACCATGGTTTTTCTTATTTTAGGAAGATCAGTTCAAAGTAGAATAATCAAGGATTCCTCCCTACCTCCCCTTTTTCTTCCTTCTTTCCTTCAGACGTGTTTGTTTGATGCTAACAATACAACAGGCACAATTCAAGGCATTAGAGTCCTAACAAGGACAGGTAAATTGAATAAGGTGGAGAGTAGGGACTAGGCTAGGGTTTGTGAAATACACCATAAGGAAATGATTGACAACACACAAAAAGAGAGGGTGTATAGTAAGAACACATGTTCAAGCTCTGACTCAAGTGTACTAAATGCTAACTTTTTAAAACCCATATGAACATTTCTGTTTGACTTGGCTGGAGAAAACATAATTTACTTAGTTCAATACTCCATATTATTTTGAAATTCAAGCAAAAAAAAAATAAAATGAAGAAACTTCCTGAATCCTGCATTATTCTGGAACACCTTCCTTCCATCACCTTACAAATCCTCTTCAACCTCTTTCTCATTAGCTTGAGCCAAGTCTCCCCTCCACCAAGTCATCTCTTTATAAACTTTGGAAGTCACAGAGGCTCACCAACTCTCAGTGCCCTACCCTTGACTCTCAGCCAAGGGCCCTGGAGAGTGGAGGAGACTGACTGTTCTTCTTATGAGGACTCTCTTGTCACTGCTTCTGGTGAATTCTTTCCATGGAAGAAACAATTCTCCTCAAACATTATCTGTGGATAAGTCTAACCCTTGAATGTGTATGCATATTCTGCAGAGCTCATGCTAGCTATGTAAAAACCAGTGCTGCTTTTGTGTCATCCTCTCTTTGATTCTTTATCTACCTCCCCAGTACACAACAGTTTTACAAGTTTCATGTGCCTGGAATATAACTTACTAATCAATATCTCATTCACCTCTACCTGCATTCATAACAAAAGCTAGTCTCTGACACTCTGAAGGTCTATGTTCTTGGAACTTGAAAAACTAAAGACTTTACCAAAAAGTCTCTTTTTTATTTTGATGATAAAGCTAAATCTTGGACACTTTCTCTCTGTTTCTGAAGTCATAATCACTGAGAGAATGCAGTATGTTCTCCAGTTTTTTTTTCTGTTCATTTTTCTTCTTGTTTCATTTCTCTTACACACATACACACATAAACAACACATAACTGGAACTTTTAAATGGGAAAAATTGAATCATATGTAATACCCTTATTCTAAAAATCTTATAATTAGAGGAGCCTTAGGGAGAAATTACGTAACAGTATTATGTAAATACTTTCACTATAAAAAGGTGCCAAATATCAAGAATTTACAATTTTCAATAGTCTCTGCATTTATTTACAGGATTGACAAATCTTGAGAGGATATTTATAGTGCATTCTTCTTAAGATTTACCTCCTCTATTTTTCAATTTTCAAATTCCCTAAAGTATATCCTGCAGACTTTCCTTGCTTAGTCACTAAAGGGGAAAAAAGTCACTAAAGGGCAAAGAAAATGAGGTCTACTAGAAGTTCCAGCCTCTGGACCTGAAGAAATATAGGCATGAATAACCAAAGTTTCCAGTGGCTCAGGAGGCTGAGGCAGGAGGATTGAGAGTTCAAAGCCAGCCTCAGCAACAGCAAGGCACTAAGCAACTCAGTGAGACCCTGACTCTAAATAAAATACAAAAAAAAGGGCTGGGATATGGCTCAGTGGTTGAGTGCTCCTGAATTCAATCTATTCCTCCACCTCACCAAAGGGGGGGTGGGGAAAAAACCAAGGATCTAGGTAGAGCAATTCCTTTGTCTCTTTATGGTATTCCTATCCCCTTTCACCCCACTACTTTAAAGTCCTGAGAAATCACCTAGTTTGCAATCCTGTCATGTAAAAATGCTTTTAGAAATACTATTATTTTCCCTGTGTATTAGACAAATGTACTGAGAAAAACAGATGCAAAGTAAATTAAAAAAAAGGGGGGGACATTGGCAAATTGGATCACCACCAACTTATGTACCTTTCAGTGGCTTCATTTAATAGCTAATTTTCTAGGTTAATTTAACTGTAATCAGTAAACTGCTAAAGAGATTAGTACAGGATCACATTTGAATTTAAATGTTAAAATTACCTTAGAGTCCATCACTCCCCTATCATTTCTTTATCCCAAAGCCTGCTGTGTTGCATCGGCCATAAATTTTCCATTTTCTCCAGAATCCTGCAGAGCTCTAAGTATTATAACATCAGTGCTTTGTTAATGGCCTTGGATAATCAGTAAGATTCTCATTGGAGTTGAAATACACATGAGGTTAAGTCTTGGGTTGCCCTTTCTTTAGTTTATGGCCGTCTAATGGTGATGGAGCAGTCATTTCACTATCATTTTATATTTTAAAGCTATTAATGTTACTCATACCTATAATGAAAAAGACAAGAACTTTTACTTGTTTGGGGTTATAGTTAAGTGTCTTGGGAAGGGTAATTGATTGTTAGGTTCATCAGAAAGAGAATACCTATCATTTTCTCAAATATGTTCTCTTTAAATGGTTGAAACGCTGCCAGAAAATCTAGGAACAGTGGTTGAGTATAGCATTAATTTTAGAGCAACTTCATACAGGATTGGTGATTTAGACATGACTGTTAGCAGAATTATCACTGAGCAGTTCTATAGAAAATAACTAAATTTATAGTTACTGAAAATGTAGTCAACCATGAGGAAAGGTGCAGAACTGAAGTTCTGTAGTTCATGTTGCAAATTTCGCTGGGATATGGTAGCAATTCCACAGAACTAAAAGATGTGGTTTGTTACTTACCTATATGGGTTTACCCTGACAACCTCTACTTTTTATTTTTTAACCCCAGAATATTAGAGGTAAAACCTTACAATGTGTCATGTTTACACTATACACTTACAAACATACTTTTTTTCAGGGTGTAATTTTGAGATCTAAATGAAAATAGGGAAATAGGGGAAGACCCATTAAATGATTTTCTATTTATTCATGAACTAGCTAATTTTACATGTTTGCTTTGTTTCTTATTGATTCCATTCATCTGGGCTGAGTTGATATAGATATCATTTTGATGTAGGTAGAACAATTTGGTAATAGGGTAATCCATGGACATTTTGTAGGTGACGTGCAAGTTAACTTTTGTTATTTTCTCAACTTTCTTTAACTTTCTTGCTTTATTTGGAGATATAAAAAGAGGGAGAAAAAACCTTTTTGTCCCCACAGAGCTGTAGGAATTGGTATTATTTTATCTTTGCAAAATAATTAACCTTGTTTAGGGGAACCTGCCCATTTTAAACTGAAGCTTCTTTTTTTCATTGTCATTTCTATACATTCCAGAAAAGCTGTATACACTGACAGGGGATTCAGAGAAATGTTGAACTTGTACATATAATCTTCCAATTAATCCTGTGAAATTCTGTACTCTATATTCTATTGTAGGCATATATTTTGAATTAAAACTAAAGTTAATGATATTTTAACTGGAATGAGTTTTATAATTGGCAGTGAAGTCTATATTAGTAAAATGAGGAGACTTTCCAGGAGAAGCTCCCTTGAAGTGTTTTTGTCATTAACCGATTTATAAGATTTACACAGGGAGAAAAGTAAAGGGGAGATACCTGTGATCTGGCACAGCAACAGAAACTTCTAGTTCCCCTTATGCACTTATTCAGGTTTCATATCTACTTCTAGAAGATCAGCTATCTTGTCCTGTTTGCATTTATTGTAAATGCAAATATTCCATTACCAGTTTGTAAGGAAAGAAACACGGAGTAGGAAACATGCTTTATTCAACTTTAGAAGTGAATGAATGAATAAATGAATGAATGAATGAATGAATGAATGGATAGAATGTGAAGCATTTGCCAAAGAAAGAAGAAATGCTTGCCTTGACAAGCACTTGTGATGGTGATGTCTCTGCCTAGGTGGCTGTTGCAGGCTTAGTTTTCCATGAAGCAGTTTTTCAGGATGGAGTTTATCAATCAAGGCGCTTATTAAGGACAGATCTTAGAATCAACATTCATGAATGGGATGGGGTGAAGCAGAAAATTATGACTTCTGGCACCCCCTGTAGGTAGTTCTGGAGCTAGAATGGCATTCAGTGTTATAGACCAAGTTGGTCAGGATTTTCTTTATTTTCCTGTACTGATGAATCTTTGGATATAGGCATCCTGGGGTGGGGAAAGAACTTGGGGCCAGAGGATCTCTGGAGAGGCAATTCTTTTAAAGGCTCCAGCAATTGAAAGTCATTTGCTGTCAACACTCCTTGGAGATGGAACAACAAATCATTCATTGATGATGGGAAACTGGACAGGACATTACATTGTCCACCATATTAGGATGGACAAGGTTATAAACACTTTCGCAAGTCAGAAAGAAAGATTTAAAATGAATAAAATTATGAATGATGACTATGTGACCTTTCTCAAAACACAATTATACCAGGTAGTATGTAGGTTGCATACAATTGGAAGGAGAGATCAAAGCCATCAATTTAGGAAGCTGTTTGAGTGACACATTAACAGTCATGGGAGTGACCATGGATTGAACGTGGTGTATGAACAGATTGAACGATTGGGGAGGCCAAGTCAGCAACTCTTAATCCTACTGTAAGGGCCAGAGACTTAGTATCTATTTTGAACATATTATTCTTATTATGTTTGAAGTTATGATAATTTTATTCTGTAGAGAAAGAAAGATTCTTTGAGAGATTAAAAGAGATGTCCAGTTGTTTTCTGATGCAAAGTATGGAAGATCACGTCAGTCCAACTGTGGAGACTGGGCATTTTCTCACCACATCACATACCTCTTTGGTCAAGTGACAAGCCACAGCATATATGTCATCTTTGAAGCCTCATTTGATGAAAGAATGTTATGGACTTGCTTTGGCAAAAAGTAAAGCAAGGCAATATGCTAATTTTTAATAATGAAGAACAAGAATTTGTAAAAAGATGCAATCATTTATCAGATTACATAATAAGCATCAAACAATAGCTAATGTATTACCTCATTGTGTGTTGTTATTATACTTTGAAAACACACATTAGTCTTTATGAGAACTCTATAGAAAAGATATCATTATAATCTTTATTTTATAGATGAGAAAAAATGGATTTTTAGAGAATTCAAATAAATTATTTGAGGTTAAATAACAACTCAATGGTGGAGTCAGAACTTTTTATCAGGCCCTGCTGAATTCAAAGCCCATGGTCATTATAACAACATATTATACCTTGTTAAGAATTGCCAACCAGCTAGGCACAGTGACACAGGCCTTATAATCAGCTACTCAGGAGGCTGAAGCAGGAGTATTAGGAGGCTAGCTTGATGAACTTAGTGGGAACTTATCTCAAAATAAAATTTCCAAAAGGACTGAGGATGCAGCTCAGAGATAGAACATTGCTGAGTTCAATTTTTGGTACCGTTAAAAATAAAAGAATCACCACCAAATCAACAATTGGATTATTTTGTTGCTAATTCATTTAAACTAATATTTTGTGTGGTGGGTACTGGGGGTTGAGCTCAGGGGCTCTCAACCACTGAGTCACATCCCTCGCCCTAGTTTTTATAGTTTATGTAGAGACAGGGTCTCACTGAGTTGTTTAGCTTCTCACTTTTGTTGAGGCTGGCTTTGAACTCAGGATCCTCCTGCCTCAACCTCCCAAGCCTCTGGGATTGCAGGCATGAGCCACTGTGCCTGGTAAACAAATTTTTAATCTATATCTTTATTTCTTGAGTATCATCCATGCCTTTGATGACACACTTTTTATTAATTCAGTCTGACTTGCTATCATTTTGTGAATTGGGCAACTTTCAGTTGCCAAAAATTTATATAAGATGCAAATATATATATTTAAATTGTTTACATTAGGTTGTAACCTGCTGAATTTGTTCCTCTTAGGATGGTCTAACAAAGTACTACAAAATAAGGTGGTTTAAAATAACAGAATTTTATTTTCCTACAGTTTGGGAGTTTGGAATGAGTCTGAAATAAAGATTGTAGCAGGTCCATCTAGCCTCTGAAAAGTGTAAGAGAATCCCTCCTTGCATTTTCCTAGCTTCTGCTGGTTTGCTAGGAAAACGTAGTATTCCTAGGCTCCAGATGTGTCACTCCAACCCTCTGTCTTCACATGGAGTGTCTTCATCTTTACATAGCCATCTTCTTCTAAGGACATCAATCATGTTGGATTAAGAGCCTACCCTATTCCAGTATAATCTCCTCTTAACTAATTAGATCTGCAACAAATGTATTGTCAAATAAAGTCAAATTCTGGAGAATGGGGCACAAGAATATCAACAAGAATACCAATATATCTTTTAGGGAGATACATAATTCAACCCATCACAACTGGATACATAAAATCAACCTTTGTGGCTAAAATCTTTTAGGGATTTTGCCATGTTTAGTTATAAAAGTTGGACAAAACTTTGCTAGAAGCTATGTATTTCACATAAAATGCCTTATAGTAATTAATACATGTGAAATTAAGCCATATGGATTTGAGGGAAAAAAACCCAAATTATTCCTAATAGGCTAGAATCTCTTCTAGGATTGAAATTTTAACATATACCATTGGGTATTCTCCTGTGGGAAGCAACAGATATTACTTATGATTTTGTTATTTACAGGGGGCTGCATTTTTCCTTTTTTCAATCAAGTAAGTTCTCCTACAAAGCTCTGTAAGGTAGGCTCAGGGAATTTATTCCTACTAATGTATTTTATTAAAATTACACTTTTATTATCTATACTGTAAATAAGATAGACTGGAGAGGCATTTCCAGATTACTTTTTCTTTTAGCTTTTGTAATTTGGATTTCTCTTTTATATGCTTGAACTTGTTAGATGTAGATATCAAAGAATTTTAATATTTAATTTCCCCTTAGGAATACAGTGGCCAAGGTTTTATGTTTATTAAATTGGTCTGAGGGCAGGCAACTCTGGAATCAGATATTATAAAGCATGATCTGTATTTGGATATTAATGAACCATGTACAAATTTCTGTCATTGCTTCATACATATATAATATGGAAATGAGATCCTTTAATTACCAAATGCAATCATTCAGTTCCAAATTTCAGGCTTATTGACCTTTATTGCCTATTTTGCTACTTTTCCTCTCAAAATTATTTTTGTTCTGGTGTCGGCTATATCACTTGCCCATGTTTTATTTTTATCCATATGTTCCTTCTTAGTTCTCTCTGCTGACTTTTTTTCTGTTACCTGCCACCCATGCATTTGCGTATTCCAAGATGTTATCCTTTTTGCCTTTCTTAAAATGTATGCACTATGAAATTCTTACCTATCTGTAGATCCATATTGCTCAAGTATATTTAAGGTGCTCTGATGTGACAAAGATTTTGACCACAGATGCTTGCTGTATATATACTCTAGATGTTTATAGGCATTTTTTAAAATACAAAACATACCAAAATCATCAACTTTAAAAACAAAATGTTTTCTTCTTAAGGAAAATTTTACTTCTTCCTCAACTGGCCTCTTTCTCCAAGTGACTTTGCAAATTTTCTCATAAAACAGAGTGTAGTTCCCCATCCTTAGATTCTGGGCTTAAAAAATGGGGTTATTTGCTTTGACAATTGGATATAAAGGCAATTTTTTTTAGCACATAGGAAATAAAATGGGCTTCTGTGGTTGGAAATATTCTCTTGATTTTTTATAATTTACATGAAAATACCATGATATATTTAGCTTGATGGTTCAGAAATGTGAGATTCCTGTAGCTGAGTTTCATGGTAAATTCACAGACCTATGTTTGAATTAGAGCTACCCAGGTGAATTCAATCAAACTCAACAGGTCAAAATGTGTAAATGAGCCCAGCAGACAAAACCAGAGGTGCCCAGTCAACAAGAGGGATGTTTGAGAAATAAATTCTTATTTTGATATGCCATTGATTTTTGTGATTATTATATGGTGAATGTTATATGATGCAAAAATTATACTTGAAAAGGAGTGCTAATAAAACAAAAAAAGAACCTAAAATACATAGCATCAATTTTAGAAATGGATAGAGATGATAGAGGAGGCTTAGCTCATATGCTGTAGTCATGAAATATTTGTAAAAACGGTCACGTGATCATCTTGAAGGTTGACATGGAATTTAATTAATTTGTGAAGTTGGGTAAGGTGACTTACAGGAAGAGTGCAGAACCAGTGATGTAACTCCATTTAGTTGGATTGAATAAGGTAATAAAAGAGAGAGATGAGATCAGAAGAGAACTATCCAGTCAGTAAAAGGATGAAGAAAAAATTGTTTCCAAGATGTTCTGGATTGTAAGACTCTTTTAAAAACTCTGCCTGTCTAAATCCTGCCAGTCAGTACAATAGTATCAAATTAAGAGAGAGCCTTGGAGGAAAGACAAAGGGTCTTTGAGAAGTATCTTAGAGGCATAGGCCAAATCAAGATGTAATCTTCCTGTGCTTTGATAAGATGTTTGAGAGTGTTAAATTGGACCTACTCTGTGTACTTTCAGAGGACTTATAGAAGCATGGTCCCGTCAGGATACTGATGATCCAACAGTACTCAAAAATTTGTGATTTTTGTGAACACACAGTAGTTGATAAGAATAGAATATATAACAAAACCAATACATTTGTTACTTTTGTAAATGTACTTGATGACAATAAAGCACATAACACCCTTAGGGAGTTTTGAGAGACAAGGCAAAAGCACTAGGTTTAAAGGGACTGAACTTGTTTAATATCTAAAATATCTTCTGTATCCTCCAATTTTGGAGTCAAAAATTAGGCTAAGAAAACTATTTAGCTGCCCCAGAGGGCATATTATCTAAAATCCTCTTTGAACAAAGTTGATGAAAAAAGGTAATCCCCCAGGTGACTGAGATAGAAGATGTGGTTTCTATAGACTGAAAGCCACTTCCAGGAAGCAGGACTAGGGCCTAATCAAAAAGCATTCCTGGCTTCCAGAGCAAAGGGATATAGCAACACTGTGCAGCATGAATACCGAGTTGTTAGGGACAATGGAGCAATGACTTCAATGCACTTTCCTCTCTTGGTTTCAAATGGAAGTTGTCTTGTCTCTATTCCACACTTGTTGGGTAATATATAAGGTCAACAAATGTACCCTGCCCTATTGCTTTGCCTATTTAAATTCACAGGTCTCCAGATCAAGAAGATATATGCCCATGCTTTATATAAAAACACAAAGTCTGATGCTATGACTAGATAAGACTTGGAGATTTTTGGATGGGGGATTGAATATATTTTTCGTGTGAAAGAAATTTATATTATTATGGCCAAAAAGAGCATCTCTCACTTTCTACTCTAAGAAAGAAGCATAGAATTTCTTGGACTTCTCCAGGCTCTGAATAGGGCATGTTCTGTATTTCATAATATTGATTCAATCATTTTAAACTTTGTCATGGAAGGCTGATATCCTTCAATAAGACTCAGAAGTAGGTCTAATACATGATTTAGCACTGTCACTTGGGTCATAGTACTAGTTCATCTTCTATTTAATAATAATAATTATTATTATTATTATTATTACTAATCTGTGGCAGGAAAGATGCCATGGCAGACTGTGAGAGAAAAATTAGAATTCATTTCTTTTGGTTTCTAGAAAAAGGCCATGTGCTGCCTGCAGCATCATTCAAAATCTTTTCTCATTTTTGTACTAATCCCTGATGTTGATGGGATATCTACCACCAGCCATCAGGTGTCCATGCAACCAGAGATGCCCATCATGAGTGGGATTCATAAATCAATCAAGTCAAAAGTCTAGACATGCTCAGTAGTAATCTACTGTAAGATAATATCTAGGATAGGATTAAGCAGTGTAAAAGACACAAGTAAGTTGCATTAACAGGTTCCCCAGACTCCAATAGTGATCATCCACCAGTTATGTTTCTGTTTATCCTCATCTCTTACCTGTGCCAAATGGAGGGGGTTCTCTCATAGTGAGCTAAGAGAGAATGTAAAAGCCAAGGCTGGTTCATGGATGGGTCACTTAGGTATGCTGGTGTACCTGAAAATGGACTGCTGAGGCATAGCAACCGGACACAGAGGCAGTCTGAAAGGCTGTACCAAATGAAAATCTGCAAAAGGAAGAGTTCCATTCCATATACTTGGTCCTTAACATTCTGGTCCTAAGGCAGAAATGCAGACAAATTCATGGCAAATAGTTCATGGTCAGATTAGTCAGGAGCCTAGAGAATAAAGTTTGGGGGGAGCAGGAAAAGGAAGTTCAGGGAAGAGGCAAGTGGATGAACCCATAGGGGGTGGGAATGAAGTGAAGGTTCTGTATATCACTTGTTCACTTTCAGAATAGATAAATTTCAACAAGCACTAAACAACCCAGTTAGATAGAATTATACATCCAATTGACATCGATCAGCTCTAGTGATCAGTCAGTATATTAACAAATTGGGCAAATAAATATAGAAAAGGATGAAGACTGTACATAGACTCAGCAGCTCAGACCCACTCACCAAAATTCTCACTGCTGATTCTCATGTGCTAGAAATCAACAGTGAGTCTTGTTACTGCATTATGTCTTGGGGAGATCAATTTAGTGGCAATTGACTCTCTTCAATCCCCTCTATCCTAGAATTCCTGTTGATTGAGATTGATATGTATCCAAGGATGCATTTTCCTTTGCTGTCAACACCATATTTAAAGATTACCAGAAAGTTTGCAGCACTAACACTAAATCTTTTATGATAGCACATAGGACTAAGGGACCTAATTCAGAACAAAGGAAGGGCAGCAATGGTAGAAAAATCACACAATCTAAAGGTCTAACACTACCACCTAAAAAATCCCAAACTGACAAAGCAATTAAATGGTAATTAAAAAAAAAATAATAATGTTTTGATTGACCACATAATTGTACATAGTTAGGGGGACATAACATGATGTTTTGATTCATGTATAACATTGACTAATGATCAAATCAGGTAATTAGCACATCCATCATTTTAAACTTTTATCTTTCTGGGGAATACATTTAAAACATCTCTTCAAGCTATTTTTTTCCCCTTAAGAGAATGTGGACAGTAGAGAGGACAGGATATGGAGATAGGGTGCTCAAGTATAATGTTAGAGCTAGGAGGAAAGAGTTTGGACGTTCTGTAACATTCTACTATCATAGTATTAATATAGATAAAAATGATGCTTTGACTAGTTATTTAGACTTGCTTCTAAGTCATCATTTGAGATGATACCTTAGGCAGAAAGGTTGCTTTCCTTCAGGATGTTTTTAAAGAAATGAACGCTGTTAAACTAACTCCTGGGATCAAGAACCAAAGGGTGAAATTGTAGATCAACAGTCTCTAAAGAACTCCTAGAAATCAATAAGAATAAAGCCAGAAATGCCCTTTGAAATATCAGGAAAAGTTTTATTTCTAAAATTTAGTAAAAGTGAAGTTTCCTTTTCCGTAGCATGATGGGCTGAATCTAAAATGGCTCCCAGTGATCCCTCTCTACTGGTATTCATGACTTTGTGTAACACTTTCCCCTTATGTGAAGGCATTTTTTTTGGTAGGTAGAATATGGCAAAAATATTAGAATGTCACTTCCAAGATTAAAGAAGATAAGGACTGTTAACTTGTTCCCATCCATTTTGTATTGCCCCTTATCTTATCATGAAAGAAGCCAGATGCTATATTGTGAATGGCATTATATAGAGACCCACATGGCAAGGAACCAAAGCAGATCTCCTTCAAAAGCTCATGAAAAACTAAATCCTGATGAAAATAATTTTGGTGGATTTACCCCAAGTCAAGCCTTAAAATGAGACTATAGTTATGACTGACACCTTAATTAGGCCTTGGGAGAGACTGCAAGCCAGAAGACCCAGTTGAGACATGCTCAGGCTCTTGACCAATAGCAATTGTGTGACAAAAGTGTTGTTGTAAGCCACTAAGTGTTCACATATTTTATGTAAAACTAAATAAATATATGTAAAAATCATCTTTTTATATTCCATGTGCATTTTTTTAAGATTTAGAAATTAAAAATACCACAAACTTTATTTAATATTTTTTTGCGATATTCTACTTACAAAAAAATTTATATAAGCCAAACTTGACAGATTCTAATTATAATTTGATTTCCAAACATGTTGTCTTTTTTTAGACTTTGACAAAGCTTGGTTTTCCAATTCCAAGAATGGAACTGAAGTTTGGTTGGAACTTGGATTCCTTAGTTCATCATTTCTATGCTTTAATTCTGACAGTGCTAAAAAGTGTTGGGATTGATTTTATGTGAATAAAGAAAACCATAAAACCATGAGTAATAGAAGGGAAATGATTGTACCATAATTCTTCTAAATTTTTACCCTTTGTGTTCTTTTCTGTGCTTCGTCTATTTCTAGAATTTTCAGGCTGTGTATGTGTGACAGAGTCATTCTAAATGTACCCAAAATACTTTACTGGCTTTATTCCCCTTGAAATCATTAATCCTACAAGTAGTGAGACCTGTATGTCTGAGCTGGTTGCTGAGAATATTAAGCCTGAGAAAGCATCCTTTTGTTCAGAGTCACAATAATTAAGAATATGTTGTGTCACCTGTATATTTGCAAGATGTGTAATACACAGCCTAATGTTAAATACAGTGAAATGCTCATGAGTTTTGACTTTGTTTTTGCATGATGCTCATGAGGAGGAAATTTTGCTGTATAATTTCTATGACATTCTATTTCCTGATGTTTTTTCCATCTCAAGAGTTCTTGGAGGGCTTCTTTTCCTCTACTTACATATCTCATAATGTTTACATTAAATTTTATCCTTTTTTTTTTCTTCTTTGAAAACATGGACTGGCTGATTACTATGATTTAAATATGAAGTGTCCCCCAAGAGCTTATGTGTGAGATAATACAAGAATATTCAGAGGCAAAATGATTAGATTATGATAGTCATAACCTAATCAGTGGATTAATCCACAGATATGAGTTAAATAATGGTAATTATGGCTGCCAGAAGTAAAGCACTGGGGGTGTGCTTTGGGGGTTTGTATTTTGTCCCTGGCTAGCGGAACTCTCTCTGCTTTCTGATTGTTATGTCCTGGGCTGCTTTTCTCTGCCATGCCCTTTCACCATGATGCTTTGCCTCACTTTGGGCCCAAGAACAATGGATTGGGCCCAGAACTATAGAATAAGCAGTGTATGGACTGAGACCTGAGACCCAAAGAACTTTTCCTCCTCAACATTGTTCTTGTTAGGTCTTTTGGTTACAGAGACAAAAACAGCAAGCAGAAACAATGATCATACGTACAGTTCAATATTATCTCTCTGGTTAGTACAGTTTCCAGAAGCTTTGGTTTAGGCTAGCCTCTCCATATGTAGGTCTGGTGATAGTAAGTTAAAGGATTTGACACTTAGCACAGGGTTCTGTGTGTGGCCTTTGAGAAGGTTGTGTGACTGTATGAAAAGGAAGTCTCCCTGACATCAACTTCTGAACTTCTGGAATACTCTGGCCATGGTGAGCTTTCCATTTGCATTTTAATGGAGACACTTCCCACTGGTGTCTCCCTTTCCAACTTTGTGGCTTGTCCCATTTTTCTGATGGTGGAGGAGGCTGAGGATCAAAGAAGGGGATCAAAACAAGAAAAGGTAAAAAACAGCAGTCTGTGTCAGAAAACCAATTCCACTTAGGTTTGGAAGGTAAAGCTGAAGAGATTTTCAGATGTAACAAGATTACAGACAAGACCCTCACAGGACACTTACCCAAAACCTGTGGGTAGAAAGAAGCTGCCCAAAGGGTGATGCTGGTAAGTTCACTTTGGATCATGACTTATATTCCTGCTTGCCATGGTTTTAATGTATCCCCCCAAAACCATATAATGAAACTTGAAGAAAGCCCTCTTCAGATGTGACTGGCCACTTCACTATAAGTTGGACTTTCCAACCTGCAGAACTGTATGCTTTGTTTTCTTTATGAATTACATAGTCTGTGAAATTTTGTTGCAGAAAATCAAAATGAGCTAATACATTACCCAAAATTTGTATCTAGTTTATCCATACAACCATATATGTACAGTGCTACTGGATCCTTTCAATTTACTGTTCCACAAGGATCAAACTCTCAGCTTTCCAAAATTTAGGTGTCCCAAACTGACTCATTCTTCCAAAATCTCTTCTGCTTTTTTGACTCCCTATATCAATTAAAGATACCAGTCAAGACTTGGGTGTCAATCTCTTTACTTTTCTCTATTTCTATGTAATTTTAGGTCTCACTTTTTAACCCACCATTTCAATAATCTAAGAGATGTGCTAGTCCCAACTTCTACCTTGCAATGATGTTCACAACATCATTCTCCAAATCATAAATGAACTTGTCTTTTTCTTGCATAAAATCTCTCTCCCTACTTGCATGATGAAATGCAAGCTCTTTCTGTCTCTCTCACCCCACTCATGCTCTTAACTCATTTTCCAGTAGCATTATACACTTAGAGTTTTCTGGAGATGTTATTTGGATAAAGTCTCATGCTTTCGAGTAAGCTGTTTTTCAGTGCATGGAATACCATATCCTTTATGTCAGTATGTCAAGCTCATATCCCTCCCTCAGGACCTACATCAAATTTCTTCTGTCCTCTCTGAAGCCTTGATACCTGCCTTTATTTGGCTACTGTGTATTGCAATCCATCTTTTATAGTACAAGTAGCACAGTAATTGTTTGATTAGATACTCTCTACCCTACCAGAACTACAATTCTCAACATATCTGATTAATTTTTGCATTGCCAGTGCCAAACATAGTACCTAAGATATGGCAGAGGGCTAACATTTTTATTAAATAAGTAAATGGATAGATGTGCAGAACAAATTATTAAATCTCATAGACAATGCTATTTAAAAATCATGGACAATAATGACCTTGTATTCTCTCTTTCTCAAATATAACTGTGTTTTTTAGCCAAGTGTAGTGCCACACACCTGTAATCCCCACTGGCTTGGGAGGCTGAGGCAGGAGGATCAGGAGTTCAAAGCCAGACTCAGCTTAAGCCAGATGATAAGCAACTCAATGAAACTCTTTCTTTAAATAAAATACAAAATAGGGCTGGGGATGTGGCTCAGTGGTTGAGTACCCCCCAAAATATGTATAGTTCCTATTTCCTTTGCTTATTATAGATGCCTTTCATTGCATAATATGAGAATTACGAGTCAGCAAAAATACTCTGAAAAATAGCCATGTTGTTAACTTGGAATCAGAAGGTACTACAAAAAAAAACAAAACAAAACAGAGAGTCTGCAATATATTTGGACATCTAGATGCTCTTTGTCTACTTGTTTCCAGGGTCTATTATTTGACAAACAGTCATTGGGCATCTACTGTCTTCTTGGTATTGGTTGATAATGAGATTAATTCAACTTCTTTGAATTCAGTGGTTCAAGAATCTGGTTATAAAGTAGATTTGTGATCCACAATCTTGAATTTTTTATAAATCCTTACCATCCAAGTATTCTCAGAAACAAATGTAGCAGAAGAAAATGGGGGAAAAAAGTTATAGTTCAGCAATAGAAACAAAAAATATACTACCACACTGAATGTTTTAAAACTTCATCCAGCTCTTATAGACATTATTTGTTTTTTGCATAGGTTTGTATGTGTAGAATTCAGAATTTGGATTATGTGTGCCTTGACATGTTCCAAAGTGCTCTGGAATTTTGAGTTCTAAGGAAATAGAAGGCCCTCCCTGAGTTCCCACAATGCTATGCACTTGGCATGCATTATCCTGGGTTATATCTTCTGTTGCAGATGCAAAAGCAAATAGAATATTTATTCCTTATTTTCAATGTTTGCTATGGCTTGTTTGGAAAGAAAAATAGGATTACAAAAATTCCTGATCTCTGATGTTGTACCATTTTGGGAACAGTCTAATTATTTTATTGCACCCACAACATGATTTACTATTTAATCAGTTGTAGTCATCATATTCTAACTATATTTAAAGAATATTCTGCAATTTTCAAAACACTATTCAAATAATCACCAAACTTATTTCTGCTTACAAATGGTAATGAAAAAGGCAAATTGCTCTTCTTAACCAGAACTTTTTGATGAATTATTCATTAAAATTAAAAATTTTATTTTTGAGTACTGAGTTCAACGGGATGAAAGTGATATAAATTAAAGAATGGTAAAATGGTTGTAATGATCTGAATTTGAAATAATTATTTCTGCTCTTTAAATATAAAATTAAAAATGTGCTCCTTCATCTCTCCTGTGTGATGAAAGACAGATGGGAAAGGAGCTTTCTCAAAACCTCTCTTGCAGTCTTGATGCTCCAGGGTATCATTATAGTCCCTGAGCCTTCTAGCTTCACAATGTCAGCTCTGATATTCCTCTGGATACCCCAGAGATGTGCAGCAAAGTTACCTAAGGGATGCTCAGTTCTGTCTCTCCATCTAGGAGATTGCCTGCAAGGTCTTGTTCTGACCTCTAAGGAAATCGGGGCATAGTAGAAAGAATGCTCCTTCACTCTTTGGCCCTATGAAAATTTTGCCTCTATGGATTTATTACTTCTTGCTTTCCAAATTGGTCCTGGACACAAGATATAATCATAAAATTCCATTCCAACCTAAATGGAAATTTCTGACATGTAATCAGAAGAACTATAATAGCAAATATTAAAAATTGAGCAAAGTGAAAATCTTACAAGATGAGATACATATGAGGTTTATATGTGAGCACAATTTCTATGCTAATAAAGCTCAATAAATATTTGTTAAAGAAATGAATTTTTTCTTTCTTTGTTTCTTTTCTGAAGCTTGGCAAGTTTAGCCCTTGCAGTTCATTATCCAAAGTTCCAATTTTTTCATAGTTACTAACTTGAAGGTTTTGAAATAGAGACCAGGTGGTTGAGTCTAAGGCCTTACATTTGGGATAGTGGATTCCCCCAGGGTAGCAGTCTGTCAAGGAAATTTTTATGTGACACACAGTCTGCATTCTTCTTCTAGGACTTGAGGGGAATGAGGCTCTTGAGACTCTGAATGAGCTGATCTAATGGTCCGTGGTGATGAGCAGACAATGGTGAAATTTCAAATGCATAGTTTCCATGCTGCTATGCAGACGGAGGCATTACCTTTCAAAGATTTCTTTGGGTTTCATTACATTCTGAGGATAAGTTTGGGAATATTTCTTTACCAGTGTAGAGTATCAGAGCAGTGTAGTATTGCAGTGCTAGCAAGAAAGGCATTCCTACCTTTGAATTTTTTTTTCAAGTTAGTAAGATGCATTTATCTTTCACTTCACTAAGTTTATTTAGAAAATAATTTTGCCTCCATTTCCTGCTTTTGTGCATGAGCTGCCCAACTTCCTTAAGTCCTCACACTCCTGTTCAAATTTGGGAACAACAATTTTTCTTCATTAACCTCTCTAAAATTTGCACTTGTTTTGCTTCTATTCCGAAAGAAAGAAAAAGTTGACCAAAGCATATATCCTGAAATCAATTGCTTTCTGAAAACTGGAGCTGACAATGAATTCTCTGTAGATTTAGGACTTTCCATAAAACCATAGTGAAGACATAAGGCATGGTGGCTCTTGTTAAATTCCTAAGTGGAGATGCTACACCTGTGCTCAAGACATCCATGTCCTCAGCACATGGTTGAAGCTCAAAGTGGAGTTTGTTCATCAAAACAAGTTTGACTCCACGAAAGCTAGAATTTGACCTAGCCCACTTAGCCACATTTATAGTGAAATGATAGTCCCACAAATAGACAAAGAACTTAGCTACCTCATGGTCCTAGAATGTGTGGGAGTAGAAAATGTAAATTAGTTTTGATCATATGTTATAGAAATATCACTTTGGTGACCTACAATGAATGTTTTTCTTTTAAATTCATTCCATAGCTTAAAATTAAATAGTCTCTTACTACTGTACCCTACATTAGATTTCTAAGCATTTATGCAGAATCCTAGCCTAGGATTAAAACATCAGCCATGACTTTGCTGTAGAACCCTTTGCTCTGATCTTATTTGCTGTGCTTTTATATTCTGTCACCATTGGTATGCCCTCTGATAGATACGATGTTTGCTTTCTCCTGCTTTTTCACCCACATGAAGTCCATGGAGACTTATTGAATGACTGATTAAATTTCACCTAGATTTTTGACATCTGGTGTATTGTATACATTTTCTATGTTTATTTTGTTGATACTGCAAGATCAAGATAATTTCTTTTACTTAAAAAAATAGTTTCCAAATTGAATCTTCAAAAATGCATATTAACTGTATTATTTAGTGATTCTTTTAAAGGTAAATCATCTAAATAAATCATTTGCCACATATTGCAATCCAATGAATTGTGAAATATGTGGCAAATAATTTGCTAGTATTTCTTTTCCAAAATTTTTGTAATTGTAGACTCAATAATGAAGCTTATTTGTTAATCTCTCATTTATGTCCAGTCTTAGTCACCATATGTACTGGAATCACTGCAAAAATTTTAACTATTTCAGTGAGCAAACTGAATAAATGGGTAATATATACAGGACTTTAAGGTAATATGAAGTCAGTAAAGTGATGAAAAAATTGAAGTTTGAGTTTTCCTAAAATTGGTTTCTTGGCAAAGAAATTTTAAGTGCAAAAATAATGTCAGCTAAGAAAATAGCTTGCCAGTTGCATTTTCTCCTACAATAGACAGGTCTTTATGGAAAATTGCTTTTCCTTACTTGAAGTTATGGTAGTCATAAAGCACATAAATTTATCCATTTATTTTCTGAAATACTCTCACTTTTTTCCACTAAATATGTCTACCAAATCAGAATTTAGATTCTATGAGATTTTCATATCCTATATATTTCTTAAATTTTAAACTTGGAGCAATTGTTTAAACTTCTATTTTTAAAAGGATAATGGAAAATAACAGTGAAATTATAAAAACATGCTTTTTTCTAATTTGTTCTACTAATTTAAAAAATCTAAAAACTAAAAGTCATGTCAGACTGACACAGATCTTAAAGGTCATTGTTCTGTGTCATTTAAAAGAAAGAAACATGTTTCTTTGAGAAGCAAAAATGTGAAATGCTCTCTGCTTCTTAAATAAGAACAGATTAGAGGACGGTTTGTACAGGGAATCTAAAAGAATGGCCATTACAACATTGATGAGAAGGTACAGGTGCTCCCTATGAAATTCTCATACTGAAAATTCACATTTCTAAGCATTTAGGCTGTGAAACTATATACCAGGAATGAAATGTTGGCTGACACTACATATGAATTAGCTATTATTTTTTATAAGTGGGCATATTAGGGAAAAATCTATGCTCACATACTCAAATATTTGATATGAATATATATATATATATATATATATATATATATATATATATATATATATATATAAAATTATTGATAAAAAAGAAATATCTTAAGCAGAATACTTAAAAAATTTGCTAACAGGGTAACCAATTCTATGAGGAAGATAGAATGAATATAAACACAAAATCTATAAGTAATTTACAAACCTATCATTTCCCAGTTACTGAAAGAGGGCAAGTTACTTACCTTTTCAATATCCTAATCTTCACTGAAAAATTCCCATCAGAGTTTTTACTTATGGTTGTCCCAAATATTGAAATAATTTAAAATTGTGTTTGAAACTGCTCAGAAAATATGAGTTAGTATTAATATTCTTTAATTATGCTTCTTTGTTAGGAAAATTCCATTTGATCCTAGAGTATTAGTATAACTACTGCATCAATGACTAAGGGTATTCCCTCTTCCCAAAAGATCGTAATCCACTCCTTTCAAAACTATTGACACTTACTGAGCTTTTTTCACAGATAGACTTTTTTGATATGTTTCTCTGTGTATGTGTATAAAATTCTGTGGATATATATATATATATATATATATATATATATATATATATGAGAGAGAGAGAGAGAGAGAGAATTGATCATTTTGTTATTGTTATTATTTTTGGAAAAAATGCCCCTTTAAATCAATTGCTAATAGTTAGTTAGTTAGTGGAACCACAAATTATGTTTCCTTAAGTCTCTGAGAATAAAAATTCAAATTCTGCTGTGAAGGAACAAAAGAATATCAATGTGAAAGCAAAAACTTTTCATTTAAAATGTGATCTACTTGGTTACTATTGAATGTTTTACCCTTATTTTATTGTTCCAATCTGTGTAACCTTAAAGAAAGTATATTTAAATGAGAGAATAATAACAGTGAGGTAAAAAGATTTGAAATGCCATATGTTCATTACCATTAATTTTTAAATCTTCATGAAGCTCTAATTAACATGAAAAAAATCTAAGTTTTATATACTTTTTTACTAGGTAGATTACTTCGTTAGCTTCCTAGAAGCTATGAAATAATTCAAAGAATCTAAACTTTAGGGAAGATGCTATCTAGATGCTATCTAGCTTGATTCTTTATAGTAAAAATAGTGTCCTTTAATCTTTAACAGCATTGTGGGAAGTACTGGGAAAATAAAATTAAATAAGAAAAATTTCCCAACTCAAAATCTCTCCACAAGTTTTCAAGTCAGAAATAAATCTCATGGTTTTATACAGCTAAGTGGACACAACCCATCACATATGCATTCACAAGATAAAAGATAACTAGTTCTCAAGTAAGAGCATTTGACAGTCTCATTTACTACACATGATCTATTCTAGATTCACCTGGTAATTAGGGTGACTATCTGCATTAGTTAACTGATTTCATACAAAGCGAAAACACACTTTCTCACATCTTTATGACAATAAGGAGTGTTGCAAGTTGGAACTTTGTGCCCAAAGTGATTGGTTCCTACCCTCACACAGAAACTGAGAGACAGAATTCTATGCTATTTCTCTTCATGTTTACCTTTTAGTGCCATGGTTCCTCAATTCTTGAGAAAGATCTTTGGTCTTTCAAATGCCAAGTTTAAAATTTAGCTTTTCGAAGGATTGACATATGTTTCAAAGAGATAAAGTAAGAAAGTTTTCTAAAGTGCAAGCTCTAAGAAAGGGAAGAGGCATCTCTTATTTTGTGCAGGGAGAATTGAGCTTCTTAGTTTAAATTTATGTTTGCTCTTACATAACTAGAGTCCAAATTGACTCTGATTTTACAGGAATGGGGTAGGGAATAAGTGTGAATATAAGAAACTTCCTTAATTTATACTAGGGATTTCACATTCTCTTAGACCCAAACCATAAGCAATGTAGCATTTCTATGACTTAGGAACTGTACTTGGTTTACCATTAGCAAAAATAAATCACAAAAGCTCAGTTTTGGTGTAGATTATAATAGGTAAGATATTTTTGAATTATAAAAAGAAAATCTTGAAATTCTCGATCCTAGGGAAAAAAGATTAAATAATAAAACATGGATTTTCTAGCATGGGCAGAATTTTTCTTCAAAGTTACTTATCTATTTTTTCCTCATTTATTCAGAACACACTATTAGCAGGCAAAATAGGTTAAAGGAACAAGAATTATATTAGAGTTGGGCCAAGTGTTCAGTTTCAAATTTCATTAGACTCTTCCCACTCAATTATATTTCATTTATTCTTCAATGAACTCAGGTGTTATTGCCATAATCAAGTTTCAATTAATGTCTCTCAGACTGAGCTACTCTTTCCTCCATGACTCAATTTGTGGGTATTTATGTTAGGTGGTGTATAATCACTTAACAATTCTTGCTAATTGAAACTCAGTCATTGGAGATTAATAGGGTGAGGAATGAAGGAAGACGTTGAAACTGGAGGTTGTAGTTACAGCCTAACTTTGCCAAGAAACTATTGTGAAGACTAAGTGAAATTACATGAAAAACACAGTATAAACCATCAAGCAAAAATAGGTCTGAATGACACTGAAGGAATGCTTTTAGGTTAAAAACATTTTCAAAACCTTTCCAAGTCCTAACATTTCATGTTCTACTGATTGCAGAATTTGCTTCCTTTTATTTCCATAGTCTTTTTCACTTGGTGCTATTTTAGGTGTGTGCACCTCAGTTTCATTTGTTGGGTTTTAAAATTTTATACTACATGGATGCTAGCCCTTGTGACTGGAACCAACTCAACTGGTGTACACTGATGTCTCTGAAATCTATTTGAAATTTTAAATGGGCTTAGACATTTTGTATGAGAAAAAAGTGAAAGCATGACATTTCCTTGGTTGTAAAAATATATTTGACATGGAATTGCTAAAATCCATCATTCTTCAGAGTTTTTTCTTTAATTAGAGCAATTGTGGAAACTCTTGATTTGACCTGGTGGAGAAACAATGTTATGTTTGGAAATGCAATATTGCTTATTAAAACATGTTGTTTTTTTCTGTGAAAGTAGAAAGCAGTAGAACACTAGGGGATGCTGACATTACTTTTAATTATAGAGAAAAGGAAGACTTTCCAACCACAGAGCATTCTCTTAAACATTGGGCACATACTTCAATTTACCAAGCCAATAGAACACTGTCTGAGAAGTGCCAGTGTATCTTGAATGACAGCAAGATCAACAAAGCACACTTTCAATATGTGTTAATAATTTTTTATACCATAAATTTTATTTTCAACCTAGTTTTTCTAGGAATATCAGGCACAGGAATAAAATATAGGAGTATGACCTCTTTTGAATATTTAAATGAAGAATATTCAGTCTGATAAAATATTAAGTTGTTTACAAACAGGAAATACACTCAAGTTTTTTCATGTTACCTCATAAAAACAAACCAAGAGTGTCTTTTAAAAGAGAGTGTGAAGTGGAAAACTCCCCTGATTTACCCTAGTAGCAAAAAAAAAAAAAAACTAATATTTTTCCATTTTTGGAAAGGTTATCTCTATTTTACTACCACAATATTACTTTTAGCACACCTATGAGTCCTATGAGCCCCATTATTAGCATTTTTGTGCCTGAGTTAGATTCAAGGGTATCAGAGTGGTTTTTTAAAATTCAAATTAAAGTAATCATATTGAATAGTAAATGGAAGAAAATTATCAATATGAGAGGAAAATTGGTTACATAGTTAAATCTATTAGGTTAAGATCATGCTAATTAAGAGGTGAAGTAATGGAATGAAAAAAAGTTGGAAAGCAAGGTGTCCAGTGTTCGCACTTATGTGTAGTTGATTTTAAAAAATGCCATCATTTTAATTTTAATGTTGTGGGCACATTTTGAGAACATGTGAGAATCAGATGATCTGGGAAAATGGAGGGGACTGGAAGTCTGGTTGCTGCCAGTGTGGGCAGCTGTGTGAGGAATGAGAAGTCTCTGAGGGAAATTCAGTCAGCCAGAGGGAAGAAGACATGAGCTTTGGATATGTTTTTCTAAGGAGAATAAACCTTTCAAGTACATCCTTTTTGGTATTATTGGATTGTTTGACCCAAAACCGGTACCATGGGGCCAAAAACAACACTCCCACAAGACCCTTTAATAAAGCAGAGCAAGAAAGCAGAAAACAAATGGGTTGCTCCCCCTATCCCTGCCACACACCTACTTGCTGCTGGTGGCTGAAACCACAGGCTCCTTGATGGTACGCTGGGAAGCCTTGCAGTCCCCAGAAGAGGGCAGCAGGGTTCTAGACCTTGAGGTGCATTGCTCAACTGTGTGAAGACTCACAGACATACTCAGGAAACTTCAGTATGAGGATGATGACCTTTTGTCAGTGACATAAAGCCAATGATTGATGAGAAAAGTGGACTTATTTCTCTTACAATGATCCCATTTATATGCACAGGTAAGAAGAAACTCAGGAAGGGATCTCCAATAAATGATTTAACATCCATGTCTTCAAAGAGGAGAGTTTAAAGAGATTCTGATGATTGACACTTTGGTCATTTGCATTAATAACCCAGAACTTGGGCACTGGAGAAAGCTGATAGAGGAGGCCTTGACAAAAGTTTTGGGTACAGTAAGTGAGGTCTATCTGCATAGGCTCCTGGGCCGGGGAACAAACACTTAACACATAACACAATATTGATGTTAGCAAAACCACATGTTATGCTTAAATTTGGGACCCCCAAAAGACCAACAGAGACCAAGATCAATGTAAACAGCAAAGAGGTGTTATTGAGAGCTAGCTCGGTCCTCCGCGCACACACACAGCAACTGGTGATGCTGAGAGGCCCCGAGCCCAGGGTTTGCAGCAGTTTTATACATTCTTTGGAGAAGGCAGGGACTTCACATACATCATAGCATCTCTCAGCAAATCATCACACACCACAGGAAAATCAAATAACAACTCTAAAACATGATTAGCACATTCACTGGCGGGAACAAGTTGGGTAGGGGTGATTGGTCAGTACAAAAGGGGTATTCATTTGAACTGATTGGTTTAAGCCAAGAGGGGTGGGTATATGTGCTGAACTACATGGTTTCCCAACATGTTATCAACCACCATAAACTACTGGGAGGGTCATCTGGCATCCCAGGTATTTCCCTGTCTCATGCTGATTGGTGGCTGCTAGGGGGTTGCTATGGGTCCCCACCTAGCCTGACTGAGTCAGGGACACCTGGCACAGCAGATCTCTCCTGTTATTTGTAGATAAACAATTTAGCAGGGTGGGAATGTGCCTAGGAGTGCTCTGTGGGTTTTTCCAAGGACAAAGGTGATGTCCCATTCTTGGACAGGCTTTGCTCTGAGGTAGAAGCTGGTTTTTCACACAGAGTCTTGCTCATCATTAGTGAGCCTCATTCTTTGGGGTCTGTTTTGAGTAAGCTTTGAATGAGGAAGTTTGCAGCTTGAAGTTGAACTGTAATCGATGCCCCAATGCCAATCAATGCCAATTTAATAATGAAGAAATGGTTTTGAGAAAAAGGAAAAAGAAGATTTGTTGCTTTGCTTGCAAAGAAGAAACACAGGGGAAAAACACCCTGCCCCAAAGGCTGTGATTTTCTCCTGATCAGGAGGAACAGTGTTTTTTTTTTTTTTTTTTTTTTTAAAAAAAAAAGAAAATTTCAAGGGTTAAATTCCATGTGTGCTCTGGTAGGGGCCCCTGGGTGCCTTCCTGACTTGTTAGCATTCACTTGTTAATTTGGGAGATATTCACTTCTCAGATCCTCAGCAGGCATCTCCTTGCTGCTGTGGGTGTGTTCAAAGGCAATTAACTAGGGGAAGAAAACAATAACACAGGTCTTCCTAATCTTGCTAGGGAGGGAGAGAGGGGAGAAGAGAGAGAGAAAAAAATCTTACAGCAATGAGGGCTTTATTCAGAAGGTGAAGGTACTGTTGTTACAGAACTTCAGATTCACAAAAGGACTTCTGAAAGTATTGATGGCACTGATTGGCGGGGTTAGGAGAGCAAATGTAGCAGCAGATTGCTTCTTGTGAGAGGGAGGCTTAGAGTAGCCTTCTAAACCTAAGTGTATGTGATGAATTTGGTTCTATTGTGATCCTAGGTTTATATTGATAAAAATACCTAAAGGAAACATTCATCAAACTTTAATATGTACCTAGCAATCTGCTACGTACGTTGTATGCACCATCTCTAATTCTCACAATTGCCTTATAAGTATTGTTGCTGCTATGATTTGAATGTGTCCTCAGAAAAGCACGTATTGGACATTTAATCCCCATTGTAACAACATTAAGAGGCGGGACCTTTAAGAAGTGGTTAGGCCAGGAACAATCTGCCCTTGTGAATGGATTAATGCTCTTGACACAGAATCCCTTTGAAGTGAAAGGCATCTTCCTGATAACTGCTTTTCTGCATCTTGTCTTTCCTCATGCTGAGGACAGACTCCAAGGAAATGAAGTAGGACATATTCTCTAAGTATAAGCCTAGGAGAAATCTACATAGGTGTTTACTGGCTTTTGTTTCTGTAAGTTGTAACAGCTTCTGTGGGAACAGCAACGGAGCAATCTGGCAGCTTCTCCCCAGTTTGAACAGGCTGCATATAATTCATTTTTCCTTTCTCATTGTTTGTCTATTTCTTGAAGTGGATGAGGCTGAATTTGACCAGCCAGGATCCAGGCAGGCTCTCTAGCTGGGCTGCTAGGAACATTAATGTGGAAGTGAAATATTTAAATGTGAAGAGGGCAGGCCTTTATGCTCTCTCTCTCTCTCTCTCTCTCTCTCTCTCTCTCTCTCTCTCTCTCAACCTTCTGTCTTTCTCTCTAAGGGATTGTTATAGAGCTGGGGATTTCTGAGAAACTGAGGCAGTGCTAACACCTGACCTTCAAATCCTGATTCTTGGAATCAAGTCAGAAAGATTTCAGACATGTCACTCAGAGTCACAGTAATTGAAGGGATAGGAAAAAAAAGGGGCGGGGGACACTTTCAAAGGAAAGAGTGGGTCCTCTCCAAGAGAAGAGGAACAACATGATTCTCCTTGGGGATCCCAGAGAAGTCCCCAGAGAGTCCTGCCCAGCAAGATGACATGAGAATTTTAAGTCCCCACTGCCATGACAACTCTATGTCACCTGGCCCATGCTGACCAGTTCTAATTGGATTTCTTAATCATTTTTACAGGTTTTACTGTGAGGAGAAATGTTCCTTATTTTCAGGAATCTGGTCTGTAAAAAGGGTCACAAAAATCTTTCCTTTAAAAGTAACTTGGGTTCCTCTTATCAATGTTATTTCCTGCCTGCATTTCTCCTGCAGATAAAAGGTAGTTTGCTGAAGAATGTGATATATCCTGTCCACTTAGGCCAGGCAGAGCTGCAGGTAAATTGCTTCTTGGAAAAGAAAACATGTGGGGGTCAGCACAGTGGGCCCATTTTCTAGGATTATTCGCTTAACCTTAGGTTCCCTCCATTCATCTCTGTCTGTCCCCTAAGAGGATGAAGCTACATGAAGGCCCTTGCCAAATATTGGCCCCCTATTCTTGGACTTCTCAGCGTCTGAATTCATGAGTCAATAAGTTTTGATCATTATAAACCACCCGATGTGGTATTCTGGTGATGTTTATGTAAGGACTAAAATATGTTTCTGAAGTTTCTTGGTCATAAATGCATCCATTTTCTTTCTATAGAGTTAAAACTCTTTATGGAATTGGATAATTCTTAGTAACCTGTAGAAATGGCACACAATGCATATTGCATTATAACAAGTATTTAAAATAAAAAAAAAATTGTTTAGTAATTTTCTCATTTCTTTTCTGGGGGTTTTATTTTTGAATCTGGTGTCCTTCCAGAGCTAATTGCCCATTATTAAAGAAAGAAAAAAAATGTATGGGAGACCTGAGAGAAGTTGATTTTATTCTGATATCTTTTTCAGCAATAGAAGAGGGAACAAAGATCAAGTCTGGATACTAAGTTCAGCAGAAAAACAAAAAACAAAAACAGGAAGATTTTAAGATCTGTCATAAGTTGTGGGAAAGTATCAGAGGACATTGGAAGGAGGTTGATAAGTGGCATTTGAGAAGCACATTGAGTCACTGGTAGTGTGCAATGTGTGTCTCTGTAGGGGGTGTTTGCTAATTGATGCCCATTCAAATTAGTCTCCCACTCTCCCTTAGAGGCTGAGAGAAAGTGGTGGTGCTATTTCTATTGTTAGTTGCATTTCAAAGAGGTGGTTTCCATGTCCTCAAGAGAGATTTCATGGGTAAAACTGTTAGGAGGCTTGAAAAAGATTTACAGATAGCTCAAAGGGTCAGAGAGAGAAACTTAACAACTATAAGTTTCCTAAACTAAAATGTGCTAAGAAAAGTGATGTCGGGGACCTACAGTTGGAAGAAACCTGTGTGAAGTTCAGTCAAGCTGAGGGATACAGGACCAGCTTGCTTGGTCACTCACTCTGTTGGGATTATCTGAGGCCTTCTCAGGAGTATCCTTAGCAGTTTTGTTGACTCCCAGTGTCATGTCAGCCAGTCACCAGAAGTTCCTTGTCCAGGCTGTTTTCTAGTTGACAGCCTTCCTACAAAATCAAGACAAAGAGAATTTGAGACTCAAGATTTATCTTTGCTGATTTTTATCAATCTCTGTACTTTGTGCTACATTTAACCCAGCCAAGGTTAGCTGTTCTGGAGGCTGGCTCTATTTTTACCTTGATGCCAACATTGAAATAACATTTTTTATCACATAAAAAATAGCCAGTTTTGCAAAGTGCTAGTGAATAATGTAAATTTTACTAAAGATTTCTGAGGGGAATAAAGGCGGAGAATTTAGGTCACATGAAAAATAGAGTTCTAGTATTCCTCAAATTCTAAAAAAGCCCTCTATTCTTTATCTCTTTTGAATTAGTTGTGAACACCTGTCCTCCTGATTAAAAAATAAATAAATAAAATAAAATGAGGAAGAAGAAGTATCTTTCCAGTTTCATCAGAAACAACCCTAGGCCAAGAGGCAGAGGCTGTCTCTGAAAGCGTCTATCAAAATTCTCCTCCATTCCCCCACCTC